>NC_133770.1:291896274-292064048 GCF_003597395.2 Chelonoidis abingdonii
GCAGTCTGCCTGGGACTTAACTATCTTGAATAGTTTTGTATTATCCGCAAATGTTTACCTCTTTTTCCAGATCATTTATGAACAGATCCCTGAAGGACACCACTATTTACATCTCTCCATTCTGAAAATTGACTATTTATTCCTACCCTTTGTTTCCTATCTTTTAACCAGTTACCAGTTCATAAAAGGACCTTCTCTGCAAGCCTCTAAGAATAAATAATAATAATAATAATAATACTATAAATTTTTCATTTCCAACTGTTGACACGAATTAATTAAAAATGTTAAAACACCTCTGTGAGATAGGAAAACATTATTACACCCCTTTTTATACATGGAGAAACTAAGGCAGAAAATGAATTTCCAAGGGCAAAAGATAGGAGTCTTTGCCAGAGCTGGAAATAGTACTGAGCATTTCTTGATTTTTTGTCCTGTGTTTAGACCACTACAGTTGATTATACCTCTCTTTTTATATTTTGCAGGTAAGAATACAAACAGTTGCAGATTGCCTCCTTTCCACATTGCCTCAATGATATTTAAAATCTTTCAGAAGTTATTTCCCCCACAAAAGTTGCTTAAAGATCAGATAGTTGGTTGAAGTGGGAATGGGCTGCAAAGTGGACTGAACCAGAAAATAGGCTCTTTATTGATATTCACAGTATTTCTCACTTCCAGCTGGGACAGAAATACAAAGACAACACTGTATGCTACGGTATTTCATCACCTGATTTTCCATTTCTGGCCAAAATCTGTCAGTGTGCAAATGCCTAATAATGAACATTATCAAGGAGAAAAAGTTATCCAGAGTTTTTCAAATGTCAACAAAGGTTTGGGTAGAGATTTTGATGAAGGTTGAAGCTGTTCTTTCAAGCAGACCAATTCACTTATCCCTCATTTTAAATTATATGGTTCTTAATTTAGCACTGAGAGAAGCCTGCTTTACATTTTTCTTTACTTCAAGCCAAGCAAGACTATTAAAATTTGGAATTATGCTCAAGTTTTCCATGTGATTGCCCCACATGAGGATGGGCTTACTCCTCTGCTTAATAAGAGTGTAGCAGAGAAAGAAACAAAAAAAGGTTGTTTCACAAAAAAAATTATATTGTGACATCCACAACAAATCCTTCAACATTAAACCCTTTCAATAAAAGACTCTGACAAAACCCAAAAAGCAGATTTTAGGGAACTACGTCGTATCCTCAGAATCACCGATACAGGCAATGGCAATATTTTTGATGATAGAATGTTTCTAAATGTGTTTTTAATTAGTTTATTGTATTACCACATAATACCTTTAATGGAATTTTGGATGGGTAGAAATTCTCTGATATCAGTCAGAATTAGTTATCTCCAGCAGGGAGATTTTCTTCTTCTGTTCATGAAAATCAATTAATCTCCCTTAATAAACACATTGTTAATGTTCTAACTCACCTTGAGACTCAAGGGTGATGCTGTTACTTCAGATGTAACAAGCAGAATGGCATTGGATACATTAATAGGACTCAAACTGCATCATGAATTTATTACCTTCAGATAGTCTGTTTCACATAGATGGTATTTAAATTTAAGTTCCCTGAGAGACATAAATTTCCATTGATCATATAAATTTTTAACGCACTTCCATTATTAAACCAAACTTTATTCCAAAGAGGTTTGTCTTTAAAATTAATGAAAGGATTTTGTCATACTCCAGATGAAGCAAATATAGAATTCCACGAACCTAATACAGAAGCCAGGTTTCTGAAAATGACCCGAGGCCTGTGTAGAGTATGATTTGTTTTAAGTTAAGTGAGTAGGTCACGTCTCACAATTTCTCTCAGTTGATAAGGATCAGCCAGGCATTGCTCTAAAGGGAAAGCAAATAGATTGGTTCAGAACAGAGCTCAGAAATCTGCACTGATACGCTAAATGATAGCAGCAACTACTAGGAATGTGGAAATATTTCTACACATTTAAGAACTAGGCTAGAGATTTGCCTTTTTATTATTTCACAACCAAGCGCTAAACAAAAGTTGTTTGATGTGAATATTTGGGGCCCAATTCTCCCTCCACACAGAAATGTATCCTCCAAAAAAGGAAAAACATCTGTCAAGGTCCTCCCACAAATTAATTCCTGGTAGTGACAATTCTACGTCATACCTACATTATATGAGGTTGAAAATTTGCTAGCAACACAGATGTCAAACTTGCTATGAAAACAAAATGAAGAAAAGCTTCTAAACATGACTAAATAGATGTTATTTTAAATGCTCATGGCTACATTCTGAATCTTTTTTGTTTAGCTTTGTTTTACTTTCAACAAATACTTTGTTCTGGGAAAGAAGGATGGTTTTGTGGTTAAGACAGAATTTGGAGTCCAGAACCCCATTTCTGTGGTACGTTGGGCAAATCACCGAGTTCCTTTATTCACAATGGGATTAGACATGGATTAATGTGCTTCTCAGCATGAGTAAGAATACCAGAATCTGCTGTTTAATCTTTCTGTGAATCAGTTTCTTTATCTGTAAAACAGCTATTTGTGCTGCTGCATGTTTTGCAGTTTCATTCATTAATACTGTAAAGTGCTTTGAAATCCCTCAATGGAAGATGGGGTACAAATGCAAATTATTTTATTATCAGTTTGTTCCTCTGATGTTTGCACACATAAAACAAACAATGGGCTGAGTATGGAGGCACCAACTGCAGAGGGACACTATTAAGGAAGACTGTGGTCTGAGTGCACTGGCTAGCTTTCAGATAAGAAGGATATTTTTCATTTCTTTGAAGTAGGCAGAGAATTGTTAGCTCGTATTTCATGTTGCAGTTATGCCTACTGCATCACTGGCCACTACAGCAACAGCTCAGAGTCCCATTCCTATTTGCTCTGTAAGTGGGAATAATTGCAAAAGTCCTCAGAGCATGGCAGTGGTTAGTTTTGACTGGGAAATACAGTTGTGAACACTGTACAAATAAAATAATAATCAAGAGAACGCTTCATAGACATTACATCTTTTGCATACAAATATATGTAAAATGGGTCTACTAAATTCTTAGAGAAAAGATTTTACTTTCCTTATCTTAAAAAAAGGAATCCTCCCAGATCAAGTATTACTAACCATTAAAACAACTGTAATACAGGACTTCTGAATCTCATGGAGTGATTACCACAGTGACTATTTAGATCTTTAAAAATCACATGAAAATAATACTTTTAACTAGTAGAGCGTTTTGACATCCATCAGAAACACTACAGAATTCTGTTTTGTTTTGCAATACCATACATAGTATCAGGATCTACATTCACAGACAAATGAGATGAGGAAAGGCATTTATTTTCTTGAAACAGTATCGGCATACAGACTATTTGGACAGTGTCTCACCCAGCCACTATAGAAAAAAGCTTTGGTCCACATTTAGGCAAGTCCAGTATCTTGGTAACACTGTTGCAAAAACATCTGGAGTACCTTTGACAGGAAGGGCCTAATTCTGTCCTCACTTAAACTCTGCACACCCAGTAAACTCAAGCGGATTGCAAGGGATGTGAAGGCAGAAGGATCACATCGCTCCTTAAGCAAGGGAGCCTGTTGTCTGGCTTGCCAGGGGACAGGGATAACTCTTTAAGGGCAGAGAGGCACACGTGCTGCAGACACAGCATGGGTCAGCATGAGGATGCTGACTCATACCCCAGGGTGATTGGAACAGAGGGGAGATTATAGAAGTACAAGCTCATAGACTCTAGGACTGGAAGCGACCTCGAGAGGTCATCGAGTCCAGTCCCCTCCCCTCATGGCAGGACAAATACTGTCTAGACCATCCCTGATAGACATTTATCTAACCTACTCTTAAATATCTCCAGAGATGGAGATTCCACAACCTCCCTAGGCAATTTATTCCAGTGTTTAACTACCCTGACAGTTAGGAACTTTTTCCTAATGTCCAACCTAAATCTCCCTTGCTGCAGTTTAAGCCCATTGCTTCTTGTTCTATCATTAGAGGCTAAGGTGAACAAGTTTTCTCCCTCCTCCTGATGACACCCTTTTAGATACCTGAAAACTGCTATCATGTCCCCTCTCAGTCTTCTCTTTTCCAAACTAAATAAACCCAATTCTTTCAGCCTTCCTTCATAGGTCATGTTCTCAAGACCTTTAATCATTCTTGTTGCTCTTCTCTGGACCCTCTCCAATTTCTCCACATCTTTCTTGAAATGCGGTGCCCAGAGCTCGACACAATACTCTAGTTGAGGCCTAACCAGCACAGAGTAGAGCGGAAGAATGACTTCTCGTGTCTTGTTTACAACACACCTGTTAATGCATCCCAGAATCACGTTTGCTTTTTTTGCAACAGTATCACACTGTTGACTCATATTTAGCTTGTGGTCCACTATGACCCCTAGATCTCTTTCTGCCATACTCCTTCCTAGACAGTCTCTTCCCATTCTGTATGTGTGAAACTGATTGTTCCTTCCTAAGTGGAGCACTTTGCATTTGTCTTTATTGAACTTCATCCGGTTTACCTCAGATCTCTTTCACCTGGACCAAGCAGAGCAGCACCCACCCTCTCACCCTTGAAAGTGATGAAATACCAGGTCAGCATCTGTGGTGGGCACTGTGCTAGCCACTCCTTTCTCTTAGGACTAGGAAGGAATTTCTACCTCACCAACAGATTGGCCAAGGCAGAGTGGAGGGAGGGGTTCGCCTTCTCCACAGTGGGGGGCGGAGGGTAGTAGAAGCTTAGCTGGGGCTAGCATGGAAGGGAGGTAGCTATGATGTCATAACTCATTATGTAAGCATGGGGTGGAAGTCCAGTGGAGCTACTCCATCGGGAAGGGATACAGTCAGGGCCAGCTCCAGGGTTTTTGTCGTCCCAAGCAGCGGGGGAAAAAAAAAAGCCGCAATCATGATCGGCAGCACTTCGGTGGCAGCTCCACTGCATCACTTCATTCTTCGGCAGCAATTCGGTGGCAGGTCCTTCCCTTCGAGAGGTATTGAGGGACCCGCCACCGACTTGCTGCCAAAGAGCTGAACTTGCTGCTGGTGCCTGGAGCTGGCCCTGGATACGATGATCAGATAAATAGTTTGGAAAAGGATTCAAAAGAGGTGTTCATTAAAGGGGCGGAAATGGGGGAAAAGGGGTGTTCAGGGCTCCTATGATTGGAATACAGGGTGCCAAACTCTCCTCCCTCCTTTATAGCCCATCTTAACCCTCATTTGGGGTAGTTAGTGTATGGAAATAGTTTTATGATAGCAGGCAAGGCAATCATTGTGCTAGCCAGCCATACTACACACAACAACGGTAAATATAATGTCCGTATGCTGCTGACTGCAGTAGCAAATATTTTTCAGCAGTAAAAATATATTCTTTGGATCACCCAGGCCCCAAACTATTTTGGGTCTCTTTTACCCGTTTATATGCCCAGGCCTGGGATTTGACTGCTTAGGATAAATACGGGCTAACTAGTGCAACAGAAAATTGGATTCTAATTTGGTGCAAAAGATGGTAAAATACCCTATTCAGCTACACACTAGTTTACACCTCAGACAAACAAGTATATCACAGAACTGATGTGATGCTGTTTGAGTATTGACTGAACTGGTAGAAATCTTAAAGTCAGCCAGGTCCACTTAACAGGATAGAGGACAATGTGCTCTCAAATTTCACAGTATATGGTATATATTTAATGATTTCCACTTTCTGTATAAGAATGTGTTTCATCATACACTACAGATATTTAAAGAAAAGTTTATTGAGTTTTATGACTCAATGATACCTCCTTGGAGATAATTGAGGACTGGAGTCCATGGACTTACACAAACTAGAGAGCATCTCCTTCCTCTATTATCAATTTTTCACACACAACATGAGGCATATGCAGTGTTTTTAAAGCAAAAATACAGGATGGCTTTTACTATATGGTTCATTTAGAACTGTATATTTCCAGACCAATTGTCCATCCCTGTATCACCAGGGACGTTTTTTAGGTGGCCAGAATACGAAGTCTCTATTTTCATTTGCCCTAGCTAAAAACAATTTCAAGCATAGAATTGGCCATAGGAACCTTCTGTGGCTTGAATGCATGTGAAGGGGGTCAGAAATTTGTTCCATGAAATTCTACAAAGAGAAGCAAACAAAGACACTATTGACCAATGAATGGGGGGCGGGGGAAGGAGGAGAGAGAGAGAATCACAAGATAGGTGGGATCTCGTATTTCCTGTCTCCTAAAATATACAAATAAGAGGCCATTCAGTAAAACTAAAAGACAAATTATTGATAGAGATGAAAGATAGCACTTTTCTATTCCAACTACAATGAAGCCACATCACTGAAAAAAACTGTTTTTGCAAATTTCAAGTAGGATTTGATTTTTATATGAGAAAAAGTCGGGTTCATATTGACACTAGCTAGGTTAAAAATGACACTGCATAACCTTGTGATCCATAGGGTAAACTGATCACCATCTGTGGCACGGAAGACGGCAATATATTTTATCATAACTGCATACTGTTCTGCTACTGGCATGATGTGGTTGATTATTGCACAATTGCATTTGCCCACTTCTCTGTAAAGCAACCACTATCAGCCACTATTAGAACAGGATACCAAACTAGGAAACTGATCCTGCAAAGCCTTACTGATGTACACATTGCGCCCATTGACTTAAATGGGTGAATCATGAGTATGGATGACTTGAGAGAGTAGAGGTTTGCAGGTTCAGGGGCTGAGTGACTAGACTGACCATTGGTCTGTTTGGAACCACAAATCCTATGTTTGTATGATCAGCCAGGTTTGACGAATGCATTTTATAAGGTAGAGAGCAAAGAAGCTTGAAATGCCAAGTTTCATTAAGATTCTCTAGCAGCTGCAGTAAAAGGAATTAGCATGAGAATCAGAGCACAAAGCTATCCAAGGCGTACTGTACAAGTGAACAGAAATTGAAGAAAAATGAGCTCCTTGTGAAATATTGCTATGATTTCTTTAAGCAATAAAGATATGGTTTGTTAAATAATAGACTAGACAAACTCAAATAAAATAAAAACTGTCAAAGTCCCCCACTCTTTTGTAGGGAGTTTCACAATATTCCAACTTTGCTTTCATTATCAAGGCAGAACAGTTGATCAGATCTAATTGCCATCTTGTCTGGAAAATATCTTAGTAGCATTTGAATACATCAGAAAACGACAGAAAACTGGAAGAGCAACACAAAATAAAATTATTGTATTCTGAAAGCAACCTGCACACAAAATTCATAATGCCACTTTACATTACTGCTCAGATACAGTGAGAAAGGACCAGGATGGAAAGACTGTTAGCATCTAAGGCCAGATACAAACAACTTGCCCAAGACACGTCCTTGACCCCCTGCCCCGCACATAGAACCAAATGACATTAGATAACAGTGCAAAACATGTATTATTGTCCAACCAGGATTCAGTTATAATAGCAAAACTGGAACCAGGCCCTTAATTAACTCAGGAATGGTGGTGATACAGTTTCAGGGTAACGGCACCTGTATTCGCCATCTATGGTCCACCAAGGGCACCAGCTTTAGACTTCTGGCTCCCAGCTGTCACCTCTCTTCGACGGAGACTCATCTTATTCCCTTCTGACAAGGGATTTTAAGGCTGCACAGTTCCTTTTCTTACACTGTGATATCCCCCACAAATCAGAATGCCTAAAAAGGCTGATAGTCTTTGCTGTGCTCTCTCTCTGGGGACTATAACTAGTGATTGTCTGCTCTTATAAGTTACCAGACAGCTCCCCCGAAGCAAGCACATTTATTCTTAAGGTAAAAGCATTACAGAGAAAACACATAAAAACCAATAAAAGTTCCTACATACTGTGACCTTCAGAACCCCTTTATATGCCAATTGGCAAAGGGAACATTGTTATATAACAGTAAATCCCAGAAGCTCTGACATACTCACTACACCCAACAAACTGTTTTCAGAATATTTATCCAAATAGTGTCTTGTAAGGTTCACGAGTGATATGTATCTACACAAGGAGAAGATAAGAGATACTAGAGGGCTCTTTATTCCAGCAGAGAAAGGGATAATGACATGCAATGGGTAGAAGCTGAGGCCTGAGGCTAAAAAAATTAAAACTAACAATAAGGTCAATTTTTTAGTAGTAATGGCAATTAACATTAGGAACAGATTACCAAGGGACGTGATAAATTCTACATCACTTGAAGTCCTTAAATCAAGGTTGAATGTATTTCTAAAAGATATAATCACAATAAATTTTGAATGAAGGTATGGACCACAGGCTGAAAACCAGTGGACTACTTTATCACAATCATCTCTTCAGGTCTTAAAATGTATATATCTATGAATTGCAGAAGGCTGAGTGGGAAGCCTTAAATGATTCGGTTATTTTAGTTCATGTCCTGGTGCAAGAGTTGGGCTGTGGCTCATGCAAAGAGACTCTAAATGCTTTACTTTATCTTTACATGTAGAGATTTTGAACTGTTTTGCATTTCCTCTCTTCTATTCTGAAGGCAGTGCATGAGAAATCCAATGTGAGCATCAAACCCATGCAACCACCTAATCTGTGAATTCTAAATCTAAAAATTAATCAATCAATCATGTCACTAACAGGTTCACACACTGCAGCAGATATTTGCTTAAATAATTAAACACCTTAGCCAAATCAAGGCAAAACCTCTTGCAGGAAAAGATAAAATAAAATTTCAATGTCACCTGCTGCATTCTTTTAATCTTTTTCTTGAGCTCTCCTGCAGAATCTTAGGATAAAAAAATTACATTACAAAAGTACATCTTGTGTTTTGTTAGTGAGATATGAGCTCTGAATTTCTTTTAGAGTTGGTTTCTAACTAGGAACACAGCCTTTACTGCCAGCCTCTGATCCAGAGAGAACAGAAAGAATTTTACTTGAATTGATAATCTACAAGTCAATTGTTGGAAGTAGATTTCAGGGAGTGGTAGAGGACGCATTTCTTACTGAGAACTACTCTGCAGGATTACAGGCAAGGTTATAGTAAAGTCCTTTAAAATAGGACAGATAATGTATCCATTCACTAACTGCCAATATTCTCATTCTCCTGCCATGTTACCTCATTTTAATCAGCTCTTTTATAGTATGTTATTCATGTGGAAATAAGGATAAAAACTCCCCCACAAAGGTTACTGACTACATACAGTACACAACTTTATTTTGCATAATTTATTTCATACAAATTGTATCTTAAAATAATGTGCAGCGTTTATTAATAAAGTTACAAAGAAAAAGAAAGTGAAAGAGAGAAAGAAAGAAAGAAGCATGGATAACGGAAGGGACAGCAGCTGTCTCATCTGTATTGATGATTAACTGAATTATGTTAAAACTAGCTTTACATATTTCTGTACTCATCATATGTAGAGCATTCCCTCCAGCTACATTATTTTGCACTTCATTTTGCATTAAAAATGAAGGGCCAAATTTTTCCCTTGGATGCTGGTGCCCAGCTACTGGTGAGCTCAATGCCAGCTGCACATGTACATTTAGCCTTAAAAATCATTCAACTAGTTACATTCAATGCAGGGCCTCAATTGTGCAACTGATTTTTCTCTGTGTTGACTGTTTTTTCAGGTAGGATCATATCGCTGGCTTCCACCTCCCCTGATTTTTTTTTTAAATGAAGAAAACCCTCAGACTCCCTCTAGCAATAAACCTGAATCTACAGTACTGTAAAACCAACCAGCAAACCTCAGTTGCCTAGAGATGTGGCCTTTAGCTAAAGAAGAAATAGAAACAATAAAACTTTGGGGAATATTTTAAAGATGATGCTTAATATGGAGAGGGAAGAGAGCTGCATATTGAAAGTGGCCCTTAGTACAGGCCTCATGGTCTCCAAGAGGGGTTAGCTGAGGAGACTATAAATGACATTATGGGGTTTCATATTTATTCTCTCAATTAGTCTCATGTCCAATTTGCTCAGTTTACAGACAAAACAAGATTTTTCTTACTGCCAAACCTGAAATGTCTGCCTGGTGCCAGAAAATCACACTGTGACCGTTTCACCATTTGTGGTACTGCCTCGTCAACCACAGCTCGTAACAAAGAGCCCAGAATCAAAACTTAGATGGCAATTTTGTTGACACGTGAAACACAATAGGAACACAGCTTGATCTTTTGCAGCTACATTGTTCTACAGTGCTGACAGTAATGAAAATTTGTATCTGTCAATTTATTAAACTGATCTAACTGTGAATAACAACAGGGAGCAGAGAGCTGCAATAACAGGCAATTTCTAAAGAGTATAATTTCTGACCATAATCACATATAGAAACAGCCCTTTTTTGTTACCCCAAAATACTAACCTCCCTGTGTGCTGAGATTCACTTTATCTCAATCTCCTGTGATGCTGAGTGCTCTCAGCTCCCAAGGGAGTAGAGAGCAGAAAGTGCTTAGCACTTTGCAGGATCAAGCCATTTGTCAGTAGTTGTAAATTTCTAATTGTCATATATTGCCAGAGAACAAAATAGTTGAGTTTCACCATGATTTCCGGTATCACATTTTATCGACATTATTTGCAATGGTACTTTTTAATTTTAGTAGCTTTTATCCTATAATATTTAACTGAAACATATGACAAAATGGCCAATCATATCAGAGATGAGATCATTTCCTGAGCTGTATATGCAATATTTTTATAGCACATTTTCATAAAATGCTAGAAAAAATGCAGTTCAGACACAAAACCATTAACAAGGTTGACAATGGTTTCCTACTACTTGAACTTACCCTTTTGAAGATAAAATACTGGCTGTATTGGTTATTACTCTTCTAATATTTAACGCATAAATAAATAAATACAACTATGATATTGTTGGCATCACAAACTTGGTGGGATAATACACGATTGGAATGTTGGTGTGGATGGTATAGTTTGCTCAGGAAGGATAGACAGGGGGAAAAGGGAGGAGGTGTAGCCTTATATATTAAAAATGTACACACTTGGACTGAGGTGGAGATGGACATAGGAGACAGAAGTGATGAGAGTCTCTGGGTTAGGATAAAAGGGGTAAAAAACAAGAGTGATGTCGTCGCTCGGAGTCTACTACAGGTCACCTAACCAGGTGGAAGAGGTGGATGAGGCTTTTTTTAAACACAACTAACAAAATCATCCAAAGCCCAATTTGGTGGTGATGAGGACTTCAACTATCCAGATAATAGTTGGAAAATAACACCACGGGGCAACGACCTATCCATATAGTTCCTGGACTGCATTGCAGACAACTTTTATTTCAGAAGGTTGAAAAAGCTGTTCTAGACTTGATTTTAACAAATAGGGAGGAACTCGTTGAGAATTTGAAAGTAGAAGGAAGCTGGGTGAAAGTGATCATGAAATCATAGATTTTGCAATTCTAAGGAAGGGCAGAAGGGAGTACAGTAAAAAGAGACAATGGATTTTCAGGAAGCAATTTTGGTAAGCTCAGAGAGCTGATAGTAAGGTCCCATGGGAATCAAGCTGAGGGGAAAACAACTGAGGCGAGTTGGCAGTTTTTCAAAGGAACACTATTAAGGGCTCAAAGCAAGCTATTCCGATGGTAGGAAAGACAGAAAATGTGGCAAAAGACCACCTTGGCTTAACACCGAGATCTAAAATGACCTACAGAATAAAAAGGAGTCATATAAAAAATGGAACTAGGTCAGACTACAAAGGATGAATATAGGCAAACAACACAGGAATGCAGGGGCAGAATTAGAAAGGCAAAGGCACAAAATGAGCTCAAACTAGCTATGGAATAAAGGAACAAGAAGACTTTTATCAATACATTAGAAGCAAGAGGAAGACCAAGGACAAGGAGGAAACTGGAAATGCAGGATGCTTATATACTTCTTTGTTTGGTCTTCACTGAGAAGCCTGAAGGTATGTCTAACATAGTGAATGCTTATGGAAAGGGGGTAGGTTTAGAAGATAAAATAAAAAAAGAGCAAGTTAAAAATCACTTAGAAAGTTAGATGCTGCAAGTCACCAGGCCTGATGAAATGCACTTAGAATATCAAAGAGTTAATAGAGGAGGTATCTGAGCCTCTAGCTATTCTTGGAAAGTCATGGGAGACGGGAGAGATTCAGAAGACTGGAAAAGGCAAATATAGTGCCCATCTATAAAAAGGGAAATAAAAACAACTCAGGAAACTACAGACCAGTTAGTTTAACTTCTGTGCCAGGGAAGTAATGGAGCAAGTAATTAAAGAAATCATCTGCAAACACTGGAAGGTGGTAAGGTGTAAGGTGATAGGGAATAGCCAGCATGGATTGAGACCGGCTCTGTTCAATATCTTTGTCAACGACTTAGATGTTGGCATAGAAGGTACGCTTATTAAGTTTGCGGACGATACCAAACTGGGAGGGATTGCAACTGCTTTGGAGGACAGGGTCAAAATTCAAAATGATCTGACAAATTGGGAAAATGGTCTGAGGTAACCGGATGAAGTTCAATAAAAGACAAATGCAAGTGCTCCACTTAGGAAGGAACAATCAGTTTCACACATATAGAATGGGAAAGACTGCTAGAAGGAGTATGGCAGAAAGAGATCTAGGGTCATAGTGGACACAAGCGAAATATGAGTCAACAGTGTGATAACTGTTGCAAAAAAAGCAAACGTGATTCTGGATGCATTAACAGGTGTGTTGTAAACAAGACACGAGAAGTCATTCTTCCGCTCTACTCTGCGCTGGTTAGGCCTCAACTGGAGTATTGTGTCCAGTTCTGGGCACTGCATTTCAAGAAGATGTGAAGAAATCGGAGAGGGTCCAGAGAAGAGCACAAGAATGATTAAGGTTTGAGACATGACCTATGAAGGAAGGCTGAAAAATTGGGTTGTTTAGTTTGGAAAGAGAAGACTGAGGGGACATGATAGCAGTTTTCAGTATTCTAAAAGGGGTCATCAGGAGGAGGAGAAAACTTGTTCACCTTAGCCTCTAATGATAGAACAAGAAGCAATGGGCTTAAACTGCAGCAAGGGAGATTTAGGTGGACATTAGGAAAAAGTTAAACCACTGGGAATAAATTGCCTAGGGAGGTTGTGGAATCTCCATCTCTGGAGATATTAAAGAGTAGGTTAGATAAATGTCTATCAGGGATAGTCTAGACAGTATTTTGTCCTGCCATGAGGGCAGGGGACTGGACTCGATGACCTCTCGAGGTCCCTTCTAGTCCTAGAGTCTACGAGTCTATAAAAAGAAATCATATGATCATATCCAAAGCAGAATGCTACAGAGTTTGGGCATTTCACAAGTGTCTTATGTATCCAGATTTGTAATCGTGGTCTTGGCTTTGGTTGGGCTGTTATAGGAGGAGGTAGGCCACTTGGTTAAGAGTTGAACAGGGATCCAAGGGCACAAGTTGGGCTTGAAGCTAGCTGGTCACACCATCACGCTCTAGAAGGAAACACTATTGCTCACTGGAGACCAGATACCACCTCTCTGTTGTTGGTGTTTGTTCTGTTTTTTGAGAGGTAGTCTCAGCTCAGGTGGAGCAAGGGGGCCAAAATCTGCTGAGAAATGAACAGTAGGGAATTCCTCAGCTGAGGGAGAAGTCCCAATGGTGTAAAACTAGCTTATGTGATAGCCTATCTCCTAGAACTGGAAGGGACCCCGAAGGGTCATCGAGTCCAGCCCCCTGCCCTCACTAGCAGGACCAACTACTGATTTTGCCCCAGATCCTTAAGTGCTCCCCTCCCCTCAAGGATTGAACTCACAACTCTGGGTTTAGCAGGCCAATGCTCAAACTACTGAGCTATCCCTTGTACCAGCCACACACCCTCCCAACTGTATAGAGGATTATTAGGCGAATGAGCAAATGTGGCAGAGTTCTACTGTGACTTTCTGTCCTTCAGTAGCACAGATACGCTATATGCCAGTGGAATAAGTGAGAACAGTCCCTGACCACTCTAAATCTTGCTTGAACAGCCCTGAGGATTAGGGAACCATAAAGGGTTCCCTGATATCCCACTCAGTGCTGAGCAGATCTCAGCTTGCAGGGTCTTTGGGAAGAGTATGTTTTACTGATGGACAAAATCCCCTCAGGAATAGTGTCTGAAATGGAATCCCATCTGCCACACTGAATGTTTCCCAACTGGAATCAGACAGTGAGGAAGGCAACGCTGCTTCCTAGGAGTCTGAATGATGCTGTGACAATTTTGCATACTTATTGCTACACTGCCATTATTAAAGGAGGACTGCTGTGGAAGTACTAATGGATTCACTCAGATCACGAAAGACTTTAAAGGAAACCATGTATCTATCACTTAGTTTTAAAGACATTCATACGGTTTCAGGAAAGCCGTGAAAACCTTTGTGAAGGGACAAAAGATAATCTCTGAGACCTGGATTGTGCACTAAAGTCCTAGCCCCGAGCAGCTGCAGAAAGGAAGGGTCCTTCTGAGGTTCAGCTGTTCTGATCTGCAAAATAGAACAATGGGCATTAGCCCATTAATAGATACAGCATACTGCTTCTTGTAACCAGGTAACTCTACTGGCATGGATGAGAGGTAAGGAGCAGAGCCAGAACTTTGCTCACTCCCCACCTTTTGCAGGAAGAATATCGAGCAATCAGCCCCTGGACTCTCCCAAGGCCCGCTCTTTGACCCAAGATCTTGTTGGTCCTGTGGGGCCCTTCAGAGGATGGGAGGTGGGCCTTGCTCTCCTGAATGGTTGCATAAGGCATAGCCATAATCTACTTCATTATGAAGCAAAAACATATAAAACATTACGAAGAGTTTCACAGATTATCAAAGCATCAGTGTGACCAAATGAAGTAAACATGGTAAACACAGTTGTTTGGGATGTATGTCCAAAGGAAATTATGCATTCAATATGTAATATTCATGCCTGATAACTGATTATGGCAAATGGCATTCATGATGAAAATTACAACCTTTTGTAGCAAAGACAGCCCACAGAAGTCTGGAGGAGGTACACTGAGGCACAAGGAGCTGAAGTACAGTGTCACAGAATACACATCAAAAGAAGATTTCTACATAGCTTCCTGGGCATGAGTTCAGTGTGGCATTCAAATAGTGACACAGAAAGAAATGAAACTGACATATGTGAAAAGACTGACTATGCAACAGTCATGGGAGGAGTGTGATACCATCTGCAAGCGTTTGACGGGTGCAAGTATCAATGATGGAGAGAAGGTGGGAATATTATGATGGATAATTGCATGATATTAAGAAAGAGAACATTCAGGTCATTAGGAAAATCTTCTTGATGCTGTATTGGCCTGTGGAATACTCCTACATGGGAAGAAATATAAATCTCAATGTTTGGAACTTTCAAAGCTTAAGATTCTATGCCTCAGCTCCTCATCTGTACAATAGGCATAAAAATACTTCCCTTCCTCACAGATGATTAATTTATTACTGTATGTGGGGTGTTCAGATACTGTAATGATGAGTGCCATAGAAAAGCCTACAAGTAATACTCCACACTTACTCCGGTGTCATTCAGAGTAAGATCATTTCTATACCTGGGGGCAAAAGGAAAGGAATTGTTTTAACATCTTCTCTAAAACTAGAGTTTCAAACTTGAATATGTAAAACCTTTGAATTTGTACAGAAAATAGTTCTCGGAAAGGCACTCTCCTATTTTGTGTCAGGGATCTGTTCTGGGCTCTCTCTTTGGAAAGCTGAAATAAGAAAATATACAGGGCTGCATTTTCAACACAGTGCACAGAAAATTATAGGTGTATTGCTCTTCATAATAGTCATTGTGGATCTGCTCTACTAACTATCACTTATATCATGTTGAAAACTAGCACCCCAGCTGCATATCCTGTTACACACTATAAACCCATCCTACAGTATCAGTGTTTTAATACTCAATTACCATCGGAGAGGCATTCCTACTTTTCAAATACCTGCCCCCCACCAGCCAATCCAGTTCTTTTATTTTCCTGAAAAAGGTGACAGATTCTAAGAGTTATAAGTGGGAGAAAGTTTTATTAGAAAGAGGAGAATAAACCATTCCTGATCCCAAATGTAGCACGAATGAAAAAGTGTACAGTACTTTTATTTATGGTACTACAGATTGCAATTTCAGCACAAGGTAGAGTCCCTCTGCCAGTATCTCAGGCTTTAAAAAAACCATCACTTATTACATTGTACTTCTAAATTTCAGAAATCCAGTCTTTACAGGACAAATACTTTTGCTGAGTTGACAGTTCTTTGACTATCAAAGGGAAAAGGTCTACTTTGACATCAGAACTAGAGCACAAAGAGAAAAGACGTATTGTGAAAGTATATACAAGCATCTAGGATCATAGGAAAATATTAAGCTTTCTGTGAGTGTCTAAAATGTTCAATCCTGTGTCTCCATAACTAAAAAGATTAGTGTCATAATGACCTCTACAGAGTTTTAAAAAAATTTAAGTTAGGTAAGTCAGAACGGTGTCTCTTTCTTAAATGAGATTGAGCGATATAATATTTGAATTCCTTTAAAATCCACACTAGTTACACCAAAAACAATATGGAAATTGTCATGGCTAAGTTACTACAAAATATGGATCTATGACTGCCTCGGCTGTTCAGAAAAGGGCATTTATTTATATATTTATGTCCATACTTCTCCAAATCTTTTTGAATGCTTCAGGAAGTTACTTCAGGTGGGCAAAATAAAATGATAGCTGACCACCTCACCACGTAGTTATTGATATACCATGAAAAGAACAGCACTCATATTATTTTGGCCTCAAATAGTTCTTTGAGGCTACACGGATCCATGCAAAACTATAAACAAAATATTTTAAATAAAACTACTAAACCCTGTATACAATCCCAGCATCCAGGCAATCTGAGACCCAACATTTCCAATAATCTTTTATATGATGACAAAAAATAAGAGAGATTATGGGAAAAAAACCCAATACTTTTCTTACATTGTGAGCAATTTGGAGCAGTAATCATATCCACATTTAAGATTTATAGTGCCCAACAGATACAGATCAGGGCCTGTGGGTGGTAAGAATATTGTGTTTATTTGGGTATACTCAAATACTGAAATAGTCTGGTTCCAAACCAGAGCCCTATTGGACATCAGTACACCACAGACTTTTCTCATATACCAGAGCCATTTCTTCTACTTATTCAAATATTGTTCAGGTAAATCTTGGAAAGTCTGCATTACTTCAGCAATGCAAATTAACTTGTAATACAGTGTTTTAGAAACAGGACTTAAAAATAAAACAACTTCAAATACTGACAAATATAAATCCAGAAGGAAAAATTAAAACACATTTTTTACCCTTGTATTATTATTCATCACAGAAGCAGAAAATTAATAGTAGGTGATTGAATTAAAAGCTGTCCATTTCTTCACAATATCCCCCCCACCGCCTGCTTTCATTTTCCGATATGATATCCTGACTTCGACACTAGGATCAAAGAAGGTCTCTCAATTTGATTACAGATGGGACAAAGCAAAACTGCAGACCTAAAGAGGCTCAAGTCTGAATCCAAACTTTGCAGTTGAAACCCATATCCATTCTTGACCAATTACAAAGCATCATATGTAGATCTGGTCTTCCCTGTAGGAATTCCTGTTAAAAAGCTACCTAAACAGAGGCAGACTGCAAATATATGTAAAACCCCATTTTTGAATTGCACACCCAGAATGGTTATTTCTATGTAGCTAGTAGAAATTAGCAGAAAAATTAAAGTACATAAATTAAATGAAAAGACGAGAAAAGATTCTCGCTTTATATTGTGGGTACTCCAAGTATCACACACTGCTTTACTAATTGTGATTGGCTACACAGACAAATCTGCTACACTCACTTTGTTAAGACACTGAATTAGCCAAATCCCTGGAGTTTACCTCCTGCACTTTTAAAAAGATGCCATGGGAACTTAAACTACCGCTTAGCATAAGAAATGCTTCATAGTCTCCTCTGCAGGATGACACCTCCAATAATGCATCTTCTTGTAGGACTATGCAATATCAACATGAGCTATGAACTCAGAAGAAAGAGAACAAATAGTGTATCCAATGACTTTTAAAACTTTGAGACTAAAGACAGAGCCATGCAGTCCTACACAACTGGCACTGAAACAACAACAACATTTCCCTTAAGTTGTCCTGGATAGTTAAATAGATTAAAAAACAGGTACAGAGGTAAACATAGCAATACTTTGACCGTCCTTGCTCATCTGTTCTTTCTTCAGTACTTTAATATCCAAGAAATGTGATGGTTTTCTTCTAAACGGAGCGATTACAAACCCGTAAGGAATGACTGTTAGGTAATTAAGGGACGGATTTGCAGAAGTAAGCCAGTCATCACTAATCTTAGAAATGTCAACTGGCTTCAGTTACACATGTAGGTTCCTGTTGACAGACCTCTATTTCAGAGTTAGGAGGACGCATCCACTTACTAATATGATCAGACAGGACAGTTTACATCAAAGCTATAAAAAGTAATGACGTTTTAAAAAACAGAAGCCTATTAATTTTTCCAAGAGCTAAAATAGACTCAGATTTCAAGGTCAGAAGAGATCATGATGATTGTCTACTCTAGTCTGACCACCTGCACATTGCAGGCCACAGAACCTTATCCATCCACTGCTGTAACAGTTTCCTAATCTCTGGCTGAGTTACCAAAGCCCTCAAATAATGGTTTAAAGTAGTAGTGGGCAACCTGTGGCCCATTAGGGTAATCTGCTGGTGGGCCATGGGACTGTGTGTTTACACTGACCGTCCGCAGGCATGGCTGCCCGCAGCTTGCCGTTCCCAGACAATGGGAGCTGTGGGAAGCGGTGTGGGCTGCAAGGATGTGCTGGCTGCGGCTTCCCACAGCTCCCATTGGCCGGGAACAATGAACCGCGGCCACAGGGATCTGTGGGCGGCCAGTGTAAACGAACTGTCTCATGGCCCGCCAGCGGATCACCCTGACGGGCTGTGTGCGGTCCACACGCTGCAGGTTGCCCACCCCTGGTTCAAAGACTTTACGTTAAAGAGAATTCACCATTTACACTAGTTTAAACCTGCAAGTGACCAGTGCCCCATGCTGCAGACGAAGGCACCCCTCCCCGCAGGGTCTCCGCCAATCTTCCCAATCCCAATTATGGAGCTCAGTTAGACCCTGAACATGCAGGCAAGATCTATCGGCGAGACACCTCAGAAAGAATTCTCTGTAGTATCTCAGAGCCCTCCCCATCTAGTGTTCCATCACTGGCTGTTGCAGTCGCAGATTGGCTAAATGCCATTGCAGGCAGTCTCATCATAACATCCCCTCCATAAACGTATCAAGCTGTCATGAAGCCAATTAGGGTTTTTGCCCCCACTGCTCCCTTTGGACGGCTGTTCCAGAACTTAACTCCTCTGATGGTTAGAACTCTTCACCTAATTTCAAGCTTAAACTTATTAATGGTCAATTTATAGCCATTTGTTCTTATGACCACATTGGCATGTAACTTAAATAACTCCTTTCCCTCCCTGGTATTTATCCTTCTGATGTATTTATAGAGAGCCCTCATATCTCCCCGCAGCCTTCTTTTGGTTAGGCTAAACAAGCCAAACTCTTTGAGTCTTCTCTCATAAGGCAGGTTTTCCATTCCTCAGATCATCCTAGCAGCCCTACTCTGCACCTGTTCCAGTTTGAATTCAGCTTTCGTAAACATGGGGGACCAGAACTACACACAGTATTCCAGATGAGGTCTCACCAGTCCCTTGTATAATGGTACTAACACTCCTGATCTGTACTAGAAATACCGTGCCTGATGCATGCTAGGACTGTGTTAGCCTTTTTCGCACTGTATCACAGTGGTGGCCCATAGTCATCATGTGATCAACCAATACACCCAGTTCTTTCTTCTCCACTGTCACTTCCAACTGATTTATTCCCAATTTACAGGAAAAATTCTTGTTGTTAGTTCCTAACTGCATGACTTTGCACATTACATTTCATCCCATTTCTATTATTCCAGTTTACAAGATCATCCAGATCTTCTTGTATGATATTCCAGTCTGACTCCATATTGGCAATACCTCCCAACTTTGTGTCACCCACACGTTTTATTAGCGCACGCTCAAGTTTTTGTGCCAAGGTCAGTAATAAAAATATTAAATATGATTGGTCCCAAGAGCAATCCCTGAGGAACTCCACTAGTTACCTCCCTCCAGCTTGACAGTTCACCTTTCAGTGTGACCTGTTGCAGCTCCCCTTTAACCAGTTCCTTATCAATTTTTGAACTGTCATATTAATCTCCATCTTCTCCAATTTAACTAACAACTTCCCATGTGGAACTGTATCAAATGCTTCACTGACATCCAGGTAGAATAGATCTACTGTATTTCCTTTGCCTAGAAAATCAGTTATTCTCCCTAAGAAGGAGATCAGGCTGATCTGGCACAAACTATCTTTTGTAAAACCATGTTGTATTTAATCCCAATTACCATTAACCTCTATGTCCTTAACTATTTTCTCTTTCAAAATTTGTTCCAAGACCTTGCATACAATTGAGGTCAAACTAATAGGCCTGTAGTTCCCCAGATCACATTTTTTCCCCTTTATTAAAAGTAGGAACTATATTAGCAATTCTCCAGTCATAGGGTATGATCCTGAGCTTACAGATTCATTAAAAATCCTTGCTATTGGGCTTGCAATTTCTTGTGCCTTTGAAGCATTTCCCAAAATCAGATGCAGTAGGCATAATTTTAATCTGAAGTGTTTCTGGCCCCTAAAATGTACTCATAATATTAAGAAATGAACCCTGAAAATAAAAGTAATAGTTAGCACTGCATGGAAAAACTTGACAAGGCTCTGGATAAAAAAAAGAAAAAAGAAAAAAATCCTTTTATAACTGAGATGAAATTTTAGGAAGCAAAATTTCTTCTCTGGATTTCCTGTAGAAATAATTCTCCAAAGGCAATCTGCTTGCTCTTTGGGTGGCCTTTCAGCTGTTACATTTTGCTGGCTGCCCTGAAGGAGGTTTTTTTTTTAATATCTTGTGAAGGAGGGCGGGGGCAGGGAAACTCTCAATGAGCGAAACACTCCAAAACAGAGGCACTTCTGCTTCAGTAAATACATTAGGCTATATAAACTTCAGAAAAGGATCCCTTATGTTCATTTCCAAAGGCCAAGCATATTTATAGAGCACTTTCCAACAATGCTTCAGGAAATCGGTTCTTACACAGTAAAAGAAAATCTAACCAGGCAGAACATTGAGTATTGTACATCTTTGTCAAGGGAGAAAAGACTATTCTATTAAATATTATTTTAAAAGAACTAATGACCAATACTTTAAAGGCCTTCAAAGGAAATTCTACATTTAATTAGGATTCCAGAATCCAATATGAGAGATTCCATCATCAGATACTAAAACTGGATTATCAGTGTGGATGTTTTCAAACGTATCTATGACAAATGTTCCGCTCTTAGACACCCACAATACGTAAAATCATTTTTTCAGTGGATACACTATTGTTCTCTTTCTCACTCTTCCTGCAGTGAGCACCTTCTCTTAGTTTCCCACTTAACACAAGCATTCTCAATTTCTCATCTTCAGAGCAATGCCACCAACTTGAAAATCACATTTGTCTGAAAATTTTGTACCGACTATTGTTACAAGTGACACCAAAAATTACTGTCTCTGAAAGAGGAAAAAGCTTTCTATACTTTTCACGTTTGACATCACTGCATATAGTTAGTTTCACTGTTTCCCTTGCGCAGTCGCCCATTTTCTGAAAAGACTTATAAACATCAACAGGGGAACAGAAAAACCTTTACGTTTTTAATAGGAATTTAAAATGAAAAATGTCTGGCTTGGGCTCTAACATTTAAATGGTGTTCTTATCAAAAATGACTTGAGAAGAAGTAGTCAAAAAATCAAGTTGACTTTTGTGCCTTTAATAGAGAAGACTTTGAATACCCTATTGGCACCTCATACTCATTTCTGATCTGCTGGGTCCTAGCAGAGTGCCATATATAGTTGCTTCTGCTCATATACTGTAGAAAGGGAAGCTATCAAGTTAAAAGTGTTTTTTTAAATGAATTTAAAAAATCATTTCCCTACAAATCATCCAAGGGGTGGGGATGAGTTTACCACATTTGCACTAACGAAATGAATACTTAGAAACAGGAAGCTTGGAAGCAATTTTTTCTCATGGGGAATGGGCCATGATTCCACCCCTACGCCCAGCAATACTCAATAGGCAAGAGCCTTTTGTGTAGAGGACCCTATGCCCTACTACCTCTGGGCTTCCCTGCCAGGATGGTTTCTCTGCACTGACATGAATGGCACCCTAAAGGCATTAAACCTTAAAAAGACTGTTTTCAGCCCGGTGATACAGTTTCTGACATGCACTATGCAACCATAGTCCTCTTCAAGCAGCCTAGGAGAGGGCTCAGCTGATGCACCACTTTTATTAAAAATTTCTCTCTCTCTCTTGGTCGTGCTCTTAGACATTCACTGAACACTTTGCTATGAATAGGCATGGATTCACAAGGACATTTTTACTGAAAAGTGTCCTGTTTCTTAAAGTGCATTATATGAGTGAAAGGCCAAAATCCATTTGCTGTGGATGAAAAATCTTAACTACAATTTCCACTAAGAACTTTTCATATAGGCCCAGATGAGGATTAGCTAACAAAGAACAATACATAGCTAAGAGAAAGCTGGGGTAAACAGACAACCTTGTGTGTTTCCAGTCAGTGAGCGGAGTCAGCGTAACTCCAAATGTAATTGGGTGTCCTTACTGCGAGTTATAGACACATGAAGTGCTGAGAAAGGCCTCACGGTTACTCCCTAATGCAGGGAGGAGATAGTGGTACAATACCCCTCAGTTCCTAGACAGAGTTCGGGGAGAGGCCTAATATGATTGACATGAGTTATGACAACCTCCCCTCACAGATGTCTGTCAATCCTAGCCCACAGAAATTCAAGGGTAAACTTATAAACAATTATTATTGTTAAGTACTAATTACTGCTTTTTTGCTTTAAATCTCCAGGAATGTACCTGTTGGTCAACTGGGAGAGCTGTTACCACATTCCCCTGGACCCCAAAATTAGGATTTAACCTATACACTTTAACAGACATAGTTTGGGGGTAATTACCTGTGTGTCGCAATATGTTAATTTGAGCTATGGGCGAGCATTATGTAATCGTTTAGACCAGGGGTAGGCAACCTATGGCACGTGTGCTGAAGGCAGCACGCAAGCTGATTGTCAGTGGCACTCACACTGCCCAGGTCCTGGCCACCAGCCTGGGAGCTCTGCATTTTAATTTAATTTTAAATTAAGTTTCTTAAACATTTTAAAACATTATTTACTTTACATACAACAATAGTTTAGTTATCTATTATAGCAAGAGACCTTCTTAAAATGTTAAAATATATTACTGGCACATGAAACCTTAAATTAGAGTGAATAAATGAAGACTCAGCACACCACTGCTGAAAAGTTGCCGACCCCTGTTTTAGACCATTGTTTTGCTGCTAGAACCTATCCAGGGGCTTGGGAAACCCATCCCTGTTACTTCTCTCCGCCCAATGAGCACCGTTTATATACTATTGTAATTAAGTGTTCTGCATTGTCACTGAGCCTGATAAGCAAAGTGACACTCCGCCAGTGTTGTGCATAATAAATTCCTGTGCATGGTGTCTATTTTTGATCCTTCAATGAGTACAACTGTTAAACAAATTTTTAAACTCTACTTCATGTTTCCATTTATTTGGACACTGGTGCTTCTAGCCTTAGCTCTGAAGCATCTTGTTGGGACTGTGAAAAGTACCAATAGTTAAAGGATGGGTTTCCTTAAAAACAGACACGAGAGACTGGTAGAGCTACTGTAGCTCCCAAAAGGAGCTGGTCAAATAATGAAAAAAAAATGATAATTTATTTGCCACTAATTTATATTATGAAGGGGGTTCTAGCCCACAAAAGCTTATGCCCAAATAAATTTGTTAGTCTCTAAGGTGCCACGAGGACTCCTCATTGTTTTTACAGAAAACAATAGCCAACCAAATAGTTGAATTAATATTATTAGCCATATATTGAGTTGGATGAGTAATGACAGATTTATTTGGGAATAATTTGTACAACCTGATAACTAGAGATAAGAAAAGAACAGTCAACAAAATCCCATGAAACTTGCCTTTTCTAAGGGTTCATTACAAACTCGTAGCTCAGGTCAAATTGTTGAAAGGTTCTCAGACCATCTGAATGAATGCTGAATCATTGTGAAGCACACTAAGCTGACATTTTGTTATTTTAAAATTCTATGACATCAGCAGTGCTGCATGGTTTGAATGTGAAATCAGGAGAAACTCAGCTGTTTTGACTGAGCTTCACTGTGAAATTTTGGGTTAAGCACAACTCAAATGCAAACTGAAAGCAAACTCAGGGAAGCACAAACACACATTAACTAAAGCCAAGTTGATTATCTGCACAAACCCTCTGAAGTAAAACCAGTTAGTATCTTTTAGCCACAAGTAAGAAGTGCTCTTCCAGATTTTTCAGATGTAAATGTTAGGATATAGATATTCAGGATTGTCTGTAAAGGCCTCTACTTTAAGAATGTAGGTGTATTCTTATCACTTAGCTAGTTATAGAGGTTGTCATAAGTAGATAGGTAAGGTAAGGGTTAATTTTCTTTTTCCTGTAAAGGGGGAACAAAGAGAACCAAACACCTGACCAGAGGACCAATCAGAGAACTGGATTGTTTAAAGTCAGGGGCGGGAATTTGTATACCCGGGGTCTGTGTTTCCTTAGCCTATGGGTTAAAAGTTTTTGCTAACTCCATTCTTATCTCAGAAGTTTCTCCTAAACATCTGAAGATACAAAGGAAAGCAATAATTCGGCTAATGATGAAGCTTTGTGTTGTATTGTACATGTATGTTTGATTTTGCTGGACTGTTTAATCGGGTAGTCTTTAAAATACAGCTGTTTATTCTTATTTTTTATAAGCAACGACCTGTATTGAGTGTCATTTAATGCAAGATTATGTTTTGTTTTTCTTTCTTTTTATACTAAGTTCTTTTGAAAGAACTGCTGGGAGTTTTTTTTCTAAGTGAGGCAAAGGGAAAGCCAGGCTGTGGGCTATTTTCTATTGTTTCAGGGATAAAGAGCAGGCTACGGGGAAAGAGAAAAAGACTGCATCTCTGTTCTCTTGTGTTTGAAGTTTTTTCTCTGTTATCAGCTACGAGACCGGGAGGGGAATCTCCTTGTGTGCTAGCTGTGATTAGCTGTGAATGCATAGCCTCGGGGACGCTAGATTGCCTCTCCGGTTTGTATTCAAAGAGTGAAGTCTAGTCTCGCCCCCGGCTAACCCAGGAAGGGGGAAGCTGGGAGAGAAGAGAGGGAAACCCAGGGCTCTGGTCTTGGGGGTCCCCCAGGGGAAGGTTGGGGTGACCGGGGGGGGTACTAGGAACCCCAATAGTCCCTAGTTGGTGGCAGAGAGAGAAATATCCAAGCAGGTAGTGAGCTTGGGGAGTTTCAGGTAAGCACCCAGATTTGGACGCTAAAGTCCAGAATCTGGGACCGGAGGCTTTACCACAGAGGTATAAAAGAAAGAATCAAAGATCACTGGAATGGCCTTCCTTCTGTGACAGGCTAAGGCCTTCAGCTAAGATGTAGTTAGACCCCCATAAGCTGGGAAGTGTATGGTCACATCCTCAAATTCCAAACTAGTCACATTGAAATAAGGTGCTATTGGGCTATTAGGAATACAGTCCTGTCCTGATATTCCTATCACCTCCAGAGAAAGGGAAGAGCCTAGAAGATGTAAAAGGAAACTTAGTTTGATCGCATCTTGTCTGGCAAGAACTCACTTATCAATAGACACAGCTAGAAAACCCTTATGTCTGTATAGCTGTAGTTGTGAAATCCTCACTTCTGTATTGTTTTGTATGTTTATTTGCATGGTCTCTGTCTGGTTCTGTGATTGTTTCTGTCTGCTATACAATTAATTTTGTTAGGTGTAAACCAATGAAGGTGGTGGGATATAATTAGTTAAATAACCATGTTACAATATGTTAGGATTGGTTAGTTAAATTTCAGTAAAATGATTGGTTAAGGAACAGCTAAGCAAAACTCAGGTTTTACTATATAGTCTGCAATCAATCAGGAAGTAAGGGGGGGAATGGGAACAGGGACTGGGAATGGAGGAATTGGGATCGTGTTTTGCTGAAGTGGGAAATGGAAACAGGGGATGGGAACGGGAACAGGAACAGGGACACAGGCAAGGCTCTGTGGTGTCAGAGCTGGGAAGGGAGACACTAAGGAAGGAAACTGGAATCATGCTTGCTGGAAGTTCACCCCAATAAACATCGAATTGTTTGCACCTTTGGCCTTCGGGTATTGTTGTTCTCTGTTCATGCGAGAAGGACCAGGGAAGTAGGAGGGTGAAGGAATAAGCCCCCTAACAGTGAACATTGCCTTTCTTTTACTCCTAAAGGGCTTTTGATGTAAAGTGATTTAAAGTGCTAAACAGAGCCTTGTGCAAATATCTCTGCATAGAGTAAGTTTCATTTGATAGGCTTGGAAGGTTAGATTTTTATCGGTGAATGTCAATAAACATTCATTTCCTCGTATAAACGGACGTAAAAATATTTCCATTGATAGTAATTAAGATTTACAGATAGCCAAAGTAAGAAAAAATCTGCTTGAAAACTTATTAGAGTTTGATTTAAGGCTATTTACTTTGTATATTTTGATATGATATTGACAATTTGTGACTTGCAGTGCAGTTGTAGCCATGTCAGTCCCAGGATATTAGAGAGAGAGAGGAGGTGGGAGAGGTACTATCTTTTATTGGACCAACTTCTGCTCGTGGGAGAGACAAGCTTTTGAGCCACAGAAGAGCTCTGTGTGGCTCAAAACCTTGTCACTCTCAACAACAACAGTAGGTATTACCTCACCCCCCAGGTCTCTCTAATTTGTCTCTTAACAGTTATAAAGCTTTAACTTTTTGAATCTCAAGATCAACTGTCATTAAATAATTATATTTGGCTTCCCCATTATATTCGGCTTCCCCATTGTCTGAACCCCTCCCCACAATTTCCTGCAAGTGCGAACATTTAAAACAGAAAAAAATGCTTAAAAATTATCTGTCAAAATTATAAAAAATGATGCTGTGATTGTAGCATGCAGCATATGAGCTTTAATCTAACTAGCACAAGTAACAACAGTAGGGCAGACATGGTGGCATGAGCTTCAGCGCAGGCTTGCTGCCTGAGTACAGTAACTCCCCACTTAACCTCCTCTCACTTAATGTTGAGCCCCTCACCCGTGGTGCTTGCAGAGTAGAGGAAGCTACAGCTGCTGTTGTGCAATGTGCTTCTCCTAGCCTACGGCACCTTCAGCCTCCTTGCCTGACTCATTGTCTGCAGTGCCAGTGGGCTGTGCCTGTGTGGGGTAAGGCGGGGACATCTCCCAACTATAGTACTGTACAGTATTGTATGGCAAAAATTTTCTCCCTGGAACTTAACATCCTCCCCCCACCCCCATTTACATTCATTCTTATGGGGAAATTGGATTCGCTCACTTGAAGTCATGTTTTTCAGGAACATAACTACAATGTTAAGTGAGGAGCTACTGTGCAAACCCACCTGGGACCATGAGTGAGTATGTACCCAAGAAGACAGTGTGGTCTAAAGTCTGTGCCACCATGTCTACCCTGCTGTTACTCATGCTAGCTATATTAAAGATAAGATACCTGTCTGGAATCACTCCTTCGCTTGCACTATAAACATCACCACAGAGACTATAGAATAATATTTTACCACAAGTGCTTAATTACCTCTGCTTCATGGTTTAAAAGCCAAGCTGGCTTCCATATTAGAAAAGTTTCTATTTCCTGGAACACTGGTGGGACTATTTGAGCTTCAAGATAGCCTTTTTTTGTGAACATCTGAGTCTCTTCATTAAATAGATGCCTCTCAGTAAAGAGTGGATTTGCAGGACTTGTTTGCACACCTGACCACTTTAATTACTACTCAGAAATAGTCAAAAGAGTGGTGGAAATGCCACTCCAATAGTTCCTATTGTCATGCCATCTTTCAATCTGTTATTCTTTAGGATCACTTCTGCAAGTATATTCTCGTAACAAGTAGATGGAAAAATGCCCCTCCTGATCTATGGAACTTTTCCATGACCAAAAATCATTGTGCTGTCAATAGGTTGTTTTGTGACTATTCTATCACACCCTGATAAAAATGAGATCACAACTGAAAAGGTGCTAAATGCTGCTTTTTCACTGGAATTATTTCCTTATTCTGAAGTTGTCACAGAAACGATACACTTTTTTATAGGACAGATGTTATCTAAAATCTCTAAGCTATAGCTGTCAGTACCTCTCTGATTTTGTAAGTGTCTGTCAAAATTATAGACTCAGGTTACAATTCTAAGGGTATTAAAAGTGTGACTTGACATGTAACAGAATTTGTGTGTTCTTAACAAAAAATAACATGCCAACATTGTTTTAAACCTGAAGCTCAAGAAACATATTGTATTTAAGCCATTAATGTGCTGCTCAAACACCAGCAAGGTTCCTGGCAGTTCTGAAGCCATGTTGCTAGTACAAAGAGATATTTACCCTGCATTAGGTAAGCAATGACCTGATCGAAACTAAACAGACTTTGGAAGGACATCGCTTATCATTCAAATGGGCATTCAGGCAAATTCTTTTTCTGAGCTTCCGCAAAACCTACTGGTTAAATTCTGCTCTGAGTTACCTGAGTGCCACTCCGTACAACGTCAATGAGAGTGGGAAAAAATGTAAATGAGAGCAAATGTTGACCCTAAGCTTTAAATATACAGTATCCTGAAATCGATAAGATTTTACAAAGTAAGGGAATTCTGAATAATCCTACCATACCCGTTCTCTGCATAATAGAGGTTTTCAAGTTCCAGAGCTACCATTCCTTTAAAAACCGACAAAATTATCAGTTCAGAAGTTCAAAGAACTTTATTTATATAGAAGTACATTCGGTATAGTTAAGCACATTTTAAAGATGGATAAAATGAGATAGAGAGAGTTAAATTACTTGCCGAAGGTCACACAGGCAGTAAGTGGCAGAACCAAGAACGAAACTCAGGAGACCTGATTTGTAATCCATTGTTTCACATGGTATCCGTACTCTTAGAATTTCTCGGTTATCTCACCTCTGAAAAATGGACCAAAAACAGTCAAAGAAGGGGCGTGCTGCATAGCTACTCCGGGAGTACAAACAGAAATGAGTCAAAAGGCAATACGCACTGCCTCTGAAAAGATGAATATGGTACACTATATTTAGAATGGACAATTCAGCAGCTTATTTTTTAAAGTTCTATTTAGAGAGTTTCTTTTGTCTTCATTTTAAGGCAGAGAAAAACATAGTAAAATGCAATTTAGAGAATGGGGAGCTCTCACAGGAATTCATATAAACAAGCCTCAGTTAATGAAAATTACTGTTGGTGGTAGGGAGGAAGAAAAGAAGTAGAAAGCCAGAAGAGTGATTTATGAGATTAGGTATCCAAAATACACACAACAGATTCCTACTGAAAACAAAAAACTTTCCCCACACAGGATAATCTTTCAATAATTTATAACAATATTAATAAAAAAAATCAGTTCTGTGCTTGAGCTACAGAATTTGTTTTCAATCTCAAGTGATTTTTGTCCAGTTACAGCTTGTTTCTGTTCATTGCAAGATTGTTATAAAATAAATAACTCTTACATATCTTTTCTTAATAATCAGAATGTCCAATTTAGCCTAGCTTTCCTTCTCATCAAACATGTATGCCTTCCACACAAATACTCCTTGGCAATTTATGAGGCTTGCCCTAGAGGAGAAATCTGAATCTTAAAAAAAGTTGTTACCAAACACATTAATGACCTACTCTTTCCTAAAAGAGGTGATTCCTTAACCACAAATAGGAAACCTGCCAGTTGACTGAAACCAATTTGGGCATCCATAAATAAAGAATTATTTTGTGTACCTATTGTTCCTGACCTTCAGCCTCAATTTTATTGTATTAATTGAAAGAAAACAAACTGGAGAGGAATTAAAAAGATGTCCATAAGCATCTCTAGTGACCTTCCACTGTAACTCTTATCCTCCATTACAGCACACTACAATCTAGTATTTAAAAAGCAAAAACGAAGAAAAAGAAAGTACCAGGCATTGTATCTCCCGCGAATCCCTACATGCACAGAGCTCCACTGAAATCAATGGGGCTGTGTATGGGTGCAGGGTTTGCCAATGTGGAGAAACTTGTAGATCCAGGACTATAGATTTGTAAAGAAGATGGCTTTAAGTCTCAACTGATGTGCTGTGTTTCAGGCAGACCACTTTCTTCCTAGATAGGCAACTAGGTCATAACATTTTGTCCCCTCTAACCTTAACAAGTTTTGCTTTCTCAACATCCCATTACATTGCTCACAGACATGTAAGAGATTCTCCTAACACTGCATAATACCACCATCTGCCATCTAATGGACAGTTATATTCTTTATCTAAAATTAATTTGTATTTCAGCTCCAATTTACAACTTTCCCTGAACTAAAGCAACACAATCCTGCAAACTTTTACTCATGAGAGTTATCCCTGTTCATGGGAGTAGTTCCACAGAAGTCATTTGGCATCCAAACATCAATGTTATGCAGCTGATAAACAGTAGTAAAAGTGCATTACATCATCATAACTGTCTCACTGTTACCTTATCACCACGGCCTTCCGTATGTTGTATCGAGGTGTTATCTTTCATCTTATAGTAGATTTTAAGCTCTGTAGGACAGGGACATCTTTTTTGTTATGTGTGGGTACAGAGGCAACCACAGTGTGGCCACAATATAATAAAAATAATGCTAGGAAAACACGATCATTAGAAGGGACAACCTGAATAAGAATTACTCACATTAAGCATTGCAGGACAGCTCATAATTATCCCTAATATAGTGCTTTCATCAATAAATTATGTTCTATGAGCAGAACACTGCTGATTACTACCAGTTTTTTACTCCTTTCTCACCCCATAATAGGACTGCTTACTCTGTAGATGTTCTTCCACTCTTTATTACAGTAAAGACAATGTCCTTTCAAACAGAAGAATATCAGAAAGGAGCGATAACAACATTGCTGATGCTGAGAATGTTGCTTAGAAGTTAAACTATTCTCTCACTAGAGGTGATACCTTGCGTCGGGAAGGAAGCACATTGGCATAGCAGTGATGGGAAGCTTGCATCTCCCCTGCCCGTACTGTCCATGGATAGAAGACTTCATCTTATTTATTCCATGCACAGAAGACTTAACTTTCCTGGCCTGTGAGTACAATACCTTTCCTCAGTACTAAAATGCAGTTAAAACGTATATTAAAAATAGAATAGTCAGCACGATAATCATATCAAACACCATTATTTTTAATTCTAAAAGTGGTTTAGATAATGAAATGGATAGTGAAGACAGGCCAGTGGTGGATTAGCCACTGGAACAATGGGGCCCATGCCCATGGGGCCACAGGTAATTTGGGGCCTCCAGAAAATGTGCAATCCCGCACCTCAACCCGCTCCGCCTGCCCGAAGCTCCTGCCAAGGAGCAGAGGAAGCGCCCATGCCCTGATCCTGCTCCCAGGCAGGAGAGCCAGGGGTGGGGAATAACTGCAGGTGGAAGGTGTGGGGAAGGGCTCCCACTTGCTTTGGCCTAGGGCCCCACAAAATGGTACTCTGCCTCTGAGACAGGCTCATCTCTTCCAGCATAAGAAAACAGAAGTGTATCTGAGGAATGACAGGCTTCTAGCAGGGCACAAGGTCAGACTGGAGTCTGTTCAATGAGAGTGGGGCTAGACCTACCGCAAACGGGTTCATCCGTACTTGAGAGAGACCATGAGACGGGAGTGGAGCAGAAAACCAGTCACTGCAAGGAAAGATCTCAATGGCAGTTGAGTGGGAGCAAGAGAGGATCGGGGAAAGGATATCTTTTGGGGAGGAGATTATTTTACAGAGCACTGGCTTCATCAGATATGAGAAATCAAGAGTGTTTTGGGGAATCTGAGGCGTAGAATTCGTCTTTCTAGGTTATTTCTGGCAGAGGCACCCCCACTATGGCACAGCAGAAGGAATAGTAAAGCCTAGTTATATTAGCCACATGATATGTAACATGTATATATTCCTTTTAGACTTTGTCTGGCTCATGAAAAGATGCAAAGGTGAAATGAGTGACCTTTGACAATGCTGACAAGTTTGTATCTCATCCACGGCTTCTTTTTATAGCTTTTACTGGCTGGGCAATCTGACTGTTGTCTAAAAATATATTAGCAGTTACTATGCCTTGAAGAGGGTCTTTAGCAAAATGAAGAGCTGAAGACAAAGCACTGTGGTAGTAAATGCGGACAGGTCAGAAAAAGATCACTTTCTCTGTTCTCCCTCTGTCAGATAGTTATAATGCTGAATATTTAAACGTGGTGATGCTAATGACTTTCGCTGTATGTGAAGGGGAGAATTACTATACATTTATAAAACCAAAGTACAAGCCTGAATACTGATGACAGGAATGCAAGAAAAAATGCAGCCCTTATCCCAGGCAATGGCTGATTTTAATGAAGGAGAATTGGCCTTTCATGGCTGATGGAAGCAGAGGCAGCAGTTAGTTCGATGAATTTCATTTGAAGAATGTGCACGTTTCAATGCTCATTCATTCTGATATGGTGCCTGAGGCTGCCCTTTCAGCATAAGTGCCCTCCAAAGATGTTTTTCCCCTTAAGTGGGTTTTTTTTTATTATTAAGAATCAGCACAAAATAGCTGTTGCTTGAGGGGAAACTGTGTCGACTCACATGCCCTCTTCTCTGTGACTTAATTCATACATTTTAAGGCCAGAAGGGACCATTATGATCATCTTATCTGACCTCCAATCTCTCTATGATTTAGGCCTTGTCTACATGAAGAAATTGAGTATATACAGGTATACTGTAATAGCTTCCAGAATAAAAGGCCCTTAATTCCTGAATAATTACTTGGCCCACGAAGCACAGTAATTATTCTGGAATAAAGTGATTTTTATTCTCAAACAGTGTCCACACAAGCAGCAAAGAGTCCTGTGGCACCTTATAGACTAACAGATGTATCGGAGCATGAGCTTTCGTGGGTGAATACCCACTTTGTCAGATGTAGTGTCAATTTCTCTGTGTAGACACAGCCTCAGTTTCCCATCTGGAAAACAGAACACTGAGCTACTTAACAGGTTAATAAGCCTGTAAAATGCTTTAAGGTCCCTGGATGCAAGGTTCTATGCAAGTATTATTACGATTATGGTTATAAAACTGACTGCGTTGAAATGCCAGTTCAGTGCTCATACTCATCACAGATCTCAAAGTCAAGCTGTGAACTTTACATTTTAACATCATCACCACTAATATCAAACAGATTTCTGTCTCTCCCAAGTGCCTGCTGCAGAAATCTGGAACCTCTGACTGCTCTATTCTCCCAGGCAACTGGATGCCACTCAGTGTCTAGGCAAGTTCTAGCATATCTTTGGGGCATCTCTGAATAATTGTTTCAGGGCCCTGCTCTTTACTAGGGTTCCCTGGCTGCTTCTCCTCTGTTTCAATAGCTGTTTTGCTCCACTAGGCAGGGAAAGACTCTGCATTGAGGGCTCTTCCATTCTTCAGATGGAGTTAATTAGAGTGAGTTAGGCACTAACATAAAATATGATCTAATGATGGGAAACAGGACAGTAGGCTGGAAAAGGAGGTTAGGTAATAACAGTTAGCTAATGTAGTAATTCAGCAAGGGCTAGCGCACAGAAGGGTGGAGTTGGTGGTTTTTTGTTTTGGGGTTTTTTTTTTGCTTTGTTTTGATGGAATAACAGCAATATGTGCCTAAGATGGCTAATTTCTTGTAGGCCATTTTCACACCCTGCAGTCTACCAACTATGGGCTGGGAGATTGTTCAGTGATTACTCCATTCCTTCACATTGACACCTGCAGTGATAGAGACGCACTGTGGATAACCAGTGTGATGTCCAAGGACATCATCTCTCCATGGTAACAACTCCTGGCTTGCTGGGGATAGACAGGTACGATACTTTCAGAGGATGGAACCATTGATCACACAGAAGAATAAATGCACAGAGTGGTCTGAAGTAGAGGCTTACACATGCAGCCAGTTTGAATATCAATATCCTCAGTCCCAGAAGGGAGGATCTTCTGAGTACTGATTCATACTGTTGTAACTGGAGTAGCGGGACTGGCAAAGCTGACTGAGACACATATGGAGCCCAAGGTGTTGAGCAGGGTCTTTGAAGTGTCATGAACCCTGGAGAGGAAGCAGGACCACTGAGAAGAACAAGACCTACAGAGAGCTTATTTGGGACATCTTAGAGGATGTGTTGCATTCCTGTGAGGGAGGTGAAGTGGGAGCACAGCTCTTCATGTTGGTTTCCAGGTGAAGAAATGGGGAGAGGCGGAATCCAAAACCTCTTAGTCTGTGCTTGCTGCCATGGGTCTTGCTGCTTGAAGCCCTGTGGCCTGCTCTGGAAGGGGAGGGAGACTTAGAGTCTGGGCCTGTTCCAATTATTCTCAAGAGGGAGTGAGCAGGACATCTCTACTGTGGCACCACAAAGCCAAACCTGTGGCATTTGCTGACCAACCAGCTTCTCGACTGCTCTGTGAGAAGCTGAAGATGTCTCCCTTGGGATGAGGCAGGTGACAAACTGGAGAAAGTCACAGAAGAGGGAAATCCATTAGTTCAGACTGTCAAATTAGTAGGAAAAGAATGCTGCATTTTAAAGCTGTTATGTTTCCCTCTGCCAGACACCCCCACCTCACCATACACACACTATCTGAATGTCTTTCCCTTTGAAAGAAAAAACCCTATCCCCTCTAAAACCTGTATGAGAACTGGCAGAGCAGGCCATGACAAAACTGAAGGTGCAGACTCCTGAGGTTATGAATTATTAGGTTTCCTCCTGTTTGTTTTCCTTCCCAGCACTTAGTAATGCTACCATTTAGGGGCTAAATTTATAATGCATGCAGTTTTTGTTAAAAAAAAATTACCCAGCATTTCTCACTTGTAATGCAATTATTCTTCCTCTTGTATCCTAGAGGGTTTTACAAAATTAAACACTACAGTCAGTTCCAAGGCCTGTAGTAGCTATTTAGGAAATACTGAAGCCTAGTCTAAACAGGATTGCCTGAATCATCAATTATTAAATAAATTGTATATAAAGTAAGTCAAAGCTAATGGTGGAAGCCCCCTCATGCTTCCAAATAAATAATAAATAGCTGAATTTAGGAACATGATGTAACCAAATTTTAATAATACTTTGGTATAATTTAAGAAGAGGGGAGGCCCTTGGCATATCCCTATGAAGAATGAACAGTTTCTCTGAGTGTGTGTGTGGTTGAGGGTTGGATAGTGCCTGTTTTAAGAGCCTACACAGTTGGCCCAGATTAACACAAATTCAGACAGAGCACTTGTATAAAAACCAACACTCTTCTCCCTCTTTAAAAGGAGAAGAGGACTGGGAGGGGGAGTCACGGTATGTCTGAATCTATATTTTCAGATAAAAAATATTACACTTAGCTGCACTGGTTGACAACGAGATGCTTTAAAACAGTTTTTAGTATGATCTTCTCCAGAAGACACTACTAAATTTACACTGTGAATAGTTAACGAGTGTGATCCTCAGAGTACCTGTTTTACCTTGTTGTGTCATTTACAAGTCTCCTATGCAAACACAAACAGAATTAGATATCTGTATTTTTCTCTCTTTCTTTTCATTTAATATTTAGGAGAAGCTATATTTACCTCCAGAAATACCTATAAATATAATGTGATAGAGTAAGAATGTCTGATGTTATAACAACACTGGATGCACTTTGGTAGAACACTATTTTTGTTTAATATATAACTAGATCACTTGATTAGATCAAGAAATACAATAAAATTATAATGCAAACAGAGGTGGAAATCCTTATTTATACTGGACAAGCCCTACCAAAACATGGATTCAAATTAAGTAATTTTATTCGTATAATAAATAATACTTGCTGATGATATAGTGCTTTTTATTCAAAGATCTCAAATCATTCTACAATGGTAAGTAGGAAAGTATCGTTCTACTGATTTTACAGATAAGGTACTGAGAAACTAAATCACCTTCCCAAGGTTATGTAGCAAGTCAGTGCTAGAATGGGGAAGGCAGATCTGCCATCCAGTCCCATGACCTACTCACTGGATCATCCTACCTTCCTTTTTAATTACAGTAGACCAAAGAGTTGTTGAAACTGACAAAGGAACTATGGGTGGCACAGTGTGCGCTTATGGTTAGACTTTAGGGGAAACCTGATTAACTCATATAGGCCTCTTCTCTGTGATTTAATTAATAAATTATAAGACTAAAGAGGGCTATTAGGACAATCTAGTCTGACCTCCAATCTCTCTCTGTTTTAGTTTCCCACCTGTAAAACTGCTGCAAATGTAATGCTGACCTACCTCACAGGTTAATTAACGTTGAAAAATGCTTTGTGATCCTTGCATACAAGCTTCTATATCAGTATTAGTAGTAGCAGTAATTACTGTTATGAAACTGTGTGGAAATGACAGGCTGTGTTACTCACCGCATATCTGAAAGTCAAGCTATGATTTTAACACTAATATCCAGCAAACCACTGGGCTTCAAATGTACAACACTCTAGTTTGCTGCACACCGGCCATGTGGACCCAGATATTGCATACTAGAAGTTCGATAGTGCACTTTGATCTACGGCTATTTCAAACAACCAGCTGTTGCTCCTGTCTCAAGAGTTGCTTCTCTTCTCCACACTAGGCTGGGGAAGACTCCCAATTCTAGTCTCTTCCACCCATCGCAAGGGGGTTCCCATCTATTGGAACCCTTTTATGATTTTTGTGTCATTGCTTCAACAATAGGCTAATGTATTAGGTAGACCCCACACTATGCTTCTCTCAATGCCCTTGCTCTGGTGCCTGCATACATTTATTTGAGCCAATAATCTATACTATTACTTATAAACTTTCTAAAGTCCCTTACCTTCTCTCCCAGAAAGGTGCATTCAGATTAGACTGAGAATTTTTACAAAACCAAGGCTAAGCAGTAACAACTTTATTCCCTGCAGGTTTCAATTTAATCAGGCTTTTTTGTTGTAACAGAATATAGATGTGAATTACCCTGAATTTTCACTGTAAGAATATCTTCAGGGCAGTAGAGTACATTGTGGGTGGGTTTCTTTTAAACTATCATTAGCATCATTTTTAAAATACCTTTTTGTGCAATGTTCTTGGTTTACAAGAACAGACTAACTCATTTGAGAGGGTGCCTTTGTGCGAGTGTTTGATACAGTCAAGTAGAGACAAGATTTGCTTTCCGTTTTATTCAACAAAGAGTATAATTATGATATTCACTATAGAAGTCAGTATCTGTATAAAACCATGCTACTGACTAACTGTTCTAACCATTAAAATCTAGCTTGGTAGCTTATATGGATAAACAACTGTTTTACACATAGAAAGAAAAAATAGCAGACACAAAAATGATGGATCAATTAGTTCCAGTTATAAAAGAAAAACATTAATATGTAGGGTAAAGCCTATTAAGTATAACAAATTTAAACACTACTTTGAAAGATCCATAAGCAGCTCATTATACACATTAATAAATAGGCTGATACTATTTCGCTAATCCTGTTTAAGTGTCTTAAGGTTACAATACATAACTAATTAGGTGACAATGTATATTACTGCTTAGTAACAGCTACTGATACTGTGAAGCTGCCTGGAAAAAATATTCAGCCTTAAAAAGAAAGTCCCAGGAGAAAAACAAAACATTATGCAGAAATATTATTTGAGAATAGGTTTGCTGCCTCTTTCATTTCAGAGAGATGATGGACTTAAACACAATGCAGGGAGCATGAAAGGCTTTGGGAAGCACAAAATTCAAACTTCTCCACATTAGATTAGGCCACCTGCTATCTCTCCATATTCCCACTAGCAAAGATCATTCAGTTAGAGCTTGTTGGAAAAACTGATGTGAGACAGTTTTTCACTGAAATTTACCAATTCATTGAAATTTAAACATTCCACAGAGAGGATCTGACTCTGACAAAGCTCCTCTGGAATCAAATGTTACTTATCCCTTCACCTAACACAAGAAGCAAGGGTCACCCAATGAAATTAATAGAAAGCAGGTTTAAAACAAACATAAGGAAGTACTTCTTCACACAAAGCAGTCAACCTGTGGAACTCATTGTGAAAGCCAAAAGTATAACTCGGTTCAAAAGAATTAAATAAATTTATTGAAGATAGGTCCATCAGTGGCTATTAGCCAAGATGGTCAGGGATGCAACCCCATGACCTGGGTGTCCCTAAACCTCTGACTGCCAGAAACTAGGACTGGATGACAGTGGATGAATCATTTGATAAATTCCCTGTTCTGTTCATTTCCTCTGAAGCATCTGGCTTTGGCCACTGACAGAAGACAGGACACTGGGTTAGATGGACCACTGGTCGGACCCAGTATGGCCATTCTTACATTCTCATGATAGAATTCAAAGTGATAGAATCATAGAAATGTAGGGCTGGAAGGGACCTTGAAAAGTCATCAAATTCAGTCCCATGTGCTGTGGCAAGACCAACTAAACCTAGGCAGGTGTTTGTCCAACTTGATTTTAAAAGCTTGCAATGATGGGGACTCCACGACCTTCCTTGGAAGACTATTGTATAGTTTAACTACTCTTATAGTTAGAAAGTTTTTCTTAGTATCTAATCTAAATCTCTCTTGCAGCAGTTTAAACGCATGACTTCTTGTCCTACCACTGGGGGCCATGGAGAACAATTGATCAGTGTCCTTTTTATAACAATCCTTAATATATTGGAAGACTTATCAGGTCACCTCTCCGTCGTCTTTTCTCAAGACTAAACAGTCCCATGTTTTTCAAACCTTTCTTCAGACCTCAGGTTTTCTAAACCTCATCATTTTTTGCTCTCCTCTGGACTCTTTCAGATTTGTCCACATCCTTCCCAAACGGTGGTGCCCAGAATTGGACACAGTACTCTAGCTGGTATTGACAAATTGGAAAATTAGTCTGAATTCAACAAAATAAAATTCAGTAAAGGCTAGTGAAAACTACTTAGAAAGGAAAAAATCAAATGCACAAAATAGGGAATAACTGGCTAGATGGTAGTACTGCTGAAAAGATTCTGGGGCATTACAAATTGAATAGGGGTCAACAATGTGATGAAGTTGCGACAAAGCCTATTAGTCCTCTGACATGTATTAACTGGAGTGTTGTATATAAGAGACTGGAGATAATTGTTCCACTCTATTCGGAACTGGTGAGGCTTCAGATGGAGTTGTGTGTCCAGTTCTGGGTACCACACTTTAGAAAAGATAGAAAAACTGAAGAGAATCCAGAGAGCAGCAACAAAAATGATCAAAAGGTTAGAAAACCTGTCCTATAAAAAATTGTTAAAAAACTTGGCATGTTTAGTCTTGTGAAAAGAAAAGAAGACTGGTTGGGGAGAGGTGGAGAACCTGATAATAGTCTTCAAATATGTTGAGGGCTGTTACACAGAGGACTATGATCAATTGTTCTCCATGTCCACTGAAGATAGTAATGGGTTTAATAGGCAGCAGGGGAGATTTAGGTTAGATATTTGAAAAAAACTTTCCAACTCCAAGAATAGTTAAGCACTGGAAAAGGCTTCCAATCCCCATCATTGCAGGTTTTTAAAAACAGATTGGACAAACATCTGTGAGGGACGATCTAGGTTAACTTAGTCCTGCCACACACAGTGGCTTGACTTGATGACTTCTTGAGGTCCCTACCAGCCCTACATTTCTATAATTCTGTGACTGAAATGATGAAGGCTGGTAATGACCACAAGCAAAAGAAGGTCCAGAGTGCTAGACAGGAACCTGAGAGAAATCAGCATGAATACAGGTAGTCCTAGACTTTACGACGTTCAACTTACGACAAACGGCATTTATGACACTTCTGAATTGACACCCTGATTCGACTTACGACAATTGGTTATGACTTTACGATGCTCGGTCCTGCATTGGAGTGGACTGCAGTTCCAAGTTCCGGCATTTTGACTCACGACGCGATTTTCAGGAATCAATTGTGCCATAGTTTGAGGACTGCCCGTAAGGCGCCTAGACACTGGAAATTCCAACTAAGTGCCTATCTGCATATTTAGGCACCTAGATACCTTGCTCTTAGTTTCTCTGTGCCTCAGTTATCCACCTATAAAATAGGGATACATAGTACTTCCCCACCTCACACGGATGTTGTGAGGATAAATACATTCATGACTATGAAGCTTTGAGATACTATGGTAATGAGGTCCATACAGGTATTTGTGATCACTGATAGATACAGAAGGCATGGTCAAACATTTTAACCATAAAGTAATAATAGAAGGAACAGATTTTTGAGATGTCATGGATATAGAATAGATTAAAAAAGGGTATTTTTGGAGCAGTGCTGAGGTTAGTGATACTGGTCCAAGTACAGAAAATTAAACTGGGTCAAAATAGCCCTCTGAAAAGAGAAATAGAGATGCCTCCAGAACAGAAAAGACCATTTCCCAGCTAAACTATATTGCTTTATAAAGACACACCAAATATATATTTTTCTCACATCCAATGTATAATAAGGGGGTAGATCTGATCAGATGTTAGCAGGAAATAAGATCTTTTTCATCTTTTCAGACAACAGGGCTTTTATAAAACTGATTCATTCATGTATTTACTCATTTGGCAGACTAGTTTCCCCAAAAGGCTATTTCAATTCAGCAGTGTTTGTACAGCAGAGCCCAAAGCTGATAAACTGGGGACAATGGCTGTTCAGTAATATAATAAAGTGAGAGAATGGAAAAGCAAACAGCTCATCTAGATTTATCCAAAATAAATAGAAAAAGAATATAAAATACTCAGCAGCGAAGAAGAAAGCAGGCAGGAGAGAAAAACAAATGGGAATTAAAGAAAGCAAGAGAGGGCAGGCTGAGATGAGAATCATAGTGCACAGTAAGAGCTGATGGCTGGTGCAGGGAGATGTGTATGAATACAATGAATTTATGCTGAAAAACGGGGTAAATTTCTCTCAGAAGTAAAAAGCATTTTGATAATCCCAGATCATTTTAGGGTCAAAAGTGGGAAACAATCAGCTTGCAACTCTAAGAAACAGAGAATATAAGCCTTAAAATGCTGGATATTAAAATTACTAAAAAAAAGTTTTGTTTTTGTTTAAAGGAAATTAAATTTAGAAAACAAAAATGTAGGCATCCCCACCCCATACAGCTCTAAAGAATTTACATCAACAGCCCTGTACTAGCAGGGAGTAGGTCAGATGAAATACAAAGATCAATTTGTAAGGTTATCATTAGCAATTACAACCTGTAAATACAGGAAAGGAGAACACTTTGACAGATTCTTCAGCTCACAAAATAACATTTCAGGAGGTATAGTATCTCTCTCTTGTATTCATAAGATTATAGTGCCACCAAACACAATTTTGATGGCAAGTCCCTAGTGAGAGGAGATGGAACTTTAGTTTAATGACAGCAGTTTCCTACCTATGGACTAAGCAGCACTGCTCGGGTGCCTGGCATCAGCGCAGATACTTGTAAATTCCTGGAATAAGTTTAGATTTTGATTTTACAATGAATATGAAATGGGATCCCCTTCTGAAACACTCTCAGAAGAAAAAGGGTTTGTGTGTTTTACTGTGTTCGAGAATTCCCAACGTTGAGATTGAAATTCAGACATTTCTTGTGTGTTATCCATGAACTCAAACAACAGACCCACTGTGATTCCCCTTAAGTCTTGCCAGATACTACTCCCGAGGGCATTCTGCGCCAAAAAATTAAAAATTCTGCACACAATATTTTAAAATTCTGAAATTTTATTTGTCAAATAAATGTGGAGACTCCAGCATGGCATTGGGGAGCACAGGCCACTGGCTGAACAGAGGTGGGAGATCACTCTGCAGCTCCCCCTGGGACACAGACTCAGTGGTGAGGCTGCACCCCACCCTGACATAGTGCAAGGACTGGGCTTGCCCCAGAAACGCCCCAGAACCCTGTCCCGCTGTGCCAGGTACACCAGGTGTGGGCAGGGAAGTTCAGCTCAGCAGGATCCAAGTGCGGAGGGGATTAATGTTGGAGGGATCCAGGTGTTAGCTGAGAGGACTCTGTGTGGGGCAATCTGGGTGCGGGTGGCTCAGTGGGGGATGGGATTGGATGGACAGGGGCTTGTTGGGGGGTTCTGGGTGCAATGGTAATGGGACTCTCCAGGGGGATCCAGTTGATGGTGGTTGGAGCTCAAAAGAAAGAAAGATAATAAAAGTTGCACTGAAAAAATATTGCTTATGACTATAGAGCCATAGATGGAAATTTTTGTGACTACTGATATATTGGAGCCTCCCTGATGGTCTTGTGAAAGGTCCATCATCTTTGCCTGTATCCTTTCTCGGTTGAGTCTTTTCAGCTTAGATCTGTATTTTTCTAGGATCAACATAGCTAAAAGCATTCTCATGAATTTTGTATTTTCAATTTGGTTGATGAGGTTATGCAAATAAAGTGTTTTTACAGCTTTTTGTGCCCCTAAAAACAATTCAGTGACTTTAAGATCCATTCCATGCTGTTTCTAGTCCCAGCCAAAGAATGTAGGCCATAGTTACGGGATAAGAACAGCCATACTGGGTCAGACCAAAGGTCCATCTCGCCCAGTATCCTGTCTTCAGACAGGTGCTTCAGACGGAATGAACAGAAGAGATAATCATCAAGTGATCCATCCCCTGTCACCCGTTCACAGCTTCAGGATGGGTTACTCTGTCTTGGGAAGCACTGACTCAGGCTCAACTCAGGTCAGGCTTGACAAAGCCCTGGCTGGGATGATACAGTTGAGGATTGGTCCTACTTTGAGCAGGGGGTTGGACTAGATGACCTCCTAAGGTCCCTTCCAACCGTGATATTCTATGATTCTATGACTCTGAAAAAGATTTGGGCATCGGAGTGGATAATGAACTGAACTTGAGGTCCCACAATGCTGCTGTGGCCAAAAGAGCTAATATGATCCTGGGATGCATAAACAGGCGAATCTCAAGTAGGAGCGGAGAGGCTATTTTACCTCTGTACTTGGCACTGGTGTGAACACTAATGGAATACTGTGTCCAGTTCTCATGTCCACAATTTAAGAAGGATGTTGATAAATTGGAGAGGGGTCAGGGAAGAGCCACAAGAATGATTAAAGGATTAGAAAATAACATCTTATCATGATAGGCTCAAAGAGCTCTATATACTTAGCTTAATAAAGAGAAGGCAAGGTAACTGGGGGTGACTTGATTAGAGACTGTAAGTATCTGCACGGGGAACAAATATTTCATAATGTGCTCTTCAATCTAGCAGTGAAAGGTATGACATGATCCAGTGGCTGGAATATGAAGTTAGACAAATTCAGGCTAGAAATAAGTGTAAAATTCTGAAAGTGAAACTAATTAACCACTGGAACAATCTAACAAGGGTTGTGGATTCTCCACCAGGGGCAATTTTTAGATCAAGATTGGACGTTTTTCTAAAACATCTGCTCTAGGAATTCTTTTGGGGAAGTTCTAGTCCCTGTGTTATACCGGAGGTCAGACTAGATGATTTCAAAGGTCCCTTCTAGTCTTGGAATCTATTAACCAGGCATCTGGAGAGTTAGAGTGCCTAATTTTCTTCCCACACAGCTGTAAATCTTGGGTAACTCCACTGAAGTCAGTGGAGTTATGACAATTATGATCAGAGTCCAATCCAGAGTGTTTGTTAAAAAAATAGAATTTAGAAAGATGTGATATTGCAGTAAAAATGCATCAGACTTTATGCCAGAGAGTATGACAACAATATAGTTAATGAAATTAGAATACATTAAGTGTGAATTGTTATTGGTGGCTAAGATCTTATCATAGATACATATTACTTTAAAAAAATAGTAAATTACAATGAAATGAGGTATGATATTATGTATTATATCATCTAAATTAGGCTTAGATTGCTTTATGCAGTCTAGCTGTAGCCATGTCAATCCCAGGATATTAGAGAGATAAGGTAATATCTTTTATTGGACCAACTTTTGTTGGTGAGAGAGACAGCTTTTGAGCCACACTTCAGGTCCTGAAGAGAGCATAGCTTGTCTCTCTCAACAGCAGAAGTTGGTCCAATAAAAGATACTATTTCACTCACCATCTCTCGCTTAGATTGCTGTCATTTTTCCTATCAACATCTCCCCTGCTGTCAAGGAACAAGAACTTAATATTCTGATAATTAAATTTTGCCTTTAAACCTTAACAGGAAATATAATGTTCAATCTGTACCTTCAGAAAAGGCACTGAAAAATCTACGGAGAAATCTGGGAAGTATAAGTATTTGCCCCAGGTTGACTTCTAAATGTTTTGATCCAAATAAGCTAACTGAATAAGATGAAGAAGCCATCTTATCTGATCGTCTGTGACAAAGGCCTAGAATAACTCCCGCTAACGTAACAGAAGCAGGAGAATGCATTCACTAGGAAAAAATATAAATCCCTGAAATGAGGACAGGAAAAGTCAGGAAAACTTATTCACTCAGAAAAGAGCAAACAGACAGAGTGGAACTGGCAGTGAGACGTGTCAATAATGCTCTGAGATTGGTACCAATTAAGAGAGAGGAGAAAATATGTTACAACAGACAGCTGGAAATAGTAACAATTAGGCATTCACTTAGGAAGCCTTACTGAAAAGTTAAGATACTGTGAGCTCAAAAACAAACTACATCTGTGATTAATAGAGAACACTGTAAATCTTGTTAAGCAGGAAGCCTTAAGAGGCTTTTCTATAGCTTTATACCAAAGAGAGACTAGAAACCATTGTGTTGTTATAACAGCCTACAGAAAGATATTCAGTATCCTAATCTCACCCGTGAATACATTATCAGAGATAAAGAAGATTTATAAATGCTCCCAGATGAAGGCCCAAATTGTGGAAGAAAGGTGGCTAGGGTGCCAGCCTGTGACTTGGGAGACCTGGGTTCAATTTCCTGCTCTGCCACAGCCTTTCTGTGTGTCCTGGGGTAAGTGGTTTGTCTCTCGATGCCTCAGTTCCTCATCTATAAAATGGGAATAGCAGTACTGTGACACCTCACTCAGGTACCCGGAACCGTGAGCTCCTGCATTACCCGCCACAGCAAGTGAGAGCTTTGCTGGTGCTGTGCTATGTGTCAGCTCCCCAATGCACCAACTTGTCTGCCTTGCCATCATTCAGGACTCTGTCAGTCCAGATCTTGCCTTACAGATAGCAATCAATGAACCCCAAATCCTGAGCTCCTGAGACATATCTCTCTGCAGTGTGTCCAGTGACAGGGACTGGACACACACAAGTTATTAAGTTCACTGCCTCCAAAGAGGTAGAACACACGCCAGCCTGGCTAGCTGAGGGCTTAGCTTCCAGTTTAATACACAGCACTGGTATGGTTTTGTAATAAAACAAGAATAAGTTTATCAACAAAAGGAAAGATAAGTGATACTAAGCAAGACTAAAAGAAACAGGTATGATTACAAACAAAACAAAACAAAAACATGAAATTACGTTAGTCATTAGAAAGCAACAAGTAACAATCTTTGTCTAAACAAGTTTCATATTTACATTAAGTCTCCAGCAACTCTTGGTTTTCAGGCCAAGAGGATTCATCTTTCATAAGCTCAAAGGATGCTATATCCTCGTCCCTTAAGTGAAGGACAATTCAAATGTTCCTTTGCTGCTCTTGTATGGCCCAAAGTCTCATCTCCCTGTTTCAAGAACCAGGAAGGTTTCCTGGGAGGCAGATTCTGTTCCCTGGTGTGATCGTTAAACTGTCTTCTCCCTCACTTGTTAGCTCGATGGCTTATTTACCTTATATGTAAATGTACTTCCATTGTCCTCTGCCCATGACTAAGTCAGTCAGACAATTAAATACACATTCCTTTGCTAAGGACAGGCTAGGACTTATGCACTGCCTCCTAAACACAGTTTAAGAACGTATTTTCAGCGCACTCCTATAGCACTTAGTGCACAACCCATACATACATCACACAATGATTTTCGAGACCAGAGTGTAACCAGTTTACAAATGATACCTTGCATGACACCTTTGAGATATATATTATGACCACAGTGTGTTGGGACAATGTGTGTGTCAGACCTGGTGTGAGTTGCAGAATGGTGGGGCCCTCTGCCAGTTGGCATCAAATGGGCTCCCAGGGTCACAAGTACTTCCCTACCTTACAGCAGTGATGTGAAATAATTGTTTTGAGATGCCCAGATACTATCGTGGATGGGTTCATATAAGTATGTAAGACAGCTAACTGCAACAAAACATTCCTATTCAGGACAGCTAAAACACATGCTTAATTTCAAGCACTTAGTTAAGTTCCACTGAAATCCACGGGGCTTAAGCACATACTTAAATTCAGCACATTTTAAGTGCTGGCCTGAACAGAGAAAGACTCAAGCGTGCTTTCCTGAATTGGGACCAAAGTTTGTTCGTTATGATCCCTGAAGATGCACAATGACTGAAGAAGCAAGTACTTGAGATGAAAGCTGAGACACCAGGTGCACCTGAGAACCGGTCTTAGGAAGCAGAAGCCTAATTTCCACAGTACACAAGTCTGATCTAGACAACACAACAGAAATGTGACCAGACTTGAACACTTGAGATTTCAGCCATATATTTATTATTACAATTCATAGAGTTTTCCACACTGTCATGAACTAACTAGGACCGGAGGCCTTTAACTCCACCAAGATGTGCAACACCTGACCCTTACTGCAAACCATAAGCAAATGTAACCTGACAATATGTAGTATTACTGTGCCTCAGATGAGAGAAGAAAAGATTAGACACTCAGATTAAGTTTTCTAAAATGCCAAAACGTCAAACCCAGTAATTTGCCTGAATCACTTTCTGAAAGATAGTAGCAGCGTCCATATCGGTCATTAGGGACAGTTGCTTAACTTTGTTTTTGTATACATACATGTACTCTGAAATCATATATTCCCTGAAGAAGGTATGAGAAATGCTTGTTTGCCTAATTTTCTAATGGTCTACGTGTCTGAGCATTCAGCTAGCCATAGTCAGAGACAAATATCTAATTGATTTAAAGAAGCGTTTATTGCACTAATCTATACATCCGCATATATTAAATTTCAAGGTGTTCATACTTAACTGCCTCTATAATCTTACAACTGTCATTTTACATTATTTCAGATACTAATTTACTCTTATAATCCAGTTAGCACTGTTACTTTTTAAAACCGTTAACAGTGGCATACGTAGGCTGTAGCTACATTGGAGACTTCTTTTTTGATGCTCTTCCTGACAGACATCTGGACTTAAACAGTACCAATCTTTGTGTGGCAAAGAAATCTGAACTGAGCTCCTATGCTGCATGCATCTGTGGGGACGGTTCACAGCCATTTTGGTACTTTATAGGTCAAAAGGAATACTATAAACTTCATCTGGAATCCAACAGGCAGCCAGCGCAGATCATAGATATCTGGTATAACGCGTTCACTACAAGATATACCACTTTACAAGTGGGCTGCAACAGACTGAAACAGTTTCAGTTTCTGGACAGATCTAGGCTGTAGCCTTATTAGGACTCCATGGCAGTAGCCTAATCTCAAGGTGATAAAAGAACAGAACCTGCTAGTGCATCCAAACACAGTCGCCTCAATCTCTGTCAGGTGTGGATAAAAATAATCTCTGTCACTGCTGCTGCATGATCATCAAACAGCGGCTGGGAATCTAAGAACTAAACTGCAAAGCAGAGTAACAAATGTTAGCTACACATCATCAATTAAAGGGGAAGATAAAATCCTTGCCACATCTTCCAATTGCTTTCCTTAACCTTCAGCATTGGTTCAAATTTCAGCCAGATTGAGCCTCAGCCAGGTGGTCTTCCCCCAGGCCCCAAGTCTCGGCCACACACTGGCCACTTTATCCTGTCCAGCAAATTCTGTTAACATTTTTCTTGTTTCCTTGGCTCGGGATCCTCTTATTTTACACCAATCAGCCGTTGGAGATATTGCACTCAGTGTAATTCATACCCTGTTAAACATTTCTTGTCAGCTCTGGTGAGTTACTGGCATGTAAGAAAAGTTCACTGCAGCAACTGACATCACCATTATTATTCTGTCTGGCAGGAAAGATAATGGTAGGTTCTTGGTGGACTGCTCCGTCTGTAAATATTCATTGTGATATCTGGCCATTTTCTCTGGACACATCCAGCCCATGACATTGTGCAACAGAATGTCATGTTGAAAGACCATGAAGTCTGTGTTGCTTGACTTCTGAATTTAAAATTATAGAGATTTCTCCTCTTGTACGTTATACTTTTCATTTAGTATAATGGACGTGCTTCTTACTAACAAGAGGCTTGCAGCATTTGATTTGAATATTCAGGGTCCTCATGAAAGAGATTTTGTGATGAACAAGCTTCAGTTCCTAATTTATAGTAGTTACTTGTCAAGGTGTTCCATTTACACTGGAGGCGACAATGCTATTTACAATTTAAGTGCTAATATACTAAACTAGAAACTGTAGATACAATTTACATGCCCCTTCTCTAAGAACATGAAAATAGACACCAAAAATCAACAAAGCAAAACAACCTTCTAGTAAACAATTAAAAGAAAAATCTTTTAATCAAGTAGCAGTTTTTTTTTTTACATTTTCTAAAAACTATCACCAAACACTTTGACTAAACCAAAACCCAGCCCATTATGTTAGGAAAGACACCCCCCAAATCTACAACGCAGCAAAGAAAGATTAGTCTGAAGGAAATATGTGAAAGGAGGGATCGTAAGAGGAAACCCTACAATTACAATGCAACAAACAAAATAAAAGCTATTGAACATATCAAAACTTGGGTCGAACAGTTCCAAAAGCAGGCTGATGAGTAAGAATCTCAGTCTAAAAACTACATCTTGCCACATTTGGAAGGAAATCAATTTCTATTACTTGAGCCAGGCAGTTCAGGCTCATGGAGGAGAGAGCTGGAGTATGGACAGAGTGAGAAATATCCACGCTTCTTCCCAGGAGAAAGAGGAGTGAAGATGTCCCTTCTCACGCTGCCAGACACAGAGGGGGCAAAATCATTCCACCAAATACTACAGGAATGAGCAGGCTTGTTGCCCAACTTTAAAATCTATAGAAGGGGATGTGGATTTACCAGATGCTTCCCAAGAACAATGGAGGGATGCAAACTCTACCTTTGCCCCCCGACCCTGTGATCCTCCACAGAAGGAAAGGGGAGGAAAGAAGAAGGCAGTCCTATGCAGAAAAAATAATGGGTCACAGGGCCTAATGAAAAGATGGGGTATTGAGGACAGAAGGTTCAGGGCCTGTCTTTTCGGGACCTCTACTGGCTAAAACAGACACTTGGGATGAAATTCTGGCTGAAGTTGATGGCAAAATTCCCATTGATTTTTGGTGAGGTCAGGATTTCACCTCTGAACTCTGGAACCTTTGGAGGTTTCCTCATTGCTAGTTTTTGTAATATATTCTTGCAATGCTGTTTGTGAGTTTTAGGAGGTTTGGCGTACCTGTTTCTGCAACATTACTAGTTTTGGATATGGATTTAAATTTTTTGTAATGTTTCTGTTGCATTTTTAACAATATTTATGTCCCTTCAGGTCTATGTATAATGCAATAAATATTTTTTGGGGGGGGCAGGGGGAGAAGGAAGATTGTATTTTAATATAAGATCCAAAAAAGACTGAGGAAAATCTTCCAAAAAATATTCCATATCCCCATAAGCTATAGGCACAACCAAACCTGCCCAGGCTTGCACATCTGCATTATGGATTATTCTACCTATCGTGGCATTTTTAAGGTACCGCTCACCATGGTATCTAAATCCCAAGACAAATATCAACAAATCACCATTCTCTGTTTATGAGCAATGTTCCCCGTACACAACAAGAAACAATTTAGATTCACATACAAATACTGAGTGATTGCCTAATCTCAATGTTTCGCCGCTGACTTGCAGCATGAAAAGGTCATATAGAAAAATGCTTGCTAATGTAACTTTATGATGGCTGGCAAACAATGCTTCCCTCCTTTAAGGCCTCTAGTTCTGGATTCTGTATTCTGCAGTAACATTTAACCTTAAACTGATTAGCAATGTAATGAAACATTTTAGCCCGGAATCCACTTTAAGGATGACAAATCTTATTTCCAAGTTAAAGAAAAATATCTGTTTACGCTGATAATGAATTCATTTCTAATACCCAGTTCATACAAATAGCATTTATACTAAGCACTAAAGATTAAGTGTCTTTAGTACTGTCTGTGGTAAGCTACAGGCATTGTAGTTTTTAACCTACTGTAAATCAGCGTATTCAGAGATAGAAATTTGGGTCAATAAAGCAAGATTGGCCCTTTTCACTTGATCATATTTTACAATTACAGAGCTTGCAGTTAACTCTTTCAGGGAGCGTCCTATAGCCCAGTTAAAGTGATTATCAAGCCATCATTTTCTTTTCCAGGAAAATCAAGTTATTTACACGCAGCAGACAAAATGGCTAAGCACATCATTGATTTCCACTGAAAACAAATTCCTCCAGCCATTAAGGTCAGCAGGGATTTTTGCGCAGATGAAGACTGCAGGACTAGGTCCATATTATAATGGTTTTTCTAATTTTTCTTTTTTTTCTTTTTGTTTTTCAAGTGGAGGCAGAAGAGTAGTGAGTTGTTCTAGCGTAGCTGGCATTGGAAGTGACAAAATATTAGTGCCCTAGAAAGTGCTTTCACAGCCACAAATAAATGGGCCAACTTTCCCCACTGCATGAAAAACAAAATTCTTCTGCTTGCAACATTCAAATCCCAAGAAATCCTTGTACTTTAGTAATCATGTGAGTATACAGCACTGTGTCCTTTCCAGAAGGGGATGAGGTACTGGCAGATAGGGCCTAACAACTCTACCTTGCTCCACAAGTCCTGGGCTGAATTCTGTTGAGCAGCTCTACATTTCTATGATTCTTTCATATTCAATTTGTGATCCATTTTAATCTCCAGATCCTTTTCAGCAGTACCACCATTAGCCAGTTATTCCCATTTTGAACTTGTACATTTAATTTTTTTTCTAAGTGAAGTGCTTTCCTCTTCTCTTTATTGAATTTCATCTTGTTCATTTCAGACCAATTCTCTAATTTATCAAGGTCCTTTTAAATTCTATTCTCCAAAGTGCTTGCAACCCCTCTCAGCTTGGTGTCTGCAAATTTTGTGAGCACTCTCTCCACTCCATTATTCAAGTCATTAATGAAAATACTGAGCAATATTGGACCCAGGACTGACCCCTGCAGAACCCCACTAGACAGGTCCTCATAGTTTGACAGTGAACCACCGACAACTATTCTTGTGGTATGGTCTTTTAAACATTAATAAACCCACCTTATAGTAATTTCATCTATACCACATTTCCCTAGTTTGATTATGAAAATATCATGAAGAGTTGTATCAAAAACTTTACCTAAATTAACGTATATCACGTCTACTCCTTCTCTATCCTATAGGCCAGTAACATAGTCCATTATAACTCAATACTGTCATGACATGTATAACTCATCATAATGTTCATTACAGTTACAGTATATATAGGATGTGGGTTTTTGTTGACCTTCCTGAGAGAGGACTAAATCGATCAATGACTGTAAAGGATTCTGAAGATTTAAAGTGTTAAGAATTATTGCCAGGTATGGACCCAAACTGGGAAAATGGGTCCAACTCCAAGTTTTCACAGGTGTTGTATGTGAGCTTTTAGTTCAGCGCATTACACAGAAGGGAAACACCTAGAATGTCTGGATCTGAATCTAGACTTCCAAGGAGATGAACTAAGGTTGGACAAGGAACCTTAATTCTGGCATTTACTATCTTTTGAGTGCTTCATTTTGCAACCTTAACTTTTTTATCATATGATTTTGGATGTAATATGGATATATAGTGACTATAGCATTCTACTGCTTTTTGGATCCCTCATTCTAACAGTTTTACAGCAATAAGGGTATATCTAAGTTAAATTTTTCCATACATATCTGGACATCTAAGTAAACAGAAAGTGATCAAGACACCTTCTCTCTCAAATCAATAGCTAAACAAATCTAAGACACCAGAGGGGATTTTGATTTCCCTTTGACATCATCTGAAATTGATGTGTTTCATCATGCTTGAGGACCCAGGGAATAAAGAATGGCTGTTTCAGTTGAAATAAAATGCAACATTACACTGCCTTACTATACTTAATAACAAAGGAACAAGCTCCCAGAGGGCGTCTTCTGGCTAATGATGTGAGTAGTAGACTGGCTGTATCCAAAACGCATAGTACACTTCATATCTGGAGAAACTTCACTAACCTCACATAAAATATTTACTTACATATTTGGGGAAGTTATTGAATTATGTTAAAATGTAAAATTGAAAAAAGAGATATATATGTGACTGACAGAGCAAGCCAGATTATTGTATTTTCTCCTGTTGTTCATTTCTTTTAAAATGAACTTATTTCCTTTAATGATACAGTTCACAGAAAGATCATTTTCAGCAAATTACAGGTTTAATCCTGCACTAATGAAGTCAATGGGAAGTTTGTCACTGACCTCAATGGGAGCAGGTTACTAAGGAGCTAATGCTGGAGTCACAAGGATCCCCCTTTATGTCAGAGTCTCTAAACGTTCACCATATGGTCTCATGCATTTTTACTTATAGCTCAGAAAACCTTTATAAAGGACTATTTCGTGTACTTCTGTTATTTAAATGGCTTTCTATCAAAGCTCTGACAGTTTGTAGATAGGAACCCATACTTTTTAATGCCTTAGGTTCTTCTTACATTTGCACTGATTTAAATCTTTTGTTAAATACCTTTTTTCATAGGAGAACTAAAATGCATCATTAATCACGATAAACCAAAAGAACTGAGAAATAAAACATGTGCTCCCATTTGAAACAGTCAGTGAAATCAACTGATCTCCAAGATCATTGACCAAATCCTGCAATTCTGAGCTTTTACATGCTCCTTATGCAGGCAAATTCCTATTGATGCGAATGAGTAAAGTAAAACCTGAGTGTGTGCTTTAGGACTGAACCTCATGTGCCCTGGGGATGCTGAAATTTCTGTCCTTTGGGAAATGGTGACGGTGAAGCTTATTCTGTTTGGAAAAAACAAAAGAACTTAGAGGCACCATTGTGTTAATTTTTTTCACACGTTCACAATACAAGTTGATGGGAAGTAATTAACTACACAGGAACTAGCACAGTTTGTTGTGGTGTTTAAAAGTTGTCATTTCACAACAATAGCAAAATCATTTTTAAAGAAGAGGGTACATCACAGGAAAAGGATTTGATAATATGAATGAGATTAAACAAGCAGCAATTTCCTCCCCAACACAGACTCTATCATTGTCTACATTTTTAAGAATGCAGACCTCTCCATGTCTTCGGGTTCTCTGTGTTGTTGAAATAGCAGTCTAGACAAATAGTTACTGTTTTGATGTTTTGGTTTGTTTTCAATTCCTGGAAACTCCACAAGGTGCTATTACAATTGCAGTTCTCATTGACTTCTGATGCGATAGGCTGGGAGCAGAACATCTGCAAAGGCCCATGTAACAATTTCCCATAAAAAAAAAAACAGAAGGATCTGCTCAGTATAATTGAGCCTTTTTAATCAGCTCCACTTGGCTTTGGTTACACAAAAGCAAAAATGTCACAAGATGCTGCTGCCAGGCCAATAGGATGTATAGTATGGATCGACCATTTGCAAGATTAAATTTCAATATTTAAAAAGGTTTTGCTTTTTGCTCTACTAATTAGAACAAGAATCCGTGACGCTCTCTACCTCAGGAGAACACCCTACACCCCCACGTTCATCTTTATAAAATGATTGTGTGGTATCCAACCCAAAGTTTGTCATGATGGGTTCTTTGGAAGGCTCATAATGCACTGAGCATGGTTGTTATACGGATGTTATAGTAATTGTTACAGTAATATTATATGTCATAATTTCATGTATATAGTTATGAGACTGAAAATGTATCCTCATGGCTTAAAGCAAGCCCATGCAAAAACTCTACAAGAACAGAGAGGCAGTTCACACCTCATCAGGGAATGGATGGGACAAACCCAGCCCAGCCTCACAGGAACAATGGACACTGAGTTAGGCAGCAAAAAAAGAATCTGTTAAACCCTCCAGGGAGTCACCCGCTACTTTTGATTAGTTTGGAACTGAGATGAAGTAATGCTCACCTGACTGAAGGGGGCAAAGCCAAGAGGAAAGAAAGGACATGATAAAAGGGAGAGACATTTTGCCATGCTCTTTCTCTCTTCCACATACACCAACAGACACCACCACCACCACCAACTGACTGAAACACTGATCAAAGGCTGGCTGAAGAGGACAAGGGAAGTGTTAAGATCAGCTTAGAATGTGTTTTGCTTTTATTTCATTTGACCAAATCTGACCTGTTATGCTTTGACTTATAATCCACTTAAATCTACCTTTATAGTTAATAAATCTGTTTGTTTGTTCTGCCTGAAGCAGTGCATTTAATCTGAAGTGTGTCAGAGACTCCCCTTGGGAGAACAAGCCTGGTACATATCCAATTTCTTTGTTAAACTGACAAACTTGTATAAGCTTGCAGCATCCAGTGGGCATAACTGGACACTACAAGACAGAGGTTCCTAGGGTTGTTTCTGGGACCGGAGATTTTGGCTAGTGTCATTCGCTTGCAAGTAGCTGGGAGCAGCTTACATGCCAGAGGCTGTGCGTGAACAACCCAGGTGTGGGGGTTCTCACAGCCGAGCAGGGTAAGGCTGGCTCCCAGAGTCAAGGATTGGAGAGGCCTAGCAGATCACTGGTCCAGACAACACCAGAGGGGAACATCACAGGGTCCTCTAGTCTCAACCGCAAATTATTACTACTAATGTTATTATTATACCCTCCTACTACTGAAAAGATTTCAAAGTACTTTAAACAGGTAAGTTTTTTCCATTTCGCTGATGAGGGTAAGAGAGAGAGAAAAGTGAAGTGAGTTGCCCACGGTCACGCAGTAAGATAGCGGCATTAGGGAACAGAACCCACAAGTATTGATTCCCAGCACTCTACTCTAACCACTAAACAAAATGCTATATGAGAAGTATCTTAAGCTGTGCTAACATGATTTTACATTCCCAATCAAAACTCATAAACCTAAGGCCAAATGTAGCAGGAAAATATGGCTCATAGCTCCAGCTTTTAAATTTGAAGAAGTTTTTCCCTGTTTCAGAAGTAATATTCTTCACTGAAATAATTCTCTAAAAATCAAGAGTGTCCAAAAATGCCATTCCAGCTATGCCATCACATTTCTGTGGCATCTCTCTGGAGGCAACAGTCAGAATCTGCACCACCTGTTTGCAGCATTATGAGCAAGTTCACTATAGCAATTCATTGATAAAATGTGGCACAGCATACCCTCTTCAGTGTCCTAAATGAAATTCCTGCAGTTGGCAGCAGTTATTCAGACAACACCTGATGCTCCCAAAGGCAAACTCTTGCCACCCTAATTGCTAAATTCTGCAAACACCACTGAACAAATCAAGGACAATGTAGGTAACTTCTGTAGAAGATTTCTGTTTGTTTTATAACAGGCTTAGGATCAACATTGAGATTTGCACTTAAATGCTTCCTTTTATCCACTGATCTTGGTGCTTTGCAAAGATGGGTAAATCTAACCACATTTTGTACAGATGAGAAATTAAGATACTGAGTGATTAAGTGACTTGCCCAAGGTAAAAAAGCAATTTAATGGCAAAATCTGAATAGACTCTCAGCCTTGTTTTCCCATTTGTGAGATCACAGCTGTGACAGGGAGTTTTTCCCCTTCTCACTCAGATTCCCAAGCAAGGAGGAATGGCTAATATCTTTGATTTTCTGTAACTACTGTCCAGTTCATTTTGTTTCTAATCACTGCCCATTCTGTATTTTCATTCTTTTTATTTAAGTGCTGACAATGAGGTAATGTGACAATACCCTGAAGGATGAAATCCTAGCTCTAGTTAAGTCGATGAAAGTTTTGCTACTGACTTCAATGAGATCAGGATATTGCCAGAGTCAGTACTTCCAAAGCGGGATGATAAATTATATTATATTACTGTGGTGGCCAAACTGTAGCTCTTTTACAGTTAAAGTGCCCCTCATGCCTCCCTCCTGTTCTCCATGTAGCAGATTGGAAGGGGAGCTCAGAGCTGCTTCCCTGTGGCGGGCTAGGGGCTTCTACTCATCAGGAAGGGGGCCTCAGGGCTTCAGCCCTGTGAAAGGTGCCTGCCAAGACTTGGGGCTTCAACAGGAACAGAACTGAAGCCCCGAGTCTTGGCAAGTGCCTCCCACAGGGCTGAAGCCCCAAACCCCAGCAGGTGCGCCCGGCTCTCAAACTTCTGAAGATTATCGTAAATGGCTCGGAGGATCAGTAAGTTTGGCCACCCCTGTTATGTTATATAAAACATTAGTCCTCCATTTCATTACATCCCACCACGCTTTCGCCTCCTACGACTAGATGATGCAATGCAACATGTCAAATGTAATGCAAACAAATGAAAAAAAACCACTTGCTTTTGAGATCCAATTTTCATAAATGTAAGCAACTCGAGAAGGGGTGTTTGTCTTCAAAAAAGGGAAGAATAATAGATTATCCAGCTACAAAAATAGCTGAAATTACCAATCATTTTCAGTGGTTCATTTTCTAACTGTGCATGCCTGACATCCTTTTCCTTTACCCAGTGTTTTCAGAATGCATTAGCTCAGCGGTATCTGTGTTCTACAGTAATAATTAGCATCTTGGGGAGTCAGCCATGGATAACAAAAAACATAAACTGAAGTAGAGCTAATCAAGAGTAAATTTAAAAATAAGGAGGAGCTTGTATAATCACAGTAGATTTTTTTTTAAATCACAGCAGAGTTAAGTCAAGCAATTGAATTTGGCATAGTTTATTCTGTGGAAGTTCTAGATTTCTTCTAACAAGGGATCAGAAGGTAAAACATGCCTCTGTTTCCTTAATGGCATAAGAAATTAATGGAAGGTAATAAAGTAAAATGAAATAAAATAATAATGACAGTGTAGCCTGGCTAATAATGCTTAAGGACAAGTGCAGAGTCCTGCACTTAGAAAGGAAGAATCCCATGAACTGCTCCAGGTTGGGGACCAACTGGCTAAGCAGCAGTTCTGCAGAAAAGGACCTGGGGTTACAGTGGATGAGAAGCTGGATATGAGTCAGCAGTGTGCCCTTGTTGCCAAGAAGGCCAACGGAATATTGGGCTGCATTAGTAGGAGCATTGCCAGCAGATCGAGGGAAGTGATCATTCCCCTCTATTCAGCACTGGTGAGGCCACACCTGTAGTACTGCATCCAATTTTGGTCCCCCCACTACAGGAAGACATGGACAAATTGGAGAGAGTCCAGTGGAGGGCAACAAAAATGATTAGTGGGCTGGCGCACATAATTTACGAGGAGAGGCTGAGGGAACTGGGGTTATTTAGTCTGCAGAAGAGAAGAGCGAGGGGGATTTGATAGCAGCCTTCAACTACCTGAAGGGGGGTTCCTAAGAGGATGGAGCTCGGCTGTTCTCAGTGGTGGCAGATGACAGAGCAAGAAGCAATGGTCTCAGGTTGCAGTGAGGGAGGTTTAGGTTGGATATTAGGAAAAACATTTTCATTAGGAGGGTGGTGAAGCACTGGAATGGGTTATTCAGGGAGGTGGCGGAATCTCAATCCTTAGAGGTTTTTAAGGCCTGGCTTGACAAAGCTCTGGCTAGGATGATTTAGTTGGGGTTGGTCCTGCTTTGAACAGGGAGTTGGACTAGATGACCACCTGAGGTCTCGTCCAACCCTAATATTCTATGATTTCAACACCCTGAAGAAGCCCATTTTAACTCATCATCACAAATGGTAAGCTAGGACAGAATGAACAACAGCTTAACGAATATGCTTTCTTGGAATGGGATCCAAAAACATGGCTCTTCCTGTTTCTTGGATGTAGGGATATATGAGGGAGGTCCTACCAATATAACATCACAGAATTAGATTAGATAATCTACAGTAAAATCAAAACCAGCCTGTCTATTATTAACCATCCACAATATGCAAACAGACTATATGTAACAGCACAACACAATACTATAGGTAAAGGCTTGCACATAATAAAATGGAACAGTAAGATATCTTCATTCATCATAATGCTTTTTGTATATTGCCTCAGCATCTAAACCAGAGCAATATCTCATTTGCACATTCTGAAAAAAGAAAGCAGGCTACGTAGGTCAAATCAAGGCCTGTTTGTTTGTTTTGGTTTACATTTTTAGGAGAGGTCACTTACTTTTCTTACAGTTCAAATCATTATCAAAGGTACAAGAATAGGATTTAGCAGATGAATGGACCAGTCATACACCTAGGCTGCCTGTGCTACATTACAAGAGTCATGATATACATGAACTACAACTGCATGCTAATGCTCAGATACCATAATGACAAGCACAAGGGAAGAGATTTTCAAAAGCACAAATGGCAGGTACGTGCTTAACTCCCATCTCGATATAAATATGTAGACAAACAACAGGATGTGTGGTAATGGTGTCATATTGTAGACACACAATGAGTATTATGGGAGGCACAAGGTCAGAAGCACTTGTGTTTATATGGCATTATATTTTCAACTCAGTCTACACATTATTTATGCTACATTTAAACCGATTATCCTATTTTAAACATTCATATTAGTACAGATATAATCACATTCTACAGTTCACAATCTCTGACAATAAGACCGCCATGCTCTTTAGGGACAATGCAGTTCACAAAGCCCAGAACAAAACACAGCAGAGCAGGAGATAATATGTTTTTGGTCAAGGAGGTTCAGCTATGGAATGAGCTCTCCAAGGAGACCAGATAAATCCAGAGTCTGACCATCTTAAGGGCATAGTGTAACATTTTTATTTTTTATTTTTATATAAAAACAAAGAATAGAAAATGCAACAAGATAAATGATTCATAGCTTGTATATGGTTTCTGAATATTGTATAATTCATAGAATCTCCAACAGTCATGCAATTTTACAACACAAAGCTGCAAAACTAGATGGTACAAAACCAAACAAAACAACATAGAAACATAGAAGATTAGGGTTGGAAGTGACCTCAGGAGGTCATCCAGTCCAACCCCTTGCTCAAAGCAGGACATAGACATAACACAATGGGGTGTATGTATGTGTGGGGGAGGGGTCTTACAGCAGTAAAATAGGAGAACACATACTTAAAGGGAACAGATGGGAAGGAGGGATCTAAGGAGGAGAAGGAAAAGGAGGAGCAGTTAGAAAGCTTTCCTTTATTTAGAATGTTATTTAAAATATACTTTTATGTGATTATATATACTTAACCTAAGTACCTATATAAGGAGCAGGAAGTGCAGAAGACTCCATTAACTGCATTAGGGACCTTACTATTTAAGTCTAATTTACCTGTGAAGCACAGAGATATTTTGGTGATTACCACTACAGAAACCCCTATAAATGACAGATTAGATGGAATCATCTAAGTCTCCCCAAAGAGCACATAATATATTCTAGGCCAGGCCCTGATCTGACAAACAAAGATCTTCTACACAAGAAATCTCAATGACTTTAACGGGAATATTCACATGCATAAAGTTACTCACATCCTTAAGCGTTTGCAAGCTCAGGCTAATACCGATGAGATAAAAGTTGCTTTACATCTTTCTTTAAAAATCATTTCCTGTTTTCTTAAGATCCCCTGCTAAAAGATATCATATCATACAAGTACAAGTCATTATTACTATTACGTTTGTGACATGAGCCTTTGCACTTCAGGCTATTCTAGAATCACAGGGTTTAGAGATGGCAAAGTCCTATTAAATTACCTACTTCAGCCCCTGAAAGCACACAGAACAATTCCATAACAACAGCAGTAGTAATAGAAACAGTTAAAAAAAGGCAGCACTTCCATAGCATTTCATATGTTCAAGTACTCACAATACTCCTGGAGGGTAGGTTATAATTATCATCCCCATGCGACAGACGGCCAAATGAGATTTGTCTCCTTAATAAAGGTTAAAGGAGTTGCCCAAGGCCACATAGCAATTCAGTCTCAGACAAAAGAACTTCATTGGCCTTAATCTTTTAGGTCACAGCAGGCATTATCAGATATTAAACTGAAACTAATATATTTGATCTAACCAAAGAGATTATTCTATATTTGTCTGTACTGATGCAGCCTGATACACTGGAAACTTTTCCTCTTAGTAAAATACCAAAATGATATTAAAAACAAACACAATTATCTATAAACTGAGTCCTGAGCACCACATTATAGAAGCTACATGTTTACCTCTAAATTGTGTGTTACTGTTCAGTCACACATGTTGCTTCCTTAGGTTTAAGGCTAGGGCCAGTATTCAATCACTAGCTAGCTGAGAAACAGGTCCTTGTGCAAAATGAAGAGACCTCATGCCTTCAGGTATGTGAACAATACTGAATCACCTCAGAGTACAATCAATTAAAAGAATCCTACAGCTAAGCCTTGCAAACTGAGGAAATGGTTTAAGTACTTTCATAGCTTCTCACAAGGAGGTCTTTCTGCCACTTAGCTAGCTAACACAAAGCAACGGATCAATATACAGTAATAAGAGTTTCTGTAGTTGACAAAGGAGATTTAAAAAAAAAAACTATTTAGTGTGTTTTTTTGTTTCAATTTAGCCAACTTAAAATTCTCTAAATTTTTCCAGTATGCTGCATCTAGTGCATCGTAACCATACAATAATTCAGTTAATATGCTCTAGTTCACCCAAATATTTGTCATGTTTTATTGATCGCCTACCTTGTGCCCAATCTGTTTCTTAACAAGAGTGTTTAAAGGACAGTTGTAAGCAAAAACAAATTTAAGTAGAGCAATAAATCCAGGCCATTCATGAATCAGTGCTTCAATTTCTCAGGGATTTATAGTGACTGGGTCTTGAAAATGCAATCCTGGAGGCAGCTTGCCATAGAAAATCTCATCCTGGGTGCAAATTGACTGGTTTTAGGGCATACAAATTTACAACAATAAAATAATTTGTCAGTAACTTGGCCTTTATCCAATTCTTTTCCCCACTTCTCAGAGGCATTTGTCCTATCTGTCCCTTTGCAAAGCCCTGCAATGCTGAGATAAGGCTCTCCACCTCTGCTCTCTGGAACTACCATCCTGAATCTTTTCACACCATTCAGCCCCCAGTTAATATTTAAAATTTCTGCCAAAAATCTCAAAAATATTTATATTGTATATCAGGCTGAAAATCTACTTGATAAAGATCTAGAAGACTGTGGAATATTCTACCAAGGGAAATGGTAGAAGCCCTATTTTGGGGGGTATTTCAACACATTCAAATACATTGTATGGAACAACCTTGTGTGCTATGGTCATTTTACTACTGGTCATAGTGTGCTGTGTCCCTTTACTATGCTTGATGCATAGAGGATGAGACTCTGTTATAGCCCCCAGCTCCATAACTCAAGCTACAGAGACTCGTGCTCTCAATTCAGGAGCCTAGTCAGGACCGGCGCTAGGGGTTTTAGTGCCCTAGGCGCACGGCAATTTCGCCGCCCGGCGCGCTGATCCGTGGCTCTGGTGGAGCTGCCGCAGTGGTGCCTGCGGACGGTCCACCCCGGAGCCGCGTGAGGAGCTGACCATCCGCAGGCACAACTGTGGCAGCTCCACCGGAGCCGCGGACCAGCGGACCCTCCGCAGGCACGACTGCGGCAGGTCCACCGGAGCCGCCTGCCGCCCCCTCCGGCAAAATGCCGCTCACCAATAATCCTGGCGCCCTAGGCGATTGCCTAGGCCACCTAAATGGAAGTGCCAGCCCCGAGTCTGGTTCAAATCTGGAAGTTTTGGCTGAGATGGAGGCATCACAACTGCACTGAGAGGGAGATGGATTATGAGACCTCACAGGTTTTTTCCATCACTAAGATAGGAAAACATGTCTTCTTCCTTGTCTCTACGTCTTAATTTTTCTGCCTTCTCCTGTTATATTTATTTTGGCCCTAATAAGATTATTTAATTCAAGAAATTGTTTTGGAGAAACAGTTTGTCCGAATTGGGTCAAGTATCAAGGGGTAGCCGTGTTAGTCTGTATCCACAAAAACAACAAGGAGTCTGGTGGCCACTGAAGAACTGTTTTTTTTTTAACCCATGAAAGCTTATGCCCAAATAAATCTGTTAGTCTTTAATGTGCCACCAGACTCCTTGTTGAGTTGGTATGAATGAGGTCCATTAATGTTAATGTAACTACTTTCAAGAGTAATGCAGGAAATTGTCAGCACAGAAATGTTTACACAACCTAGTAATTTAATTAATGAAATACAAAAGATCATCAGTAATAGGCTTTAGCTTGCATTTCATTAGTGATTTCTTTTGGACCACCAGTAACGCCTAGAGAAAGAATTGATGCATGTTCACTTGTTTGATGGTTTGTCTAGCTAGCAAAAACACAGCACAGAGCAGCTCACAATGCCTGGATCCCCAGACACACTAGAAACAACTTTTCAGTGCATCATTCATGCTATATGTACAACAGCAGCCCAAAATACACTGTCACAAGCATACTGGACTCATGCCAAACTAAACACAGACAGGAAAAGGGATTCTAAAGCACTTATTTGAAAGAAGAATTTTATAATAGCACTATACAACATTCTGTACCACTAAGGAACACTCTGCATAATACAAGAGAAACAAACACAGTTTTTAGTTAATAGGATAAGAAGCTATTCTAACTCCCATCTTCGACTACATAGGGATGAGTATGTAATATTTGAGTCTGAATCTTGAGAGGTGCTGGTCACTCAACTCCCACTGAATTTCATCCCCAGCAGGACTAGAAGGCACCTCCATAAACAGGACTTCTCCCCAGACAGCTGAATGTCATCATGAATCCTTAGAATCCTTGGATTATTAGTCAACTCTCCTGGTGTTTCTGTGGGAGCATGCCCTGCATGAGAACACCTTGTGACATTTTCATCCCTACCAGGGATTTTTTCCCCAGGAGGAGGCATTCTGGGCTACCATTATTTTATATCCATTGGGATGAGGAGGGGAGAGAGGGAACAGAGAGAGGCAGGACTCCTGCTACACGCTTATTTAAAATTCATTATCTACCACAAGGTCCTCTCTCTGTCAGACATAATGCCAGCTCCAGTATGTGACAATTTTCACCTGAGAGAGAAAGAGACATGGCAACCTGAGATTGGATTTGTCTTTCCACATGGTATAGATTGAGCATATGCATCTGATTAGACGGAACATAAGGAGGATAAGCACAGATTAAATGTGTCAGTATTTCACTCATCTCTGTTTCCTACATATGCCTTCCATACCCTCTCCAAACCCTGGGGGAGATTTTGGATTATGCCTCTAAGAGTCCTCCTAAGTCTGGACTGCTCTGCAGCTGCTGGGGTTACAGAGACAGCTTTGGGGACCTGTATAAGCACTAGCGGAGGAAGCAGGTGCCTGGGCCAGCATATGCTAAGGGGCGGCATTCTGTCCATTCTTGGGGCAGCAAGTCTGGACGGCTTTTTTTTGTTGTCGTTGCTTGGGGCAGCAAAAATGGTAGAGCCAGCCCTGTGTAAAAGATACAGCAATCTATCCCCATCTGTCCATGGGACACAGCGCTGCCCACATGATCAGGAGTGCTTAGTTCACACAGCCCTGCCCCTGACACGCCCCTCTTACCACCCCCAGTACCACCCCTACTAAAAGATTTGCAAGGGGGTGACTAGAGGACATCTTTATGGCTGTCTTAGTCAGTTCCTGCACTACGGAACTCTCTCTGGACAGATCTGAGGCTTTCAGAGATGCTGCTCCGCCAGTGCCGCTTTTATATGGTGTAAAATGGCTGGATTGGGGTATTCTCTTTTAATGAACACCTGCTTCCAATTTAAGCCACCTATTTGCAGTGGTTTTTGTTCTATCTAATTGGACTACAGGGAAATTTTTCTTTTTACAAATCTTAACCAGACCCCTTAGCCTCCCATTTTAAATATATGTATGAATGAACAGCTTATTTTTTTTTTAGAGTTTGGCTGAACATTTAGAGTGGGACAGGTGGCATTTTGTTTTTATGTACTTATTGGAGTATAAATATATTGAATTTTGCAGCAATGGAATTATGTGTCCGCTATTTCTATTTATTTTAGTAGCTGTTTAATTAATTTAGTACAAGAAATCTGAAGGCACTGATTTGCCCCTAATTGTTACACTTCATTCAGGAGCTCCAAATATCCTTTGTATACATGATGCAAACCATGTAGCACAAAGATTGCAATAAATATACTCTTCTTGGCACTGTCCTATTAGTGGTACAGAGAATTTTTGCATACATGATGAGGGTAGACTAGATGCTGCTTTTGAGAATCACAGACTTCACTTTGGTCCACTTGGTAGGTTTAATTAACATATGGTCCCTCAGGCTGCATGTTTGTGCCTTTTCAGACCAGTAGTTTTTATTTGTTAGTGTCAAGGTTCCTTCTCCACTCTGAACTTTAGGGTACAAATGTGGGGACCTGCATGGACACTTCTAAGCTTAATTACTAGCTTAGATCTGGTATCGCTGCCACCACCCAGCTCTTCCGTCTGGGACACCCCCTTTCCTCCCAAGACCTTCCCTTTCCAGGGTAGCCTTGAGAGACTTTTTCACCAAGTTCCTGGTGAACACCGATCCAACCCCTTGGATCTTAACACAAGGAGAATTTAACCATCCCCCCTCCTTTCCCCCACCAAATCCTGGTAATCCAGATCAACCCCTTGGATCTAAAACAAGGAAAAAAGTCAATTCCGTATAAGAAAAAGGCTTAATTAAAGAAAAGAAAGGTAAAGAAAATCCTCTGGGAGAGATACATACACTACTCACGAGACAACAAGATCAAAACACCGAGTATGTCCCCTGGCACAAATTAATTACACAAAAAATCCCCAAGAACCATTGTTGATTAATCCTATATGGTACCAAAATTAAGTACAAAGAAATAATATCAAACTATTATCCTTTCTGATAAACTTTATACTGTCTGATAAGAGGCGGTTCCTTGATTCTTTTTTCACTCCTGCTGAAACTGAAACTCTACACAAAGGAAAAACTTCCCTCCTTCCTTTTGAAACATCTTGTTCCCCCATTGGTTCCTCTGGTCAGGTGTTAGCTAGGCTAGGTGAACTTTTTAATCCTTTATAGGTAAAAAAGTCATTAACCCTTAACCATCTGTTTATGACAGACTGTACTGGAGTCTGATCTAAATAAAGTTGAAAACTCTCACTTACGGCCATTCTTGTAACACTGCAAATTTTTTTTTTAAGCTGAGAAGTTTTTCTCTGCTTCCAAGTGTAATGGAAACCTATATTTACCATTACTGCACCAATGAATTTGAACAGGGTTGCATTTCTTTTATGAGATCTAAATGCAAAGGATCCAAAAAGTTAAGATGCAATAAATTCAGATAATGTGTATTTGGCAAACAATTTCATTCCCTACCATACCAAACAAACAAAATAGTCCCGTCCTTGACAACGTCACGTGTTAGAAATGATGTAGAACGAATAAAACAGCAAGTCATTTACTTATATTTTTGCAAGGTTCAGTATATTGTCATATCAGGAGTTTCTTTGCAATGGCAACAGCATGGGATACCAGCCAGGTAAATAGGCTTTTACCTTTTTTGTGGAGAAATATCTACCCTGTAAAACAATGCAATTCAAATCCAGAAGAATTTTGTTACTTCTAAGCATTTTGTCAATTTTAATGATCCCTGTCTATGATGGAAACTGAATAGCTCTCTAGCGATTAACTGATAGAATTCCAAGCTGCTGTACTAACTTGAGTTGAGCGTCTTTTCCATTGCTGCTTCCCCTCATATTATTGCTTCAATTAAATGACATTCAATTAAATATAGTCTTGAACCAAGTCACTATTTCTTTTCTGTGGTCCCTTGGAGGTTGTACTCTAGACAGGTGACATAGGCTGAATAGTCTTAACTCAGTAGTTTACCTCACAAAGCCTATCACAATTATGCAGAGAATTCAGCATGATTAGAAAGGCCTTGATCAAACAAGGCATAGGGTTGAACAAGAAAGCAGCATAAATTGCAAGTCTTGGCCATGTGGAAAAAGTTCTCTCCTGACGGTGTCCTTTCATGCATTGGAAAGAGATTGTGTGGAAATGTCATTGTATAGATTAATTTCCCAAGCTATGTGAGTATTCATGCCAGAGTATCATGATTTTTTTATACTGTAAGATCCGCTGTATTTTATGGCCCTGAAACTCTGGCTCATAAGCACTTCAGGGCCAGTTACCACAACAAGTCCAAGAGCACAGAGACATGCCAGAAGAGTTTAAAGTATTTCTGTGACAGGGGTAACATGTAGCTGTCTACATATTATAGTCTCACAGAATTGGTTGTGGGTTACCAAATTCACGGTGCCATCATCTGATATTCAATAGTCACTAAGCAATGTATTTATTGCTTTTAAGTGCACTTGACTATATAGCATACATAGGTCAGTGGCAATGGACATTATGACACAATACACACTTCCAGAGAAGGAGAAAAACAAATCGGAGGCTTCTCTACCTGTCTGAATGGCAAGACCAATATTAGATAATTAGGTCTAGTCCAGAGGTGAAAGTAAGCCGGTACAGAGTACCAGTAAAAAAAAAGGTGCAGCAGCATGCCGGCAAGTAAGTGGAGAGTTCAGTACTGGCTTACGTCCCCTCTTTTGGCTGCATAAAAAACAGTTTAAACTCAAAGCTAATAAAAGCTTGGAAAGGAAAAACTCATTTTCACACTGGTTTCTTTCCTCCCTCCTCCTCCAGCCAGGCTGCCAACACAGCTAGGCTCCGTCTTCCCCCAACCCCTCACACTCAGTAGGGTCTGCAGAGCTCCCCTCTAGCTTGTAGCAGGGGGACTGGCTGAGGGAGAAGCCTCCTCAGGACACCTGCTGCCTGCATAATAAATTTAGATTTAGCTGTCCACTCTGCAATTCAGACTGCGGATTAGGGGCCATTTCTGTCATCATTGTTGATTTCACTCACAGCTGTTGGGGAGGTGGAGGGGGGGGTGAGACCAAGGCAGGGGCAGAATACAATAGGCATTTGGCTGCACAACTTAAATCCAGAGCTAATAAAAGCCAGTGGAAGGGGAAAAGTCACTGTCCCATTGACTTCCTCCTCCTACTCCAGCCCCAACAACTGTGAGTGAAATTAACAGCGATGTGATAAATGGCCCCTAACCTCGTGGAGTGAACAGCTAAATTTTAACTGTTCTTATGCAGGCAGCAGGCTACCTGGGGAGGTTTCCCCCTCAGCCAGTCCCCCTGCTTCCTGCTAAAAGCTAGACGGGAACTGCTGCAGCCCCCGCTGAGTGCAAGAGATTGGGGGAACGCGGAGCCTGGCCACATCGGCAGCCTGGCTGGAGGAGGAGGGAGGATAAGGAGAAAAATGTGACAGAGTTTTCCCTTTTTCAGGCTTATTCCAATATTAAAGTTTTATTACAGAAAGTACTGGTAGTAGTAGTAGCAGCTTTATGTTCCATAGAGAGGTCATGCAATGGGAGGTATGAAGTATGTAGGAGAGGTGGGTTGCTTGAATTTGGACTGTTCCAGTAAGAAACGTAACTTACTTTCACCCTGGCCCCGCCCCTTCTGCCTGAGGCCCTGCCCATTCAGGGGCAGGGGCGGGGAGGCTGAGTGGACCCCATACCTGTAAGAGCTGTATTTTCCTTTCACCCCTGGTCTAGTCTACCCTAAAAAGGTCCACCAGTGTAGCTATATCAGCAAACCCTTCCCCAGTATAGACACAATGTGCTTTTTTTTTTTTTTTTGCGCAAAAACAAAAGCTTTTTGTCAGTATAATTTTGTCTACACTAGAATTTTTGCTGGTATAAAAATGTCATAAAAAGCAACACCCTACCCAATATTATTATAGTGCGGAAAGTTTCTAGTGTAGACCTGGTCTGAGTTAGATGAACACCGAAGAGGAAATTTAAGATCAAACTATCAGCTGGATCTGTTTAGTGTGGTGTTAGCAGTGGTTTTTATGTATCATGTGAAACTGTACAGTAGACTAGAAACAAGTAAAAAGGGTTTCCCTGGAAGTAATTAGGCATAAATATTTGAATATGGTATAATTACATTTTTATACTATTTACCTTGCTCCCCGCATATTCTCTCTTACATACTTTCTCACGAGGGTATAAATATGGAAAGCTTTCCAGCATTCTTCTGTTGCTTATATGCAGTAGAAAAATTATACTGTGCACACTATAGCATCCCAAACATTGTCTATTCCCAGATCTCGCACATCAAGGGCTAAATTCAACTTTGGTGTAATTCCATTGATTTCAGTGGAGTTGCATCTGCTTATAGCAAATCTGAATTTGGCCCAGTCATTCGGTCTAAAAAAGATGTAAGCTGGCTAGCTTATACCCATTTCCTGAATGGTAACAAATCTGCACACAGCCATGTTTGCTGGACTAAAGAAAGTACTTTTCCTAAATATCTGAGCATGATACCATTACGACACATTTCAAAATCTATATTCCATTTGATATTTGAGAGCACTGCATAACTACCTCTGTAGCAAATGGATCTAATTCTCAAAAGGTCTCTGGACATCCTTAATTTTAAACATAAAGAACCCTCAACAACCCGGACTCAGGCTCTCTACACAAGAGAGGTTTATTTAATAAAAAAATCTTGGTAATTATTTATAATTTTCACCACAAATGCAGTTGCTTATGGATCTCATAACCAAGCAAAAACTACATGACTGTGGGATTTATTAGGCAAACAGCTTCTTCTGAAATGTAAAACAGAGTCTTACCCTGCATTTACTTTTGCAAACGTTCTGCTTAACTGAAGTATTGAAAATAAGACATTCCCTTTTATATCCACCAGGCAGATTTCCAAATGAACTTTTGTTGTCTTCCTGGCACTCATCAATCACATTAATGTGCATAATCTTTTCTTATAGTTCCCCACCATTCCCACTCCATGTACTCATCAATGCCCTGCAAAGCAATACATTGAGCAGAACACTCTGGTAACATCTTAAGCTTTTCTGACAAAGGACATCATTGGCAAACTATAAAACAATCATAAAGAGGATCAGCCTCAACCCAATTTTGTGGAAACTTCCTTTACAAAAAAGAGCCAGATTTCTCAGCTTCCATTCATAGGACATCAGTTGGCTGCAAACCAATGAATGCTACAAAGATCCCTATTTTCAAGTGAATTTCATATCAAAATTGTATTCTAACTACTTGTGGCCATTAAAGAGTCCATCACACTTTATGCCACAGTAGGGGAGTTCACACCACTATTTTTATTCATATATCAGAGTTTAAGGCCAGATGGGACTAATGTATAACTTTTATTTGGCTAAGCATCAAAAATATATATGCTTGTTCTGAGATAGAGAAAGGAGAGCAAGGCAGACCAGCTGAAAGTGTGAGTGAAGATAAAGGGGAAAAACAGGAGTAATGTCATGGCAGTGGTCTACTGTAGACTACCAAATCAGGAGGAGAAGGTAGATGAGCCGTTTCTAGAACAAGTAACAGAACCATACAAAATACAAGACCCGGTAATAACGGGGTACTTGAACTACCCAGATCTGTTTTGACAAATGACATGTCAAAACACAAAATGTCCAATAATTTTTTAGAAAGTACTGGAAACAACTTTTTCTTTCAGAAGGTGGACAAAGTGAGCAGCCATGTTAGGACTAACAGTAAGGAAATGGTTGCGAATCTGAATGTTGAAAGGGATCGTGAAATGATAGAGTTCATGATTCCAAGGAAAGGATAGAGTAAAAGCAGCAGAACAAGGACTATGGACTTAAAAAAAAAAAAAAAAAAGACTAACAAACTCAGAGAACTGGTAGGTAAGGTCCCACAGGAAGAAAATCTAAGGGAAAAAGGAGTTCAGGAAAGCTGGCAGTTTCTCAAGGCGCCAATATTAAAGACACACCTTCAAACTACCTTGATATGAAGGAAGGATAGAAAGACTAATAAGAGGCCAATATGGCTCCACCTGAACATCAAAAAGGAATCCTACAAAAAATGAAGATGGACAAATTGATACCGATGAATACAAAAAAATAGCACAAACATGTAGGGACAAAATAAGAAAGGCTAAGGCAGAAAATGAGTTACAGCTAGTAAGGGATATAAAAGGCAATTAAGAGTTTCTATAAATACAATAGGAGCAAGAGAAAGAAGAAGAAAAGTGTAGGTCCTCTACTTAGCAGGGAAGGAGATCTAACAACACATGACATCAAGGCGGCTCAGGTGTTTAATGACAATTTTGCTTCAGTCTTGACTAACAAGGTAACTTGTGACTGAATACTTAATGCAATTAATGTTAACAACGAGAGGGGAAGAAATGCACATCAAAAGAGGGAAAGAACAAATTAAAGAATATTTAGATAAGTTAGATAAAGTCTCTGCTTTCAAGGATAAAGTCTCCCATTCTGTAGGTTTGACCTATATTCCTTGTTCAGTATAACTTTTGCATTTAGCTGCATTAACATTTTTTTATTTCAATAAGACAAACTTATCAAATGATCCAGATTTCTCTATACAACAGCATCAGACTTAGTAGCGATGTCTGCAAAACTCTACTAGAAACACCTCTATTTGATGATTTTGCACTGACAACTCCTTTTTGAAATCTGTCAGTTAGCCAGTTTTTACTTCATTTAAAATGTGCTTTATTAGTAATGTGTAGTGCTAACTTTGTAACAGGATTGTCATGCAGTGCTAAATCAAATGCCTCACAGAAGTCCAGTATATCTATGCAGTTATCTTTATCAAGCAAACTTGTATCTCATCAAAAAATGAAATCAGGTTTGTTTCATAAATCCTATTTTCCATAAAACAATGGTGTGACCGGCATTAATGGGATTCCTGTATTTTCATTCTTTATTTATTGAGTCCTGTTACAGCTTTTCCATTACTTTCCCGGGGACTGATGTCAGGTTAACAAACTTAGAGTTACACAGGTTATCCCACTGGTGTTTCTGAAGATTGGCACAACACCATTAGCATTCTTCTGGAATTCTCCCGATATTCCAAGATTTGAACATCATCAGGCCAGTGATCTCCTCAGCCAGCTGTTTTAGGACTCTTCTTGGGTACAATTATCCAAGACCTGCTCATTTAAAAACATTCATCTCTAGTAGATTTTGTTTAACATCCTCCTTGGTTACTGACTGATTTGAAGGTTCTTCTCTTCCTCATGTGATAAAGAACAAAAACATTTATTGCAGTGGTTCCCAAACTTGTTCCGCCGATTATACAGGGAAAGCCCTTGGCAAGCCAGTCCGGTTTACCTGCCATGTCCATAGGTTTGGCCAATTGCGGCTCCCACTGGCCGCTGTTCACCGCTCCAGGTCAATGTGAGCTGCTGGAAGTGGCGTGGGCTGAGGGACGTACTGGCCGCCACTTCCAGCAGCTCCCATTAGCCTGGAGTAGATGTGGGAAGGATAGCTCAGTGGTTTGAGCATTAGCCTGTTAAACCCATGGTTGTGACTTCAATCCTTGAGGGGAATGAGGCAAAATCAGTACTTGGTCCTGCTAGTGAAGGCAGAGGGCTGGACTCAATGACCTTTCAGGGTCCCTTTCAGTTCTATGAGATAGGTAGATCTCCAACAGACTGAAAACACACAGCTCACCAAGTCCCTTTATCTCTATGCACAATTACATCCTCCAAAACTCTCATTTGCTGCTACTGTTCAGATAACTGTATTCTGCCTTCATAAATTCTCCATGCAGTTTCAAATGGTTATTCTACTCATTTTCATGCTCTTTTCAAGACTGTTCTGTGTCATTTCTTTTTAACATTGTACATGATTCACACCAAAAGTGGTGGGTGAAAAGATTTCTACTATATATAAGTAGTTTAAACAAATAATTTGTAAAGCACTTTGAGTTCCATCTGGATGAAAGCTGCTATATATAAACCTAAGATATTGTCACTCGAGATCATAAATTCCGTTAGAAAGCTATCTTCATAATGTGTTCATTCAAAAGTCAGGAATTGACAATGTTAAGTTTGCAGTCCCAATCTTCACTCTGCCCCCTTGTGCATATGAATTACAATTTCTCAAATACAATACATCACCCATTTTTCTGTTGGTTTAGGTGTATGTATGCAGGATCCTGTTACGGTTTCCATTCTTGAATACTTTCACTGATTCCATTATCATAATGACCCTGTCTGTCTTACATGACTGAGGATAAGAAGTGCCGACATGATTAAGGAGCCTATGATACATTTTCAAAACTTACTTAAGGTCTGATTTTCAAAAGGTATTTAGATGCCTCGTTGGTTTTTCAAAAGTGCCTAAGCAAGTTAGGCATCTAACTGTGAACAATTGGATTTAGGTACCTAACCTGCTTAGGCACTTTTGAAAATTCAATGAAGCACCTACTTTGTATCTTTAGATAGCTAAAAACCTTTGAAAATCATGTCCTTACACAAGAACATAAGAATGGGCCTAATGGGTTAGACCAAAGGTCCATCTAATCCAGTATCCTGTCTTCCAATAGCGGCCAGTGCCAGGTGCCCCAGAAGGAATGAACAGAACAAGTAATCATCAAGTAATCTATCCCCTGTTATTCATTCCCAGCATCTGGCAAACAGAGGCTAAGGACACCATTCCTGCCCATCCTGGTGAATAAACAATGATGGACCTATCCTCCATGAATTTATCTAGTTCTTTTTTGAACCCTGTTATGGTCTTGGCCTTCACAACATCCTCTGGCAAGGAATTCCAGAGGTTGGCTGTGCGCTGTGTGAGGAAAGACTTCGTTCTATACCTGCCTCCTATTAATTTCATTTGGTGACCCCTAGTTCTTGTGTTCTGAGAAGTAGTAAACAACACTTTCTTATCTACTTTCTCTACGCCAGTCATGATTTTATAGACCTCAATCATATCTCCCCTAGTCAGCTCTTTTCAAAGCTGAAAAGTCCCAGTCTTATTCATCACTCCTCATACGGAAGCCGTTCCATACCCCTCATCATTTTTGTTGCCCTTTTCTGAACCCTTTCCAATATATCTTTTTTGAGATGGGGCGACCACATCTGCATATAGTGTTCAAGATGTGGGCATACCATGGATTTATATAGAGGCAACATGATATTTTCTGTCCTATTATCTATCCCTTTCTTAATTATTTCCAGCATTCTGTTCGCTGTTTTGACTGCTGCTGCACATTGAGTGGATGTTTTCAGAGATCTATTCACAATGACTCCAAGATCTCTTTCTTGAATGGTAACAGGTAATTTAGACCCCATCATTTTATATGTATAGTTGGGATTATGCTTTCCAACGTGCATTACTTTACATTTATCAACATTAAATTTCATCTGTCATTTTGTTGCCCAGTCACCCAGTTTTGAGAGATCCTTTTGTAGCTCTTCACAGTCTGCCTGAGTCCTAACTATCTTTAGTAATTTTGTATCATCTGCAAATTTTGCCACTTCACTGTTTACCCCTTTTTCCAAATAATTTATGAATATGTTAAATAAGACTGCTCTCAGAACAGACCCCTGGGGAACACCACTATTTACCTCTCTCCATGCTGAAAACTGACCATTTATACCTACCCTTTGTTTCCTATCTTTTAACCAGTTACCAATCCATGAAAGCACCTTCCCTCTTATCCTGTGGCACCTTACTTTGTGTAAGAGCCTTTGGTGAGAGACCTTGTCAAAGGCTTTCTGAAAATCTAAGCACACTATATCCACTGGATCCCTTCAGTCCACATACTTGTTGACCCCCTCAAAGAATTCTAGTAGATTGGTGAGGCATGATTTCCCTTTATTAAAACCATGTTGACTCTTCCTCAACAAATTATGTTCATCTATATGTCTGACAATATCGTTCTTTATTATAGTTTCAACCAGTTTGCCCAGTACTGAAGTCAGGCTTCCCAGACTATAATTGCCAGGATCACCTCTGGAGCCCTTTTTAAAAATTGGCATCACATTAGCTATCCTTCAGTCATCTGGTACAGAAGCTGATTTAAATGATAGGTTACAGACTACAGTTAGTAGTTCTGCAATTTCACATTTGAGCTCCTTCAGAACTCTTGGGTTCCTTTTGGTTCTGGTGACTTATTGCTGTTTAATTTATCAATTTGTTCCGAACCCTCCTCTAATGATACCTCAATCTGGGACATTTCTTCAGATCTGTCACCTAAAAATGGCTCAGGTTTGGGAATCTCCCTTACATCCTCAGCCATGAAGACCAATACAAAGAATTAATTTAGTTTCTCTGCAATGGCCTTGCAGAGAAAGGCCCTTAAGAGCCTACATCTCTTTGAAAATTACTAGGGCATAGGATCCTAAGGATATGTCTACACATAAACCACTAGAGCAGCACAGATGCACTGTTGTAGCAAAGATGACACTATCCTTCTATTGGAATAGGTACCCACCTCCCTGAGAGGCAGTAGCCAGGTTGACAGGAGAATTCTCCTATTGACCTAGTGCTATCTACACTGGGATTAGGTCAGTTTAACTGCGTTGCTCAGGGGGACTGATTTTTCACACCCCTGAGCGACATAGTTATACTGACCTGATTTCTTAGTGTAGACCCCAGGCTTAACACAGGTTTGAAAATGAGACTTAGGCTTCTAAATTACTTAAATACTTTCGTAAAACTTACCATAAGGCTGCTATCCTGCAGATGGAACCCCACTGCAGGCAATGGAGGTATGTCCATGTGAGTGCAGTTAAGGACCAGGGCTTAAAATTTTTGTTTGATGGGCCAAATACTTTTCTGGTGTAAACTGGCAAAGATCTATTGATTTTGGCCCAATAACTTTACTTATCTTTGTCGTAATTTAGTAATTTTGCCAGCACATGAGAACTGTACTTTTTTTTCAGCCATAGCTCACTTCAGGTGCACTCCAGGGGATGAAGCATGAAAATACAAAGCTAACACAGCACCATACATATATTGACTATAGCATTCTTTAGGTGTAATTCAAGGGACGAGGCAGATCACTACAGAACTAATTCAGCTGTAAATTTAGGAGGGATGCCTATCTCAACAAATGTTCACCAACTGTGTTTCAACAACTGGTTTTTATAATGAGGAAAACATCTTTTCCCCCAACTCTTCTCATACTCCAAAAGCAGCTGAACAATTTTTAGTCAAACTTTTCAAAAAATTTAATCCTCAGGCAGAAAACAGGACTGAAAAATTTCAAACTCACAGGAAAGTCTCAGAGAGTTATAAAGTTTTCAGTCAAGCACTTAGAATAGGAATACTTATGCATCCTTAACTATAGAGATTGTTCCCACTCCTGTTATAAATGCACATGTCATGAAACACCAACTCCTCTGAGCTGGCCACTGTGTACGTATGCCTGACAGTTGCCTCCCAAAGCAAGTTCTCTTCTCTCAGTTAAGTCAGGGAAGAAGGACTCATGAAGGGCAGTGAAAGCATTTCAAAGACATACTGAAAATACACCTTAAAAAGGCATCAACTCGATAAACTGGGAGGACTTGGTGCATAAGCGAACACAGTGGTGCCACATCATACACCAAGCCACAGCTCGCTTGGAGGAGAACAGACATGTTCGTGAGACAGAGAAGTGAAAAAGGTGGAAAGAAGGGGCACAACACTCCAGCCAGTAACTACGGGTATGTCTACATTACCTGCCAGATCGGCGGGTAGCGATCGGTTTATCGGGGATCGATATATCGCGTTTTATCTAAACGCGATATATCGATCCCCAAACGCACTCCTGTTGACTCCGGAACTCCACCAGGGCAAGTGGTGGTAGTGGAGTCGAGAGGGGGAGACTCGGCCGTCGATCCCACGCCATGAGGCCGTCAATCCCGTGCTCTTCCCGTAGCTGAAGTTGTGTATGTTACATCGATCCCGCCCCCTAGTGTAGACCAGGCCTATGTCTCCTCCAAGATTACATCTGTCACTTCTGTGGGAAAAACTGAAGGACACAAATTGGGCTCCTCAGCCATCTAAAAACCCACCAATGAACTCCCTTGGCAGACATCGTCCTTGCATCAAGGGATAGCCAAAGATAAATTTTAACATAGTTCTGTAATTTACCATAAAAGTCTAATTTTCATGAGAGGCTGGGGGTGGAGGGAGGGTCATATACACTGAAGATTCGCGAAGGGCTGAGGGGCTGACCAACAGGCACTGTTAATGAAAAATCTTCCAGTCTCAAGCGCATGGGGAGCACATGCACACCTTGAGCGAAATACAGATAGGAACCATCACTCAAAGAAGAAAAAAATGGATTAATTACAATCAGACACTGACGGCAACATAATTGGATATAAGTAATAAGAGAAAGTGAAAATTCAGTTAATTCAAAAGACTCCTGCCCAACTTACAAACCAGGGTCATGTCTTAAGATACCCAGAATCTCTTTTGTTAGGGCCCTGTCCATACTAGAATTTAAATGGTAAGGCGATAGTTTTTTAAAACATGATTCTTGGCTACAAAATGCTAAGTTTCTCTAGCCAGCACAGACACAGATGAATTGTGGTATAAAGTACTTAGTAAAACAGTGCTCTGTGGTCCTATGTTAGCTTCTTGGTTTCATGCTTCATCCCTGGGAGTGCATCCAAGGAGAGGTATGCTGATGGCCAAAAAAAATGGTTTATAGCACAATTCATCTCTAGACACAGAACCGGCAAAACACTTTAGTACTTGGCTTGGAAGAACCACAAATACACAATTCTTTGTCTAATATAGTTTTAATTCTCTCATGAAAGGCCCAGAAGAAACCTTCCCTCTAACTTATGGAACATATCAAGTCAAATTTAGCCCAAAGGTTAGCTTTTTTACAAATAAGTGTATACTAAACTTTAGAGTTATGTAACTGTGTCCATTTAAAAAAAAACCAAAAACAAATGGGAACAGTCATTAAGCACTTGATGGAAAATCTGCAGATTTGAGAGGAACATTTTCTATTTTCTAACATAAAATATTTATCATTTTCCACCTCAGCCTTCCAAAACTATTTTCTAGTCAAATATGTCTCAAACTACTTAAAAGGTGGGTACGTATTTTCCTCCCTATTTTTATCCTTTAAATGTTGCCAAGGTTGTGGGAATTATTAGGACATATAACTTGGAGAAAAAGAGATGTAAAAAAGGGAAAGTTTAGAATGCTGTTTCTGGTCCCATCAATGATATATTTTAGCTTGTGGAATCAACCTAAGGAAGTGATAAAATTTTGATTATTAAGGACTTCCAAATATACTGAAAAAATAGTATTGAGTATGTGTACACACTGCATTGTAAACCCAGGTCTCTGGACTTGTAGATTTAATGTTTCCAGGCCCATGCTTGAGCATCCATACTGTATTGTAAATTTGGGTTTACAATTTCAGGACCCAGGTCTCTCAGTTGTGCTAATGCATACATACTGCACTATGCAGACAGTAACCAGGCGATTTGACCTTTTAATAGCCTGGAGGTAGGGGGCAGGTAGGGACGGGGAGAAGTCATCTCTACCCCAGAGAGAAGCCCAGGAGACAAGTGCTGGGAATCATTGGCCCACACACTCAGCTCAAATATAAAGGAGAGCGTAGCCATGAAGAAGGGGGAAGCCAAGAGAGAGGATACTCTGTTAAACAGAGCAGGAGGCTGCAGGCAGGCAAGCAGAGCTTATAGAGAACCTTATGGTCAGAAAGGGCCCTACCTGGTAGCTACTGGAGGCCAGAGGCCCCACTCCAAAACACTAACCAGACTGTTACTGATGTTGCTTTTTATATACTTTTCTTGCTTTGTTTGGGAAGACAATAAACTAATCCCTGAAGAAAGGGACAGAAATCTAATCTGTGCATGGCTGTCCGTCTATCCCCAGGCAGTGACTAGGGCCACCAGCCTACACAGACCTCCTGAATTGGGTCTGTGACTTGAGCTGCATCCACACTGTAAAATGACAGGGTTTGGACCCGAGTCATAATCGGACTCAGACTTGGACCCCCATCTCCCATAGGTAGGTCCTAGAACTAGGTCCTGAGTGCTTGCTGATCCATGTCAGAAAGGTGTGTGTGTGCACAGTAGGTGGGTTTGATCTCAAGCCTGAGTCTGAGCATGGGTTTATAATGCAGTGTAGATACAGCCACAGAGAACAACCCTGCACCGAGAGGGAGATATAGTGGATGACTGAGTAGCTATTTCTATTTCTATCTTATAAAGATTCTATGCAGCAGCCCAAACAAAAGAATCTAAAATATAATTGCCTAAAAATTGAATAAAAACAGGCAAATAAATTGAATAAAAGCATTGTTTTTCTGTTGTCCAAAACTGAGAAAAACGCAAAAATTAAACAGAGTATAAATAGTGAAAATCATCTTATGTTAAAAAAAGCATTTAATGTTTTCAACTTCAATGTTTAGACTGCATTCTTCTCTAGGTAAGGACTTTATTGTACAGTCTCAATCATGTATAATTATTAACTAGTGGTAATTTTAATAATCTAACATGTTAACGGTTTTGTTTAAATTTGTGCTTCTATTTTAAAATTATAGCGTCTCTAAGAAATGGGATGGCATGAGGACTAGCAACATATTTCATATTTTAGCACGTTAGCCTCATAATAAAATAATATATGGAGATATACCTATCTCATAGAACTGGAAGGGACCCTGAAAGGTCATTGAGTCCAGCCCCCTGCCTTCACTAGCAGGACCAAGTACTGATTTTGCCCCAGACCCCTAAGTGGCCCCCTCAAGGACTGAACTCACACAGGGCCGGCGCTTCCATTTAGCCGGCCTAGGCAATCGCCTAGGGCGCCAGGATTATTGGTGGGCAGCATTTTGCTGGAGGGGGCGACAGGTGGCTCCGGTGGAGCTGCCGCAGTCATGTCTGCGGACGGTCAGCTGCTCCCGCAGCTCCGGTGGACCTCCCGCAGACACCACTGCAGCAGCTCCACCGGAGCCGCAGACCAGCGGACCCTCCGCAGGCACGACTGTGGCAGCTCCACCGGAGCCACGGACCAGCGGACCCTCCGCAGGCATGACTGCGGGAGATCCACCGAAGCCGCGGGACCAGGGCGCGGGGTGGTGAAATTGCCGTGAGCCTAGGGCGCTAAAACCCCTAGCACTGGTCCTGAACTCACAACCCTGGGTTTGCAGGTCAATGCTCAAACCACTGAGCTATTCCTCTCCAAGACGACAACAAGAGATGTGTTCATGGATAACCCAGTCTGACTACTACCTAATGCACCTCCCCAAAGACTATGAAACAAACTTGTGTGATTCTGTGCGTACATGCAATGTCCACAATATTGTCAGGGAAGGTGCACATATTTCCATTCACATCCTTAACTGCTGCTAATAGAGGATAGAGCTTTATTCATTAACAAGCTTAATGACTGAAACATTAACACAGACCACACAGCATATGCTGCAGCATTTCTCCAGTACATTTCGAAAGATAATTAAAATAGGAGGCTTGGACTGAAGTTATAGTTACTGTCAAACAAACACTGCATTCACAGTATATATTTCTGCCTGCTAAATGCATAAAGTTGCAAAAAGAAATGTTTTATCTTTTAACTTTTGCCCTTACCAGTGACAAGGTTGTATAACCATGATGGTCTAAAAGGCAAGGCACATTATTCAAATAAAACAGCTTCACACCTTTCCTCCTCAAGGCTTCCAAACTAGGCATATAGGAATTACTTGACACATCAGTGAAATGTGGCTGCCTCTGTTATTGTGGTCTCTAGCTGTCCCCAAAGGTTTAAGCAGCAGAAAACTAAGCAAATCTCAAAAGCCTGTAAGTGGCACTTATCCTACAGTGTAAAATGGAGGGTTCATGATTCAGAAAAGGAACCACAAGAAGAGAGGGAGAAGCACAGGAGTAGTCCTTGTACTCCACTTCCTTCTTTTTCCTTTGTTCTCTTCTCCACTGGCTTTTGCCTTCCCTTTCTCCCTGTAAGTTCACTTGGGACCTTGAAGATCGAAGACATTTGAAAGTTACACCAGCCTGTTAATTCATAGGAAACATTAAAACTTTACTACCCCTGCTAAAATTGTACAGTTGTCCCTACCAATCTTCCTCTCCTTCCTTCTAGCCGTTTTTCTCCTACTCATAGGTTTTTCCTTTGTCTACTTCCTAAGGAGTGTGAGCTGTAGGGCTAAAAATTGTAGCGTAGACATTCAGGCTCATGCAGGAACTCTCCAGCCTGAGCCTGACTGACTGCACTGTGCTTTTATAGTCCCACAGCCCAAGCCAGCTGACTTGGGCCAGCTGCACCTGTGCCGTAGGTCTTTTATTACAGTCTAGACGTATTGTAAGTTGTCTTGGGGCACAGAGCAGATGAAGCTCACTGAACCAACGTGGTTTCTAGGTACCAGTGGTTTTCAAGATGTCTGTGTTTTCTAATGTGCAGTAGAACCCATAGTTACGAACACAAGAGTTACGAACTGATCAGTCAACTACATACCTCATTTGGAACCGGAAGAATGTAGTCAGGCAGCAGCAGAGACAAAAAAACCAACCAACCAACCAACATAAAAACTGGGTCAGACCAAAAGTCCATCTAGCCCAGTATTCTGTCTTCCGACAGTGGTCAATGCCAGCTGCTTCAGAGGGAACAAACAGAAGAGGTAATCATCAAGTGATCCAGCCTCTGTCACCCATTCCCAGCTTCTGGCAAACATCCCTGCTCATCCTGACTAACAGTCATTGATGGACCTATCCCCCATGAAGTATCTAGGTTTTTTTTTTTTTTTTTTTAACCTCGTTATATTCTTGGCCTTTCTAATATTCTCTGGCAGAGTTCCAGAGGTTGACTGTGCACTCTGTGAAGAAATGCATCTTTTTGTTTGTTTTAAACCTGCTGCCTATTAATTAAATACAGTACAGTACTGTGTTAAACATAAACTACTAAAAAAATAAAGGGAAAGCAGCATTTTTTTCTGCATCATTTAGTTTCAAAATTGTATTAGGTCAGTGTTCAGTTGTAAACTTTTGAAAGAACAACCATAATGTTTTGTCCAGAGTTACAAACTTTTCAGAGTTACAAACAAACTCCATTCCCAAGGTGTTTGTAACTCTGAGGTTCTACTGCACTGTAATCTACAAATTTCAAACAAAATCTTGAAACACATAAGGCATGTAAGGATTTGAAATTGAGTTGACTGTCTGCCATCTAATATTTCAGATACAATGAAACTGAAAGGCAGTAAATTTGAATTGATCAAAGGGAACGCTTTGTTTCTTTTTTAACATAATGCCCGAGTAGTCAGTGAAACAAACTGCCACAAGGAAATATTAAGGTCAAGAGTTAAGAAAAATTCAGGGAAGGACTGAATATATTTCTAAGAAAAATGAAACCATCTAGAGTTATATTAGGAAGGATAAAACAGGTTTGGAAGGGACATATTTTTGTTCTTCAGGGCATAAATCAGCCTCTGAAGGGGTCAGAAAGAAACTGCAGATATTTCTGTACCTATTACAGGGGTATTTGCATCTTACTCTGAAACATGTGGTACTGACCACTGCTGGAGGCAGGACTAAATGGATGATAGCGCTGACCCAATATAGCAATGCTTATGTTCCTATTTTAATAGCCCCACCAAAACAAACATCACCAGCCACTTAAAACCAAGGGACAGTCCACCATCAAAGTGCAGGCCAGGCCTATTTGAACTATAAGAGAAAGTAGAACTGCAGTTTATGCAAGTTTATTGCCTAAATATTACTTCTGAGTTTTGGGCTAACGTACAATATAATAATGGAATGTTTTTGTTTATAGAGGGGATACTGTACTTTGCATAACATTACAATAAACTAATAGACTCAAAAAATCAGGAAACAAATTAAAAGTAAGCTCTCAATCTTAAAAATGGGATGGCTACATAAATAATTTTATGGATACTTTCTATTGTTGTTCATGGATAATAGAGGTATCTATTTTCTCTGGCTTGTGAAGTGCCTTCTGTATTGCAGAATGCAAATACAACAGCCATCATAAGGAACTACTGAAAGTTAGTGGCTTTTAAAATTAGCAGTCAACTTACAAATTAACATTTCATACACGTGTATGTGAATATGTGAGCAGTTTCAGCCATACTTGCTTTTAAAATATTAGTTTTCTGTCCTAGACATTTCATTTTACACAGAATTTTTTTTGCTCAAGTTACAAAAATTAGGGGATGTAGTAGATCTAACAGACTGCACTTGAACTTTAGGAAAGCGCTTACTACAGTGTCTCATTAGATCTGAAATGAAAAATTAACTGAAACTGGTTTTATGTAAACTCTGATACAGATTGAAAATTGGTGGAAGGACCACAAACCAATGGAAGGTATAGGTGAAAATGAGTTGTGCAGTGGTAGCTAGTGGTGTCACAGGTATTGGTATTAGAACTTGACTCAACATTAATTGCATTCACAAATGGTGCTCAGCTGGGTAGTTTTGTGAACAACAGTGCAAACAGGTTTTAAAAATATGGGTAGGAATAAATGGGGATTCAATCTGGAATGGCAGAAGCTAACAACATCTGGGGGAGAGAAATAATACACTACAGTTATTCAACAGGAAGGAAAAACCCTGAAAGTATCAATACTGAGAGTCCCCAGGGTAATAATGGACAGCAAATTAGATGGGAACTTGCAGTGGGGTACAGTAGCTAACATGTCAAATCTGTTTTAGGCTGTATACCCAGAGGCATCACAACACGGTCCAGGGATGTGTTAGTTCCCTCCTATCTGGCATAAAGGAGCCCACGCATCAAATACTATGCTCAGTTGTACATATCTTAGTACTAGAAAGATCTGAAGGGATTTCAGAGCACAACAACATAAATAATTGAAACGCTGGAGGGCCTAAATTATGATAAAAGATATTGGAGTAAGTGTAACTTGGCCAAATAATGACTAAGGGGGGATATGGAATTTGAAAAAAGAAAGCATCAAGGAGGGAAGACTTTGTTCAGGATGTTCTGAAGACCACAGAATAGCTTCCCAAAAGATAATGGTGGGAGCCCCATAACTTCATTTAAAAATGGACGAAACTACTGAACCATGTACTATGGTGAACAATTGTGTATTGGAACAGAAATGGACTAGAAGACCTAATAGTTATTTTCCATCTGTAGGCCCCAATCCTGGAAACATTTATGCATATGAATAAATCTATGCTTGTGAGCAGTCCTAATTAACTTAATGACACTACTCTTTCACATAAATGCTTGCAGGATCGTGGCACTGGTTTCTATGATTCTACTGAAAATCATCAATATTGTTCATAAGATAGAAATAATGAAATCTATGTATGGTAAATGGACATTTGATACCATATTTCCCCCTAACAAGAGCAGGGGCAGCTCTAGATACTTTGCCGCCCCAAGCACGGCGGCATGCCGTGGGGGGCGCTCTGCCGGTCACTGAGAGGGCGGCAGGCAGCTCCAGTGGACCTCCCGCAGGCATGCCTGTGGAGGGTCCACTGGTTCCGAGGTCCACTGGAGCTGTGGGACCAGCGGACCCTCCACAGGCACGCCTGCAGGAGGTCCACCAGAGCCGCAGGACCAACGGACCTTCCGCAGACACGCCTGCGGGAGGTCCACCAGAGGTGCCTGCCGCCCTCCCGGCAACCGGCATGCCACCCCAAGCACGCGCTTGGTGTGCTGGAGACTGGAGCCAACCCTGAACAAGAGCAATTGAAAGGATGGCTCATGTTCTAAATTAATTTATATTGTTTGTTACTTTTGATTTGTGTCAAATATTCAAAACCCTGTGAAGTTTCTCAGTTCCTTTCCACTTCAAACTGACAGCAGATACTCCAGATATAGCTCTTGCACTAAGTATAATGGTAAAAACCTCCAATAAAAATGAAGTAGATATTTTCTTCATAACATTTTTCTGTCTATAAATTGCCTGTTACGTTCCTGGTGCCATATATATAATTAACCGATTAATTTATTTAAGAAGCTTGAACTTTGCTTTTTAACACACTATCACTATAATGAGCTTTTATTATTTATCTTTAATTTGTGGTACTGTTCCACAATTTTATGATTTTATGTTTATATAAAAAACATCTGTTTGAGGAATGATATATCCTCACTCTTTTATATATATAAATGATTTTTAACTGACAAATTTATTAAATTTACATACCATATTCTTTATCTGCCAATAAAATACTCTATATAAAGAACTTAAAAATCATCTTGTTGCCTTCAAGAATGCGGATTCCTCCTTCCCTCAGCACATATAAATTGAATCCATACTGTGAAAAATCAAAGAGGGTATTTATACCCTGAGCAAGCTTGCAGAATTCAATAATTTTGCCATCTGAAAATTTTAGCTTTTAATTTTTTAATCAACTGCCCTACGAACCCTCCTATTAATCCTGCCTGCAAACAACAAGACATTTCTAAGGCAGGCACAGTTTTTGTGAAGTTCTCAGAAGGCAGAGATTAATTGAAAAGACTACAGGAGTATTTTGGCTGGCCTCCTGGAACAAGTAATTAAATTAACAAAGCACACAATTTTAACTACTGCACATTTTGCTTCACTACTAACTGTCTTTTAGAGCAAACTCTAGGTGTTCCTCCTCTCTGTCCTCTTGCCTCACACTGAGTGACTTTATTTTGTAAGGTCCCAGTTATGCAACCACTTAAGCATTTGTATAACTTTACTCACGTGCTTACAAATTACATCCATAGGCAAGGGCTGTCTGGTTCCCTCATAGACTTGTACGATATCCTTCTCTGAGCAATTCAGTGGTTAAGACACTTTAGTCTAACCTGCTTATCGTGATCTTATATAAACACACACACACAAATTAATAATCCTTTGAATTCAATAGGACTTCTCAAGGAGTAGAATTACATGTTACACAACTTGGCCTTCAACTGAGTGTCTTAAATACTGTATCCTTACTTATGTGGTTGTACTTAATCAGATAATCAGCTGTCAAACTAAGTGCTGCTGATTATTTCAAGGCAGTATCCTGCTCAAATGAAGCACAAGTATGAATGCTGGGAAGCAGATGACAACATTCACTACTTTAAAACCAAGTTCATCATTCCAGAGTGACAGTAATCAATTGTCATTTGACATTTTAAGAAGCTGCACAGGAGTTTTCCCTGCACTTTACATCGAATAAAAACAAAGAGGAGTCCGGTGGCACCTTAAAGACTAACTATTTAAGCTTTCGTGGGTAAAAAACCACTGTGGTTCTTTACCAATGAAAGCTTATGCCCAAATAAATCTGAGTCTTTAAGGTGCCACCGGACTTCTCGTTCTTTTTGTGGATACAGACTAACATGGCTACCCCTCTGATTCTTTACATTGAATAGTATAATATACTTGATTGGCATCCTGATAAATGCCTCACTCTCAACTGAAATTTCCAGGAACAAATTCCATACAGTGCATTTCTATGATCCTAAACAATGGTGCATTAAATCCATTAAAATGACACGCCTGCAGTTCCTGCAAGCTTATTTAAAGCAACTTACAGGTATGATTTTGATGTTCCCTGGTAAAGCCCAACCTAGGAAAACTATGTACTCACACATGAGGTACTCTTGATCATGGCACTGCTTTGGGGCCAGAGTGCTGAGTTATATTTTTCTTTTTCATAAACGAAGATGATGAAAGGGCTGAAATCAGTTAAGAGCCTCATAGTGGTGGTGGAAACTAAAGAAATCAGCATCTTCCTGGGCAACTCTTGCTGCATCTCTAAAAACACATAACACTGGCACTGTTTGCTGACCTAAATTCCCCACTACGTGGACCTTTGTCCACCTCAGATTGTTTCTTTATCCATGGCTGCTAAGTGAATCACTCTTTAATACAGGTTTACGAAATGTGTAAGATGTGTTGTAAAATGCTTCTTTTTAAAGCTATTCTAGTGAATACGTCTTCAATCCCAATACAGATGCTCCCTGACTTACACAAACGTTCCATTCTGGAATACCTTGTGTAAATCAAATTTTGCATAAGTCAGGGATGTATACCTGACAATTACGTGCAAGAAAAAAAAAAAGCTTACGGAATTTTTTCCGTAAGTGTGGGTTTGCGTAACCTGGGGAGCGTCTGTATACTTCTAAAATCATGAAAACTGGCCAGATTAATAAATTGACATACATCTGCTCTCAATGAATTCTGTGCTAAGAAGCACTAAAATTCCAGTGCAACTTTCTGAAACCACGCTTCAGGAAAATAGCATCCCTGAGGTATGCCTATGAGGATCAACCAGTTAGTATCTTGTTACTGGATTAAAGAGAAATGGATGTACCCCTTCATTCAACATGCTCCCCTTTGACCAAGAGCAAAAAACCCAGATGGCAAGATTAAACTGTAACGATGACTGACTAGTCATAGAACAAAGAGTTATTTAAATTAGCTTTTGATCTTATTAAGAATACATCAGCAAGATTGCTAATAAAAGAATGACACAATTTAAATTCCTATTGGCTCTCTAAAATCATGCAGTATGTAAATAGCTCATTTCTCCTAAAACCTACGCCAAGACATTAACAGTCATAAAACCCCAGGATCCTGCAAGTTCAAAGCAGTTCTCTTCAGGCAATGGACTTCATCATCCTGATCATTTAATTCATCTGACAAAGTTAGAAGCAAAACAAGTTCTGCTCTGTTAAGATTTGTTTAATTTTGTTTGCTCTTTACTACTAATATGGGCATTTCTATTCAGGTCCACTGTCTTTCCTGGAGAGAAACCAGTAAAAATGGGAACATCTTTCCCAGAGAGAAGAAGTTAGGCAGAAACATTAGACCTGCAGGGCCTTTGTAACAAAGCAGCAATATAGATCTGATTAACAACCAATCAATACTTTATTTAACAAGGTTAGTCCACAGAGAATAGCATCAGGGCCTGATGAAATGCATCCTAGAATACTCAAGGAGTTAATAGAGGAGGTATCTGAGCCTCTAGCTATTATCTTTGGAAAGTCATGGGAGACGGGAGAGATTCCAGAAACTGGGGAAAGCGGGCAAATATAGTGCCCATCTCATAAAAAGGGAAATGCAAAAACAACCCCAGGGAACTACAGGACCAGTTAGTTTAACTTTCTTGTTGGCCAGGCAGATTAATCGAGCAAGTATTACCAGAAATCACCTGCAAACACTTGGAAGTGGTCGGGGGAATAGGGGGGAAATTAGGGCCAAAAGGGCCCATGGATTGTAAAGAACAAATCAATGTCAACCCCATCTGGAATCGGCTTTCTTTTTTGATTAGGCATAACCGAGCCTTGTGATAGGGAGAAGCGGGTGGGATGTGGGTTATACCTAGACCTTTAGTAAAAGGCATTTGAGGACGGGCTTGCATTAAATCCTTATTGATAAACTAGGCAAACTACAATTTTTAGATGGGGCTACTTTTAGGTGGAGCTGCATTAACTGCCCTGGGATAACCGTTACTCAGGAGAGTGGTTATAAATTGGCTCCCCAATCCCTGAGGAAAGGTATACAAGTGGGGGTTCGGCAGGGGTCTTGTTTTTTGGGACCGGCTCTGTTCAAATCTTTCATCAACGACTCCAAAATGTTGGCATAGAAAGTACGCTATTAAGTTTGGGAGGGATTGTAACTAGCTTTGGGGACAGGGGTCAAGATTCAAAAATGATCTGACCAAATGGAGAAGAAATGATCTGAGGTTAAACCGGATGAAGTTCCCCAAAAAGACAAATGCAAAGTGCTCCACTTAGAAGATGAACATATCAGTCACCACATAACGACTGGAAGAGACTGCTTAGGAAGGAGATGCAGAAAGAGATTAGGAGGTCATAGTGGACCACAAGGGGCGAAATTATGACGTTCAACAGTGTTGTATACTGTTGGCTTAAAAAAAAGGCCCAAACGTTGTGATTTTCTGGATTTGGTAATTAAAGGTGTGTTGTAAACAGGACACGAGAAGTCATTCTTTCCGCCTCTACTCCTCTGGCGCTGGTTTAGGCCCTTTCAATTGGGAATATTTGGTGTCTCTAGCTGGGCACCGGGCTTTTCAAGAAAAAGAGGTGGTGAGAATTGGATGAGGGGGTCAGGAGACAACCCAAGGGAATGATAAAAGGTCTTAGGAACATGACCCTATTGAAGGAAGGCTGAAAGAATGTGTTTTTATTTAGTTCGGAAAAAGCGAAGACTGAGGAGGGACACGATTTTTTAGCAAGTTTTTTCAGGTTATTCCTAAAGGTCTGTCATCCAGAAGGGGGAGGAACACTTGCTTACCTTACGCCTCTAATGATAGAACAACAAGCAATGGGCTTAAACTGCAGCAAGGGAGATTTAGGTTGGACATTAGGAAAAAGTTCCTAACTGTCAAGGTAGTTAAACACTGGAATAAATTGCCTAGGGAGGTTGTGGAATCTCCATCTCTGGAGATATTTAAGAGTAGGTTAGATAAATGTCTATCAGGGATGGTCTAGACAGTATTTGGTCCTGCCATGAGGGCAGGGGACTGGCCTCAATGACCTCTTGAGGTCCCTTTCAGTCCTAGACTCTATGAATCTCTTTTACAAGAGAGACCCGGTTATCGTGTTCTACAGTCTACTTTAAATCTTTGGCCTAATTCTATCGAAGTTTATCTTCTAATTCAAAACTACATTTTCAGTGTAAAGTGACTCAAACAAAAGTAGATCTGGACAACTGAAAAAAATGGATGATTACAGTTATTACATGTTGGCTCTGAAGATTCCTACAGTATAACCCGTTACCATGGAGCTCAACTGTTTAATCTTTTCCTGTCACATGTGTGGCAGTAGATAGCCTTTGTCAGATTAAACCAATGATACTCAGACTGAGGCTCCAGAGCTACAAGTGGCTCTTTAATGTATCTCCTCTGACTCTTTGCAGCATATGATATTAAAATACAGTAATTTAATTATTAACCAAGTTATTAACCAGTTAGGATGCTTTTACTACGTTTTGAACCAATTGTAGTTGATAAAATAATAATACTTGGTCAGTCATTTTCCTGCGAGAATACTCTATACATATGCACGTGCACACACAAACATACACACACATAAATAAACTAAATATTTCCCAGTCATGCTGATTTAATATGAATATACAGTACTACAGTAAATGAAAAAATGAATTCACATGACTGTGGCTCTTTTGAGTAATGCTGATTACTAATTTGGCTCCTAAACCACTGAGGTCTGAGTATCACTAGACTAAACATTAGCTTAGATACTGAACACGTATCCTTCCTAGTCATCACTAAGATGAGACAACTTGGATGCCAGATTTTTTTGAAAACTAGCTGCTTTATTTCACAGGACAGTTTACAAATACCTTAAAGAATAAATTATTCAGTGCCATGCACAAGAAATAAAGAGCATGGCCCTCATTTCTGCTGCTTGTGACTATTTCCCTATGGATGGAGCTGAAATGTCTGCTAAATTAGAGAGGATTTTCCTGTGATTAAAAATTATACTTACCTTTAAGTAGACTAATATTTATGTTAAACTAAAGTACTTTCTGTAAGTACAGTGAGAAATCTAATTCTATCCTTTGGAGAAAACTGCAATTAGAAAATGAATTTAAACCAAATTAATGTTTTCCCCATCTCACTTAAATAATAATTATGAAATCCGTAAGTAAGAAGTTTAAATAAAAAGTATGTTACAAATGCAAGGTAAGAAAGGAGATGAAAATTATGAAAGCTGGGGTAATATATATCTTGTTTAACATTAAAAATTCTTTACTTGAGATAAATGCCTATTATTTGGGCCTCATCTACTCTACACATTTTGCTGGTACAGCTATACCAGCAAAAACCTCTAGCGCAGATGGAGTGTATACAGACAGAAGGAGGTTTTTTTCTGTCAATATAGCAACACCACCTTCCCAACGACATTAGCTATGTCATCAGAACCACTTTTCTGTTGGCATAGTTATGTCTGCATTGTGGGTTTTGACGATATAGCTATGTCATCTAAGGGATGTGGGTTTTTTAAACTTCCCTGACTGACACTGTTATGCCAACAAAACTTTGTAGCATAGATCTGGCCTTGCACTACAGTAATTTGGACTTACCCATCTAGCACAGAGCTGAAAAGCATTCTTATAAGCTTGGAAATGTTTGTGTTAGGCACCCTGCCATTTCAAAAAAGGCATTTCTATAACTGAACTTAGGTATTCAAAACTCTCAGATCTTTTAAAGTATTGAACAATAACTACACTGCAAATTTTTGCATTATTTTGCAACTAAAAGAAGAAAGGGCCTTGGAAAAGTCACTGGTGATGATGCTATTTTCCCTCTTTTGCCAAAGCAGCAATGAAAAAAACCCAGTCGTGTGTAATTTGTTATTTTTGTTTTCTTCTGCATCTTGTATTCAGTGGCAAAAGTAGCAGGATATTGCTATATATTCTTAGCAAGCTTCCATTCCCCAATTCTTTGAACATCTCTAATAGACTGCAGCAGACACCCACTGAGAAAATAAAAGTTGCATAGTCAGTGAAAATATTTGGTCATCTGTAATATTTGAAAGGATGAGATAAAAGAAACTTGGATTATCACTAATCATAGCAATATGTTAACCCTAGACAGGACACAGTTTCTTTGGTGTTTTGTTTTTTGCTTTAAGGGCGAGGTTTAGTAGGTTCTTTGTGGAACTTTGCCCAATGCACCTGGTCTAGTGCAGTAAATATGGGGTTGGGAGTTAGGTAGTTCTGAGTACAAGCTCTGCCACTGACTCACCGTGTGATTTAGGCAAGACAGTTAGGCTAACTTTTCACTCTCTAGAATGAAGACAGCAATAATCAGCTTGCACTCAGAAGGGTGTTCTGAGGGTTAGTTTATGTCAGGAAGTGCACTGAACAGGTAAAGTGCTATATAAGTGGCAACAACTATTATTTATCAGTATTAAAGTCTAAAATGAATACAAGAAGGAGTTCCCCATTATCTACATATTTGTTTCATCCACCTGCTATGTCCTGCCAGTAATGCAGATTGTATGTTCTGTAGTCTTTAGGGTAGGCTAGCTTGCTTGCTTGCCTGCCTATATATCTTTTCATATGGATTTCTTATGAGTTTATTTGTTTTATTGTAATAGATTTATAGGCTTATATTAAAGTATTTTGGCAGTAATGCCTGTACATCCCTTGCCACATCTTGTATGGTAAGCTAAGGCAGGGGTCCCCAACGCAGTGCGTGTGGGGGCATCTTAATGCGCCCACGTCCTGGCCCCTGGGAGAGCACCTGTGTCATAAACAGAAAGTAGGAGTTAATAGAACAGAAGTACTTTATATCTCTTTTGACTGTAACAAGTTTAGTAAGCCTGGCTGTCACCTGACCAGAGGACCAATGAGGGGACAGGATACTTTCAAATCTTGAGGGAGGGAAGTTTGTGTGTGTGCTATTAGAATTTGGTTGTTCTCTCTGGGTTCTGAGAGTGACCAGACGTGCAACCAGGTTTCTCTCCAATCTCTCCGATACAGGCTCTTATAAGTTCAGAATAGTGAGTACTAGGTAGATAAGGCAAGTTAGGCTTATGTTTGTTTTCTTTATTTGCAAATGTGTATTTGGCTGGAAGGAGTTCAAATTTGTATTTTGCTGAAAGGATTTTAATTTGAACTTGTATACTTAGGCTGGGAGGGTATTCCCAGTGTCTATAGCTGAAAAACCCTGTACCTAATCCACCTTAAATCTACAAAGATAATTTTTACTGTTTTTCTCTCTTTAATTAAAAGCTTTTCTTGTTTAAGAACCTGATGGTTGTTTTTTATTCCGGTGAGACCCCAGAGGACTGGGTCTGGATTCACCAGGGAATTGGTGGGGAGAAAGGAGGAAAGGGGGAGAGAAAGGTTAATTTCTCTCTGTGTTAGGATTACTTTCTCTCTCAGGGAGAGTCTGGCAGGGGGAAAGAGAAGGAAGGAGGAAGGTGAATTGTCCTCTCTGTTTTTAGATTCAAGGAGTTTGAATATCACAGTGATCTTCCAGGGTAACCCAGGGAGGGCAAGCCTGGGAGAGACAACGGTGGGGGAAAGGGTTTACTTTCCTTGTGTTAAGATCCAGAGGGTCTGGGCCTTGGGGTTCCCCGGGCAAGGTTTTGGGGGGACCAGAGTGTACCAGGCACTGGAATTCCTGGTTGGTGGCAGCACTACAGGTTCTAAGCTGGTAATTAAGCTGGTACCCCATCTTTTCATGCTAAGTACCCCATCTTTTGGATTCATGCTGGTACCCCATCTTTTGGACACTAAGGTTCAGAGTGGGGAATTATACCATGACAACTCGCCAGCCAAAAAGGTTGGGGACCACTGAGCTAAGGCAAAGTTAGCATACATATGTCTGGGACCTTTCACCTAGAGAGCAAAATTAGCATATATATGTTCGGGACTTTTCACCTAGATAGGTGGTGATGAGCTAAAGCATAAGGGCCATATATGGCTGCAACTTTTAACATAGATAGATAAAGGATGCATTGAAGCAAGTTGGCATAGAGGGCTTCCTAAGTTCATACCACTCTGTAAACTTAACAGGTAAACCACAAGGAAAGAATCAAAATAACGAGGTAGGACAGAAATAAATGTTAGAATGAGCTGATGTCATTAATTTGTATGTACATCTCATCAATACTTACAAACACAGCAGCCTATGGAGTAAGTGTACCCTGACATTTTGTGGTTGAGTAAACAAAGTTTGGGCACAGAAGGAGGGCTCATGTACTCAATCTCTGTAAGAGAGGTGACCCACCATGCCGAGGAAGCTTCTATATTTCTAAGCTTCCAGCTTAAAGTTTCAAGGCTTCTTTGCTTATTAGTCTATTAATTTTTAATAGTAAGTTTTAAGTCAGTTAGTTGAGCAAAACTCTAAGTTAGTGTCGATAGCTCTTTAGCTTCTCCTAAGCTCTGCACCTCCCACTCAAGAATTGAAGAACCTGGACCTGAACTCTCTTGGCATGCCAGACGTGAGCTTGGTCCTTTGTCTCTTACCACTAGGTTATCAAGGAAGGGTGTGAGTATATTAATCAAAAGCTTTACAGTATATACTATCATATGTATCTTTAGAATAATAGTATTGCATTTGTAACTCTGATTATTTTACCATTTGATTACTATTTGAGTACTATTCCATTTATCTCAATAAAAGTCTTTAAGGCTATATTTGTCTCAATGTGAGCATGTTGTCATACCCCAGAGGGTCCTTGCAAACTCTGTGTAGCCTGATTCTGGGACAAGAACCTTATTGTGTGATCAGATTAATTGGCGAGCCTATAACCTGTACTATCAAAATTAATAATATTAACCTTCTAAAATCAGGCAACAGTTCTTTGGAGCATGGGCTACCTTTTGATTACTTGTTTGTATAGTGGCAGGAGGCCAAAGGCTCCAAATAATTTGCATGGAATCATCCATACTGCACCCGCTCTCATCTTAATTATGGAGGTCCGCTCTAAGGAGGCTTGATCCAAGTGGCTGCCACATGCTCCTTTTATAAAATGTTGATCTATGTCACATAATTATGCACATTGGCAGCTGTCTCTCAAGTGAAATGAGTGGCAGAGAGGGTGAAATAGTAAGAGTTTTCTAGTCAATAGTAATAAAGGAGAAGGTACCATAGGCACACCTCTGCTGAGTCCTTGTAAACAAAGAAAACTAGCTACATTTAATTATTTCTCAGGAAAAGAACAATTGATGCAGTAGTTACAGCCAGCTCAGAGAACGATCACCACATTTGAGCTTTTGTATTATGCCTGAGGCAGCCAACATGAGTCCATGATATAAAAACTTGAGAACATGGATAAGCCAGCAGGCTGAGTGAACAAAAATCTGATTACATTAGAGTGTATTCTCCTTCATTGTCAAGTACCCTAATTTAACAGTTTAAAGTCCAGAAATAGAAAACAATGATTTCCAAGAGATCATTTAGTTTTAACAAGTGGATTAATAGACACAACCTCATTTTCTGCTTACGTATAAGATGGGGAGGTAACTAGGTATAATCTATTTCAAGTGGTTCTTGTGATTCAAATTATTTTAAGTAGCTATGGTGGGTATCTAAATTGCTCCTTCTCTCCAAGGCATTCCTATACAATCTTCCTTTCTTTTTTGTAGCCGCAACATTTAAAATGATCCTTGGGCTGCTGTATTGTGTACGAGAAAGTAGCCAGTTCTTTCATATACACCTCCACCTCGATATAACTCTGTCCTCAGGAGCCAAAAAATCTTACAGTGTTACAGGTGAAACCGCATTATATCAAACTTGCTTTGATCCACCGGAGTGCGCAGGCCACCTGCTCCCTCGCTTTATATCGGGGTAGAGTGCATATTGATTTAAGTAAAAGACAAGAGACAACAGATGGATCCAGACAGATGGGAGAGTACAAGGAAACATGACAGGCAGTGGTCTTAGCACATCAGCAGCAAGACTATTGTCAAGTTTTTTGTAAGCTTCAGGACAAAGAAGGGTTTTAACAAGGATTTTCAAGGAGGATATAAGAGGAAAAATTAGCTATTCCACAGCATTATATTTTAGAAAAGGTATATTTAGTATAAGAATGCATAAATCATTAATATTGTGGGTAGTGATCACAAAGTGCACTCGGTAAGTTTCTGAATAGTATAGCTGCAGTGAATTATTTTTAAATTTTATATGGGAGTTTGTAGCTTTTTTTAAATGCATAACCTTACATATTATCTCTAATCATGTCTTAGAATAGGAAATATCTAAGCCATCTGCAGAGTAATATATTCTATACTTAGAAATGATGATCCGCATCTGAAGAAATATATTGCAAGAGACTTCCAAAAAGAAATAAAGGACTGCCAGTTCCACAGACAAATACCTGAAAATCAAGCCTATTAATATTTGCCAAACAGTATGTGAATGATTTAAATTAGAGTATAACCATTGAATTGGCTCATATGCCAATAAATAGGGTGAAAGAGGTCACTGGAAGCATCTAAGTGAAATGATCAATTCGTAATGAAGTTTTGCAGTTAGGTCAAATTGTTCTGGTCCATTCTGCCTCCAGAGAGTTGTGTTTTGACTTTCTGCTGATAATCCTTGAAATGACCAATGCCACCCAAGCAAAAAAGAAGCAGTGAACATGTTTTAAAGCCATCTAAACCTTTTTAAGTTTCTGGTGAATATATTGCTAAGCCTCTGGGTCCTACTGAATGGAGAATGTTTGATTGGTTAAGAGTTCGGTGTGTCTGCCCACCGCACCCCTAACTCCATGAGCTCTTTATATGGTACTGGGAAGTAGTGGAAAATGACAGGATAATTATAAGCTCTTTGGGGCAGTCTGTCTTTTTGCTCTGAATTTGTGCAAAGCTTATCATAGTGGGGCCCTGGACCATGAGTAGGGTTCTGAGCCACTACAATCATACAAATAATAAATAATAATAGGGAACTAAAGAAACCTGTTCACCTATTAGTTCTCCCCTCAATAACGTTGATACGAGAGTCAAATAAATACATTTGTATTAGAGTTTTGTTCAGAATTTTTTTAAAAAAAGAACCTCAATCTTTTGCAAAGATTTATTATGTTAATTTACAATAGATGTTAGAAAGGAATAAATGAACACTGTGTTATTTATTACCACACACCTTCAGTATCAAGTTTAGATGAATAATCAGTTGGGGGAGGAGGTAAATAAATGAAAATCCATACCCTTTTGGGAAGTTCATGCTTGAACAAGATATTAAACATTGTAAAGCTGCTAAAGGTACTCATCAACTAACTTCAAAAGTTGTGGAAAAGGGACCATAAATAAAATCAGAGCTGTACATATCATTGACTTTATTTTGTCATTTGCTTTGTAAACTCTTTGGGGCAACAATTAAGATGTGTTTTGTACAGTAACTCCTCACTTAAAGCTGTCCTAATTAAAGTTGTTTCATTGCTGATCAATTAGGGAACATGCTTGTTTAAAGTTGCGCAACGCTCCCTTATAACGTCATTTGGTAACCACCTGCTTTGTCTACTGCTTGCAGGAAGAGCAGCCAGTTGGAGCTAGGTGTTGAGGGCCTGAAACCAGGGTGGACTGGCAGTCCCCCTATCAGCTCCCCGCTCCCCTAAGTTCCCTGTGTGGCAGTTCAACTGTCCCTCCCGCCACTGACGTGTGCTGCTCCTGCCCTCTGCCTTTGAGCTGCTCCCGGGAGCCTCCTGCTTGCTGTGCAGGGGATGTGAGGGGGCAAGGCTAATGTCAGGGTGTCCCCCTGCTCCTGCAACCTACTTATCCCATCTCCATGAGGGGTGGGCGACATGACAGGGCTCAGGCCAGAGGGAGCTTGCTGGCAGCAGCTGCTGTCTCAACTTGCTCATCTACTTAACAAGGCAGTGTACTTAGAATGGGGTCAGCGTACTTACAGGGGAAATTGGATTTGCTTAACATTGTTTCACTTAAAGTCGCATTTTTAGGAACATAACTACAATGTTAAATGAGGAGTTACTATATAGTGCTAAGTACATTATGGGTTCATAACAATGATGCATCTTCAAGCAGAATTTGGCCCCACAGTTGTATCGCTGCTGTTGGATTTTATCATCACTTAAGAGAGGAAAAATGCTAAATATAATTGTTTTAATGTACCACGAATATCAGATGCAAGTAAGCTGGATAACCAGGTACAGGTATTAGCAAACACATCTGAAAGATGATTTAACACTTACATAGCTTTGATAGATCACAACAAACTTTCTAAAGTGGGCAAGTATTATTCCTGTTTTGCAGGTGAGGAAACAAAGGCACAGGACTGCAGTATTTTCTAAAGGCCACAAAGGAAGTAAGTGACAGACTCCCAATCTCAGGTTCTACCTACTGACTAACTTCGATCCTCTGTAGAGAATCTGGAAAACACAGGTTTTGTTTTTCAAGAAAACTGTTATTTTTCCATAACTTAAAATATCATAAATTAAGATCTTTTCCTTTTATATGTCCCAATCCAACATTTTCTTTTTCTTCCCTCAGAGAGAAATCCTAATTAATGTATCTATATTTCCAGACACTAAGCATGGGAACACATTTTCTTGCTATATTTCTTTATTAGCTTCATTGAAGCTGAGTTTAGGATATACAGCTTGGTAGTGAAAAAAACAAAAACAAAAAACCATAACTAGGATCATTCTGGACAAATGAGTTAAAAATGTTAAAGAGGAATCATGCAGACAACTTATTGATTTTCATGACAATTATATCATCCCAGAGCTGTTTATCTGAGGAAAGTTTCCCCTACAATAAGTAATGGTTTGAAAATCTATAGCATCTTTTAATCAGAGATTCTCAACGCATTTTACACTCATTAATTAAATGGGCTGCAAGAAGCATCATGTACTTGAGGCAATTACTATATACTCCTATTTTGCAAATGAGAAAACTAAAGAGAAACAGACACTTTAATGGACAAGGGGAAGAGTTCCAAAGGGTTTTAATGGGGCTCGAGTGTGTGTGTCTAACTTGTGCATGCAAAGATTTGCATGCACATTATCTGCATATATTGGGTCTATTACTCGTGAGCAGGAGACAGAATATGCAGACACAAATGGGGTTTACATGCATAGGTGAGACTTTCTTATCAATTATACATGCAGGAGAGAGGGTTTGAAAAATGTGTGCATGAGGGCTGACACATACAAAATGAGATCTTTTACTGATAAATAGGCCCATGTTAATTGCCCAAGGCTACTCAGAGCCAATGGCAAGTTAGAGAATTGAATCTAAGGAGTTCTGATTCCCAGTTTCCTAGCCTATTGCCTCACAAAAGCTCTGTTTTCCACATTTCCACATTCCATGAAAGCTGAAAACTGAAACTTGAAATTAGCATCACTTACATAAACAGGTTACGTTTTGAAATTAAGGGAAGTGCTTTTGGCTAGAGTGATTCATGCTCTTCTTAGGTAATGTTTCATGACCATCACTGGTTCAAACACTGGATACACGTAATTCTATCAGTATACCTTAGACCAGGGGTTGGCAACCTTTCAGAAGTGGTGTGCCGAGTTCATTTATTCACTCTAATTTAAGGTTCTGCGTGTCAGTAATACATTTTAACGTTTTTAGAACGTCTTTCCATAAGGTCTATAATATAACTAAACTATTGTTGTATGTAAAGTAAATAAGGTTTTTAAAATGTTTAAGAAGTTTCATTTAAAATTAAACTAAAATGAAGAGCCCCCCGGACTGGTGTCCAGGACCCGGGCAGTGTGAGTGCCACTGAAAATCAGCTCATGTGCTGCCTTCAGCACACGTGCCATAGGTTGCCTACCCCTGCCTTACATAGTGATCATCATACCTACCTATCATTGACAGTATATAGGGTTAGAATGAGGCAGACAGCACCAGCATTTTCAAAAGGCCTACTCTCTTTCAAACAATTCAAGGAAATATTCTCTCTCAGTCTGTGAATTACTGAACTTTGTAGAGTATTTTATATACAGTTGCATGAAGGGACTCCACACAAATAAAGCCTCCTAAAAAAAAATAAAGCTAAAATATGTCCTCTTCATGCAGTATAAAAAGGACTGTACCTTCAGAAAGTTCTGTAAAAGTTCCATGTATAAAATAAAGAAGCTGTAATTCTGGATGTAAATAGTTGTTATTTCAGTTTAAGAGTTGGAAGTTCATCACAAGCCAGAAATAAAAGAAACAGACAAGGCAGATCCCTTTGCCTCCAAGCCAGTATTTCTGGGGTCTCAACCAAATAAGCAGAAAAGCTTCTGCTGAACAGATTATTATTATAAATGTATTATAGAGAAGTCATGGAGACACAATGCAATAGCTCTTTCAATTCAGAAAGCTAAGATTCATATCTACAAAGGATACAAGTAAAATTAATTTGATGGCCTCAGTTCAGAACTAATGGACACTAATTAACATTCCAAAACCATTTTAGAAACAGTACTTCAGTAATTTCTTAAATGACATCCATGACTAAATATCAGTATGAAGCCTGAGGTGCCAAAGCTCAAAGGAAACAATCATTCTGGTGCATGATTATATCTTTTCGCATGAGTAAATGCAGTCAAATGTTAATAATTTTGAGGAAGAGCCAATCAGAAAGGATCATGGAATTTACCAGACACCAACCTGCTACAGATGATTGCCTTTAAGTATATGTAGAATGTCAGTAAAATCAGCTTTAAAAAAAGTCTTGCTTATGTTCCAGTCTCAATGCTACTGTGTTCAACAGAAAGCCACCTTAAGAAAGAGCTAAAACTGCTGCCGCCAATGATTAAAAATGTCAGAGTGCATCCAGAATATAAGAGGCAGCAAGGGCATGAGACACAGAGTTGAGAACTGGTCTAGTTTTGGCTCTGCCACTGACTTCCTGTATGAGTCTTACTCCTGGGGGAATTCTGCGCTACTGTGCATGCATAATTAATAGGCCCAACATCTTTTATTTTTTTGTGCAGATAAAAGCTTCTGCTGAAATGCTGCTGCACTTCTGCCTTTTGCCCACTGGAGGGCACTGTCGTGATAGAACAAAGCAGTAGCCCCCAGCCAGAGAGGGAAGAAAAAGAGCTGCCTTCTTTGCAGCAGGCCAGGTCAGGAGATAGGGACTATGGGGAGACAGACAGTATGGGATGATGGAGGGAGGGTCAGACAGGGGCTCATAAGAGCGAGTGGGGGAGGACAGACTCGGGCAGGAGCTGAATTAAAGTAAATTGTGGGGGTTAGGTTCCCCAGACACAAGAGTCTCTCTCTCTATATATATATACCCACCGTATATGTTTTAAACAAACACTTTAATACTGCACACAGCAATGATGATTGTGAAGCTTGGTTGAGGTGGTGGAGTCAGAGCGTGGGATATTTCCCACAGAATGCCTTACTGCTAAATGATGAACTAGCACTCAGTTGAGCCCTCAACGGTTAACACATTGTTAATGTAGCCTCACACTCTACAAGGCAGCACAAATAGAGGGAGGGGAGACAGCATGGCAGAGAGAGACACAGACACACACCATGTGTGTGTGAGAGAGAGACATGTATTTCCCCTTTAAGTACGCTGACCTCATTCTAAGTATACTGCCTTTTTAAGTAGATCAGCAAGTTGAGATAGCAGCTGCTGCCAGAAAGCTCCCTCCGTCCTGAGCTCTCTCATGTCCCGCCCTGCTCTGTGGAGATGGCATGATGGGGTAAAGGAGAGGAGTGGGGAGAGAGACACCCTGACATTAGCGCCCCTTTTCCCCTCCTCAGGAGCAAGCAGGAGCTCTCGGGAGCAGCCTCAAGACAGAGGGCAGGACCAGCACACAGCAGTTGGGGGAGGGACAGCTGAACTGCCTGGCAATTGATAGCCTGCTGGGCGGCTGCCGCACAGGGAACTTAGGGAAGCAGGGAGCTGACAGGGGGCTGCTGGTCCATGCTGGTTCCAAGCCCCCATCAGCCAGCTCCAACGACCTGCTCTTTCTGCAAGCAGGGGACAAAGTAGGTGGCAGCCAAACAATGCTATAAGGGAGTGTAATGAGGCACTCTGGCCCCAGCCACCCCAGAGCGGGACGAGCCTTTCTGGACACCAAAGTGGGCAGAGCTAGCAAACCCTGCATCCATCCCTCAGAGGTCAGGGCGCAGGACAGGAAGTATAAAAGCCTGACCCCAGAGCTCACTTGGCTCTCAGCCACTGGTGTGACCAGACGCTTGTGGCGTAGCTCCTGGTGGGGAGACCACGGCGATCGGCGTCTGACCCAAGGACTGGCAAGACCAGCCAATGCCTGATGCTAGCCCGAGCCCAGAGATGCTGCCAAGCCTACCGCTTGCCCATTACCCTGAGGAACTACCAGGCCTACCATGTGCCAGTTACCCCAAGGAGCTGCAAAGCCTACCGCTCGCCAGCTATCCTGAGGAGCCCATGGTGTGTGACTCCGTGAAGGATGCCGTCCGGATCCAGGTACCTCTAGAGGGGGAGAAAGGAAGTAGCCCAGGAGCAGTCGCCCCAAGACTGGCTCTGGCAGCGTTGCAGCCAATGTCAGTGTGTTGCAGTCAGGATCCCCACTGACAGCAGCGGATCTTCTGTCGCTGCTAGGGCCCCGGGCTGGGACACAGTGGAGTGGGTGGGCCTGCGTCCCCCTTGCCACCCATCTCACGGGTGGCAGTCTCCTTCTCTCCCTGGCTGATCAGAGCCACGAGCCTGGGGTGTTGCTTTTGAACCTGTCTTCTCAGCCCTGCCTGAGGGCCTGAGCTAGTGACTGTTTGTTGCCCACCCTGACCCAGGGCCTGGGCCTGCTCATATTGACCCTGTTTGCTGAGCCTCTGCCTGAGGGCCTGAGCTAGTGACTGTTTGTTGCCCGCCCTGATCTAGGGCCAGGGCTTGCTACTGTTGAACTGTTTGCTCAGCCCCCACCAAGAGGGCCAGAGCTGCTGACTGTTTACCGCACAGCCGAGCTAATTCTCTGACACACCTGACCAAGTGGCAAGACGGTCTGGCTCCCCGCTGCCCCAGAGGGGGACAAGCCCCGGCCAACCATCCTACAGGGAGCATTGCACAACTTCAAACGAGTATGTTCCCTAACTGATCAGCAACATAGCAATGAAACAACGTTAATCAGGATTATTTTAACTGAGGAGCTACTGTATGAGAGGCTGTACAGGTGAATACCCTGATTCACCCACTAACTCAACTAATTTAATTACAGTGAGGCAGCGTTGCTAATGGACAGAGCACGGGACTGTTGATTATTGTCTCAGTTCCATTGTGTTGAACTGCATTATTAAGGGAAATTGACTGAAAAACATCATGACAAGCCACTCCCTTGTGTACCAGCAAATGCATCGTCACAAACCCCTCTATTGTATAGTGCAGAGGCATGCATGTGAAGGCAGCATGAGATTTTATGTTTATTGTGGTGCAGATACCTCAACTGTTTGAAAGACACAAGAAGTCTGTCTGAGAAAGCAAATAAATTGCTCTCCTTATAGGTCCTCATTAGGTTTATAGATGTTACTGTACAGAATGCAGTAATAAATTAGATCATCATTTTGACAACAGAATAATCTCTCTAAAGAACACTGTGTGGAAAGAAAAGTAATCTAGCAAATCATTTTAATCCAATGATAATTACAGACTAAATTAATCCTGTAAATAATTAAGAAACTGTATTTAAGAAAAAACCCTTGAACACAATGTTAACTTTGTTCAAAGTCACCTACAGGCTTTAAGTATCAAGTTAAAGCAGGTCTTTCAGATATCACGAACACTTAAAGAAGAATCAGACCGTTTAATGACCCAGACTCCTGAAAAAGCTCATACAAACACTGAATTTTAACTATCATTTTTTAATTCAACTGTACTGAATTTTCCAGATTCTTAGGCAATGCTCAGAACTACTGACTCTCTTTTCTTTTCTAAGTTTCTTATGTCAGGGAAACTGAGTAGGGATAGGCTCAAGTCTAAAGATGAAATAGTAACAATATTTGTCTCTATATTGCGTATTTAAGTAATGTAAATTATAATCCTGCCACCTAACACTATCATTAAAAACCTGTCAAAATGTCCATTTTCAACCATTTTTCATTTCAGAGGCTTATAAAAAACTCTTGCAAAAATTGTTATAAATTTTGTATATAAAGATTTTAGATTTTAGATTTGTTCAGCCGTTTTGTTTTTTGCTAAATTAGAGGAAAGAATAGCACATAGGTTTCATAGTTTCAAACTCTATTTTTTTGAACATTCACTAAACTGTTTGTGTCTTTCAAAATAAAATTGTCTCAGACAGTGCATTATAGCCCCTAAGGATATGTCTACCCTGCAATCCGAGGTATGACTGCAGCTCAGGTAGACATACCTGTGCTAGCTTTCCCCACTCATTGCTAAAATTAGCAGTGTAGATGCTGTGGCAAAGAGTTTGGGACAGACATTAGAAGCATGTCAAGGACCTTAAGTGCATACTCGCATTTCTAGACCATGCTGCAGGCCATGCTACCATACCTACCCTGGTATTTTTAGCAATTCTACCTGAGATGCGATCACACCTTGGCTTGAGTATATACATATCCTAAAAAAACCTTCTAGCATTAAACAAACATAAGGACAAGAACATCTTTGAATTAGATAGGCTGCAGCTGCATATGTGTACCAGTAACCTTGTGTAAGAAATTGTATGATGATTTTAGAAAACATTACTAAGTCATACTGGATGAGATCTAAGGTCCACCTAGTCCAGTGCACTGTGTCTGATGGTGGCTGCACCAAATGTTTCAGGGGACAGTGCAAGACCTTCCTTTTCTGTAAAAATACCATGGGATCCTTCTGTCTGTTCCATGAGTCCTGATAATTAAGGAAACCTGATAATTAAGGAAACCAGAGGGACAGAAAAATAGTACTATAACTTTCCAAAGCTCTCCAATAACTGTCTATAAGATATGAGGTGATGAGCCATCTGCTAAATCCTTCTCCATTCCAATGACCATGTTCTTTCATTCTGAACAACACTGACTCAACATCCCTGTTAAGTGTCTAAACCATCCCTCAGCACCATTGCTTGCCCCCCTTCTTCCTTCCCCCTCCGAACCAAGAGAAAGAAGCTAGTAAGCTCCCTTCTAGGGCAGGAGGGTCCTTCTCCCCACAGCCAAGGCACAAATCGGGATCCTTATGGATCCACATACATCAAATTTACAAGGCCAGACAAGAAGGGAGCCCCTCCCTCTGGGTGAGCCAGTAGGAAATGCTTGGAAGTAGTTAGAGCAGGCTATAGGGAGTCAGGATTCCTCTGTCTGCTGAAAATTACCTTGTACATCTCTTATGGGTTCCAGTGTGAAGTAATTACTTAATTCTTCCTCAGGCAAAACTTCTATTTCATTTTGCCTGAAAAAGAGCCTGAGTAAAGATGTAAGAATAGGGCCCAAATGTGAACCTTTGCAAGCTTTAGATCCCCTTACACTATGAACTTAAAAAAGCCTTTTCCCAGAAGGAGTGTGCACTTATTTTTGAAGCCAAGCACTGCGAAAAAGATGATTAATAATGATCCTTTTCAGAGACAGAGTGTCTTTTAAAAATGTGAACAAAATAAGATCAATGCTCTGAGAAATGATACTTCTTTTTCACATTTGGCTCTATATTTGTAAACAAGAACTAGTGAAACTTTTACAGATGATTAAAATCAAGCGGAAACAAAACAATAACTATGCTCTTCAAGCAGAAAAGCCTGCAAAACAAAAATATTTTGAACACATACACATTAATAACACAAACTATGTATTTGGTCCATTTGTTTTTCCAGGTGTTAGTGAGGATAAGTAGTATGTTTTGCTCTCTGAAGCACCCAACCTCATGATGTCAATTTCATCCAGCATAGAGGCTACATGACCATTCCATTATAATAGTAAACCTTCAGAACTTAATAATTCACACAAAATACCATATCTTATATCTTGAGAGAAAGGTAATCTGGTAAGGACATATTACCTTTATTGTGTACTCTGCATTGCTTGCCATTTCACTTCTGGTTAAGAGCTTGCCATTTCTTTTCTAGTTTAGAGCTTCAAGTGGCCAGGGCTCCATAATTTCAGAGAATCTCCCCTCCCCTCCTTGGACACGCTAGAATTCTGTGCCAAGGGGTGGAGAACCCAGAATATACACTTCTTATTTTAGCATATATTTGTTTGCCCTTAATCTAAACCATCTGAAACACATCCAGACACTATGGTGACGGGAGACCAATACAGGCATGTAATACCATGACTAATTATAAATATTCATTAATGTAAGTAACGATACACCTGTAAGGCAAAATAGGTAAGTATCACTGTCTCTATTTTAAAGATAAGGGAAAGTGAGCAACTGATCCGTTAAGTAACTTGCCAAAGATCACATTGTAAATGAAGGGCAGAGAAAGGAATCCTGCCTTTCCTAAAGCCTGGTCTAACCATGATAACCCAGAATCTTTAGGGAAAGTGCTCTTATCCATCTATCTAATTCACGAAAAAGTTATTCATACTAAGGATTCGATATGACAAAGTATTTAAAAGAAAAGGTTTGTGTCAAATAAGTGGTTTGGTAGCTCTGATTTAACTTAATAGTGCTTATATAGCATTTTTCATTGTATGTCTCAAAACATCCATAAAGAAAGGGAATAATTATTATCCCCCTTTGACAGATGAGGAAATGCAATCGTAGTTTGCATAGCAGGTCAGTGGCAAAACTGGAAAGAAAACAGAGATTTCCTGACTCCTAGTCTAGCACTATCCACAGAACCACAGTGCCTCCCAAAGTAGATAACTATCAAAACAACAAATTACTGGTAGATAATAAAATCCAATTTCCAATACAAGCAACCTAATTCTTCATAATATTCTAGTACTTAGGGGCCAAGATCAAAATATCTAAATCCAGATCATAAGATGGTCTGTAACAGCAAAGCTCTATTGGAGTCAATTGAGCTAATCTGATTTATGCCAATTGAGGATATGGACCTAGATATTTTGATGTTTGCAAATTATATGAGGCAGTTTTAAAGCTATATGGGTGGTGCACATCAGGTATGATAACAGTAAGTGATGAAGGATGATTGTACGGTAAAGGAAATTCACTGGATCTGTTAATTGTTATGTAAGCTGGAATCACTTTCAAACATAACTATTTATTAACTAAGACTTTTGTTTAGGAATTTTATTAAAAATCTCATCAGACCCTTAACTATAGAATTATTAGAGTACTTACTGTACAAGTGCACCATAAGTGGCTTTCACCATATAAGGGGGTGCAGATCTACTGACCACAAAAGTTATGTACCTGAATTTGGGGTACTTCAGTGACTTAAAGAGAGAAATTATACAACTATAAATAAACAAATCCTATATTTCAAATTGTAAATGCTACTGATGCAACAGTGTTTTACAGATAACCCATACAATAACAACTGACAGAGTCAGAGCTGAAGTGAAATTTGATTCCAAAGAATTGCACTGGGTTGTATTTGAAGTCCAGCTTTTAGAGTCTCTGAATAAAAGATCTTGACAGTTTACATTGTTAAATTTAATTGGATGTCATATAACTGTCCTGTTTTAGTAATCATTCATTTAATTATCACCTGTGCTGAGGTAATCCAATAAAATACACTCTGTTCAATATGTTCTAACACTTAGAAGAACAAACCCAAGAATAGAGAGAGCTTTTTTTAAAAAATGCCAATATATCTAGTAACCTGCTTAACCCTGGGACACAATTGGTTCCCGCTATTCTGCTAATCGCTCCTCCTGGATTTCAGGTTAACTAGAATGCACTCTACACAGGAACCCTTCATAAAAGGATAACAACTACCAGAATTAATTAGGGTTTAAAGAACTGTAAGAACTGTTAAACAAAGCAAGAGAGATAAAAATGGGCTAAATCCCAGTCCTTTAATATAAATCTCTGCAAAGACGTTATTTTCCCCTTGCTGCAGTTACCCACTATTTGTCATGCCCTGTCACTGTGATTATGCTCGAACTCCAAGTTCCAACACGCACTCATAGTAAACCAAGCTCCTCTAGCTCCAGCAATGGCATTTTAAGGTGATATTACAGTTGTCACCTTAAAAAAAAATCAATATTTAATAAGACTAGGTATTTGAGTTAGTAACACAGTGATATGTGACAGACTTAGGATAGGAAATAATTAGAATATGGCATAGCTAAGTACTTCAGGTAGTACTATGTACTAAATGTTAGTAAATGTCTTATCATAGGCAAGCAGTGGTGAGGTTTCCCCATAGACACCACTTTTATTTCATCACTGATATTTTCACTAACTTTAAGGTATTTTCAAAGTGGGAAAAGAGTGTAAGACCATGGAATAATCTTTTTCACCCTAGTGATGGAGGCTATAAAGTGTTACACTGTTTTATTTCTGAATGCAGTTTTTTTTGTACATAATTCTCCATTTATAAGTTCAGCTTTCATGATAAAGAGATTGCACTACAGTACCTGTATGAGGTGAATTGACAATTTTTTTTTGTTTTTTACAGTGAAAATATTTGTAAAAAAATAAATATGCAGTGAGCACTGTACACTCTGTATTTTGTGTTGTAATTGAATTTAATATATTTGAAAATGTAGAAAACATCCAAAAATATTTAAAATAAATGGTATTCTATTGTTGTTTAACAGTGCGATTAATCAGAATTTTTTAAATCACTTGACGGCCCTATTTGAAATATTAGCTCTCGACTTCCCAGGTTTTGCTGGAAGGCTGTAGAATTGGGATGAGACAGTGACATCTCAAAATGTACGTAGATACTATGATGAAGTGGGCATATAAGAACCTATGCAGGTTGGATAATAAAGGGTAAAAACAATTTCTTCAGCACTGAATTGAGTGGGAGTTATGTTTTAGACCAGGGGTAGGCAACCTATGGCATGTGCGCCGAAGGTGGCACACAAGCTGATTTTCAGTGACACTCACACTGCCCGGGTCCTGGCCACTGGTCCGGGGGGTGGGGGGAGGGGGAGCTCTGAATTTTAATTTTAAATGAAGCTTCTTAAACATTTTAAAAACCTTATTTACTTTATATACAAAAATAGTTTAGTTATATATTATAGACTTACAGAAAGACCTTCTAAAAATGTTAAAATGTATTACTGGCACACAAAATCTTAAATTAGTGTGAATAAATGAAGACTCGGCGCACCACTTCTGAAAGGTTACTGATCCCTGTTTTAGACATTCTTAAACTGTCTCTAGGCTGGGAAAGCTACAAGTTTCAGCCTATTATGATATCGATATTCCACATAATTTCTCCCATTATCCAATATATTTTATGTATATGACCATCTCTCCATATTTATTATAGAGAGACAGACAAAATTTAGAGGCCTTCCTTTTACATCACAAAGGCATATTTAATAATACATTACGTTAAATATATTGCTTCCCCTTGATTTCTGTTTCTTTGGTATGGTTAATAATTTAGAAGTAATGTCATGTCAAAGATAAAATATTCTACTAAAAACCGCAATCTGACTGCTGCAGCCTAGCCATCTAATATATAATGTAGCAAAGAAACTCCAGCATTATTCTATGCTGGTTATTTAAAATCCAGTATTCTACTTAGTTTCACAAGACAAAATACAGAAACAACCATTATTATTATTATAAAAAAGTGAGATGTTTTGTATAGGTGTAACACGTCAGGAGTTTGAGGCAGAAAGCTGAAATTTGGTAGGGGCATAGGCCTTATGCCACAGATCTGATTTTTGGTGGTTTTGTCAAAAAGTGGCTGTAATTTGTGAAAGTTAAAGGGGCTTTTACAAGGACTTTGTGCATTCACACTAGATTTTGAAAAATCTCAATGGTTTATCAATGTTCTACTGGTTCTGACCAGGCATGAATACCTTAGGAAAATTTAAAGGTCATTCTGCCTTCTTCTCTTAGCTCAGTACAGCTATGCACAGAACTAAACAGGACCCTGAATTAAAGTGCACACAGAATGAGGAAAAAAAATTAGGCTGGAATTTTCAAAGGGGACTAAAGGAACCCAACTGGGCACTAACTTCCTTGGGCACCTTTGAAAAATCCAACCTTAGGCATTATGCTTGTCCTGTAATAATAGCAAACTTTAGCATAGCATCTTAAATTCTAAGCCATGCAATGATGTGTTGCTGAAGAAGAGCTCTGGGTAGCTAGAAAGCTTGTCTCTCTCACCAACAGAAGTTGGTCCAATAAAAGATATTACCTCACTCATCTTATCTCTCTAACATGATTCTTACGCAGTTTGACTGTTTAATGGAAATTATTTAAATCAATTAACACTAGTTGTCAGTGTTACAAGTAACTGTTCATAACCCTGGGTGCCAATAGGAATACATTGAATATAATCAACACCCAACTGAGATGAGCATGTGTCAGGGTTCCCCCCCTACTCTGAACTCTGGGGTACAGATGTGGGGACTAGCATGAAAGACCCCCTAAACTTATAAATACCAGCTCAGGTTAAAAACTTGCCCAGGCACAAATCCTTTCCTTGTCCTTCAACAGTATTGCTGCCACCACCAAATGATTTAGATAAAGATTCAGGAAAAAGACAACTTGGAGTCCTTATTTCCCCAAAATATCCCCCCAAGCACCTTCACTCCCTTTCCTGGGGAGCTTGAGAATAATATACTAACCAATAAGTTAAAGTGAGCACAGACCAAACCCTTGGGTTTTTAGGACATTAAAAATCAATCAGGTTCTTAAAAGAATAACTTTATAATAAAGAAAAAAGTAAAAGAATCACACCTTCAAAATCAGGATGGAAGGTAATTTTACAGGGTAATAAAAGATTTAGAACACAGAGGACTCCCCTCTGGACTCAACTTTACAGTTACAAAGAACAGAAATAAAACTACTTCTTAGCATAGGGAAAATTCACAAGCTAAAACAAAAGATAATCTAACGCATTTCCTTGCCTTTACATACAATTTCTGTAATTTTAGATGTATCATTTCATGTATCCTTTTAGGAGTTGGTTTACCAGCTTGGTCTCTCTCTCTGTGTCCCGAGAGGGAACAAAGTGAGCACAAACAAAACCTTCCCCCACCCCTGATTTGAAAGCATCTTCCTTCCCCATTGGTCCTTCTGGTCAGGTGCCAACTAGGTTAATTGAACTGATTAATCCCTTATAGATAAGTGATTTTGTACCTCTGTCCAGGAGGGATTTTATTTTACTGCATACATAAAGGTTGTTACCCTTCCCTTTATATTTATGACAGCATACATTTCTATTTTGTACGGCTAGTATGTGATTGTCTTGGAGTATATAAAATAAATATGTGGAGGTACTAGGAAAGAAAATGATCTAGTTATTGTTGTGTCAAAATTAGAGATGGATCTAACCCACCTAATCCAGGATCTGAAGCCAGGATTGGATCAAAGTTCCCATCTTAAATTTATCTCACTCCTTGTTTTGGAAAAGTCTATCCATTTAGATGCTTTTATAACAACACTCATCACAATTGGCTGGGATTCTGATCTGGATTTTGAATCCTTAAGTTCAGGAGTGTGTGGATCCATTGTTCTGGTTTGATCCATTATGGAGTTGTGAAATTCAGAGTTGCGTTTTGGCTCAGACCCATCTCTAATCATCGTTCTGCTCTGGTTAGAATGACGGGGTTTGTTCATAAAGTGGATTAAACACATAGAATAGTTTTTCTCCAAGAGCAAAAAAATTGTAAGTCAAAGTTAGGCAGATGATATACCCTGAACTCCTGAACATAAAAACAAAAGCAAAACACAACTGAAATTACAGGGATCTGTTAAAAAGTGAATGGCAAACTGCCCTAATTGTTTCCACTTAAGAAATTAACTTTGAAGTAGCTTTTTATTATACATCGAAGATGAATGAAGTTCAATTAATGAGGACAACTCTTTACACCGATTGGAAAAGCTAACTGTGTAGTATCCCCTTCTTCAGACTCTTTTCAGAGTCTTTTTTGTAGCTTGTTCTCAAACTACAGTAATTTATAATCTCTAACATTTACACCTCTATACAGACAATATATGAATGATTATTTGATGATTTCCTGGTGTAGAAATACTCTTTTTCCCTTAGAGGATAACTGCGTAACTGGAAGTTAACAGGGTCTGTACTTTATATCATAATTATTTGTTAAAATATCAAAAGAAACATATATCTGTAAAATAGCTTTAGAACTGCAGACATAAATAAGACTTTCCAATTGTCACTCTAATAACTAATTGCCAGTAAAAATAAATTTACTGGTAATAATTAGTTAAAAGGTTAATTGAGTGCCATGACCCGATTCCCTCCACAAAAATCTACAGTCTTGGAATTGCATGCTGTTCTGTGTACACAGTGTTCTTAACATGAGTTAGATTAGCTTAGATCCATGTGCCACAACAGAAAAATTCCATATGGTGTTGATACTGCACTTATAAGAAGTTTTTAATGAATTTTGACACAATCACCTGAGGAGTGCAACGATAGCACAGAAATGTACTGCCTGTCATATTTTGTTGCTTAATTAACTTGTAAGCAACTGAAGACAAGATGACACCTGATTTAAAACTCTGACACGTTCTACTGTGCACATTTTCTAAATTACTCTCCAACCCTAGTTTTTACTAGCCAGACAGGAATGAAAACCAGATACTAGATTTCAGGGATCTCTTTATCCTTGTAGTTATTCCTCTCTGATAAAGTCAGAAATCTGTTTGCTGTGAAAAGTATTAGATGCCACAAACAGAACTTTATGACTACAAATAGGAAATAAACATTGGGAATAGAGATCTTAAAAGCTTTTTTGAGATGTCAATAGATTTGTAATGGGAAATATCAGTGCATTTATATATATATGTCTAATGATGGGCCTACTAGATCCTCACCAGGATGCACAGGAAGGAACGAGAGAAAACAGTGCTATTTTAGGTTGCTGAAAGAATGCCATCACTCATAGTAAACAGCTTCTCAGTAATGGATAAAAATTCCAAGGTGTGCCAGATCCTTTCAATGACATAAAGGCAGCAATTCTATGCACAGTAAAACAGAGATCCATGCAAACTCTGGAAAAAAAGAATAGAAATTAGAGATGGAAAAAAACTTAATAAATTGTCCACTACATCTCCCCATTTGGTTAATGCAAGATTCTTCCCTATAGTCAAAGCCAGTAGTATTTCACATAAGGCACACTGAATTCTGTGGAAGGGAACTGAAATTCTGCTGTCCATTTCCATAGTTACCAAAACCCAGTAACAGAGAGAACTTAACAATTAACAAGGGCTATTTAAAAAATAAAATTCCTCCCTGGGCTCATGTATGTCTTCTCTCTCCTTTTTAGCCCACAAGAAATGCTTTCGCCAGTAAGCTCCTGCAACTCTCACATGAACTCGCAGCTTTCTGGGTGCCTGAATGGAGAATCTTTTTTAGCTGCTACTTGGATCAATAATGTGGCATGACCAGCTTTGTTGTGTGCCATTTTACATGACTTGACACATGACCAAATGAGTCACAGCAGCCATTTTGAATAAGAGGAAAGATTTAAAAAAAAATATCTAGCCTTATAAGTAAACTAAAACAATAGAGGTTTTTTAAAAATGTTCTATTTTCTGATAGGGAGCAGACTTAGTTGCAGAAAAATGGAATACAACAAGCTCAATCTACAGTACATGTTCCACTGCTTTTCCAAGTAGCTTTATATGTCTCCAATGATGGAACTTCTACCACTTCTCTTGGGAGAAAATGCAGTCTGCAGCCCTCACACAAACATGTTTATGATATTCAGCATGCATATTCCTTCTTTCTTTATTTTAATTTTAGTTAAATGCCCTTGTACCACATAAAAACAGTTGAGTGTCTTCACTATATTGAGAAAGGCAGAACTGTAACAATAAAAAGCAGTCATCACAAAGGGTCTGAAAGCAAAGTATTTTTTAATGAAATATGATATTTAATTTTTAGAAATACAGTTGACTTTTGGAATAAGACTTATTGTGCTGTCAGCAGCGACGTATATTGTGATGCCTTACCTATAAAGTGTCCCTTTCCTTCTCTCACACCATCATCAAATTTCTGTGTTACAATTTAAAATAGAGCATTTTAGGGAAAGTCACTCCAGTTTAGGTCTGGAGTAACATAAAAGCCTTAAATGAAGCTTAAACTAACATCAACAACCTAGCACCCTTTTTCACTTTCTTTCACATCTTCTGCAAACAAATCAATGAAATAATGTTCTCTCGTCAAGCTACAGTAGCTGTCTTGTCAGATTTCAAGATAGGCTGTGTGTAATGGTGAGAAAAAGACTGCCTGCCTGCCTGGATTGGGTCCAATTCAATAAACATGTAGGCATCCTTCAAACCCAACATGTCACAGTTTTCAGCATAAAAGTAACTCCAGTAAAATAGCGCATGTTCCATTCTTCTTACTCACCAAATCCAAATTTCATCTTTGATATGAAGACATTACAACCAACAGTAATACTCAGGTTTCAGAGCTGTAACTGTGTTAGTCTGTATCCGCAAAAACAACGAGGAGTCCTTGGGCAGTTTAGAGACTAACAAATTTATTTGGGCATAAGCTTTCGTGGGCTAAAACCCACTTCATCAGATGCATGGAGTGGAACATACAGTAGTACTGTAATATAATTGCAAGTATCTCATCATCCGCCCATACAAAGAGTATGTAGTTTCTCTCACTGTTCTGGGATTCCAACAACAGATTCCACTGTAAAAACTTTAACTCAGTCTATTGACATCCACTGAATGTGTTTAACTGAAAAGCAATTAGCATTCTCTAAATTATATAGCAAATTTCCTCTATGTGGTAAACTCATCAAAAGATCTAATGGCAGCTTAATCAGTCCTGAGTGTCATAGCCATTTCAGACAGACAGAGAAATAGCATCACTGGAGCTTTCTCCTTCCTGTCTTTTGTATGATCCCATGGAGTAGTGTGAAAGGTGGGACAGCATATAGCAGAAACATTGCCCCTCTTTGCAAGAGAGCACACATCACATCAAATCCCAGGTTTTGACATATGGAGAAGGCCTCCAGGACCTTTACTGCTGTTTCCAAATGCAAAGAAGTCAATCATCGTCCCATCATCTTGATTTAACATGAGGTGAAGTGGGAGTACTGATCTTTTTTATGTCTCCTTTGGGAGTTTCTTCCTATGACTCAAATTCATAGCTCTGAAGGCCATAAAGAACCATCAGATCATCTAGTCTGACTTCCTGTATGACATAGGCCATAGAATTTTATCTAGTCCCGCTGCAGAGTCTCCTTTAATTTGTGTTTGATTATGATCCTGCTTCAGAGGGATGAGAAAAATTAGGCTAAGAGATTGTTCCAAAAATATTTAAAATGGCTCTCTGCTCTCAAAGTGACTGGGCTAATTGTCTTCCCTCTCCAACAGAGCCCTATCAAGTTTGGAATTTCTCTCTGAAAAGCTCTGCAGCCAGGAGGGCTGGGACAGCCACTGGCCATTGGAGGGGTAGATAAAAACTGAACAGAACTTCAGAGTACAGGTCTGTTCTGAATTTTTTCTCAGCTCTGCCACTACTCAACATGCAATCTTGGGCACATCACCTAAACTCTCTGTGTCAATATATTTCATCTGCAAAATAGATAAAAGACTAATCACCGAACTCACAGGAGTGCTATTAAGTTCAATTAACGACCTCCCCCTGCACCAGAAAAACAAACCAAATTGTGATTCTTCGTGTGGTCAGTCTAGGCAATCGTTCATACACATAGTTTTTAACCTCTCCTTCCAATTGTTCTATAATCAGGTGTTGAGTTTCTGCTTAAATTAAATGGTAAGATTTACAGATGAGGGAAATTTTACTATTGGTTTGCACAGCATCTAAGAGAAAAGGCCTGCTCAGGAGTTGCGAGCATTAGTGTAAAACAGAACCAAAATAATTAACATTATAATTAACTTATTTATATTTGTGAAGCACCTACATATTCTCAGATACAAGGTAATGAAAAACTGTGAAATAAATAATAAAAGACAGGGATTCTATACAGTAAAATGTAACATTTCCACCTCTGTTTTCATGTAGGAAAAGTAGAATTGAATAAAAATGAGTTTAGATCCCAATTTGCTTGTTCATACAACTTCTGGCCTATTAGCGATCAAGCCAACATACAACTTCTGGCCTATTAGTGATTAAGCCAACAAAGGTCCGATCAACAATAATCAGCAACATAATCCTTTAGAATTAGTGTCATGGGGCAAAATGAGCTGAAAAGAAAAACAGAAGGAAGGGCGAGAGACAGCTTAAGTATAAACTGGCTCTTCCACATTCAGTTCCATAACTTAACGTCACTGATCTCACTTATGTATGTTCATAGCAATCTAAGCAAGAATAGCACAGTTACCTTTAAAAAATGTGCATAGTTTTTCATTCTCAGAGGCAACTGAGCAGTATGTACAGTACTACTAGGGCCGATTATTTTACAGGAGGCGCTGTAATACATTCAGTTATTAACCACCACCACATGTCATTTTCCTCCAGCTCAAAAAACAACACAGGGTTGCCTTATTGCAAAAGCAAAGTCAGATGGAGGAGAGAATATTAGATGCAACTAAAAGATTCTCTTTGCTGCAAGATGACTTTTTTGGGTAACCTTTTCATTAAAAGTTTTAGGAAAGTTTCTCCTCCTTCTCAATTGTTCTTTCAGCATCTCTTTTGGTTCTTCTCCTGCTCCTTTCTGCAAGTCCCATATAGCTGTGTCTTAGGCCTCTCTCCTCTAAACCTTATCCTCAGATGACCTCATTCATTTACACACAACTGTCATTACTATGCTGAGTCACAAATCCACCTCTAGATGCCTGCTCTGTCTCCATCAATCCACTCTTGCACATCTAATTCTCTAGCCATCGCCAGGAAGGCACGCTGTCGGATCAAGCTAATCATGGACCAAACTGAGCGGAATATTTTCCCTTCTGCATCCTCATTTCTCCTCTTCTGTGGACAAGACCATTGTGCTTTTGCAAATCTCACTATGCACTTAAATACCTTAAAAAATCTAGCCCTATGTCTTAACTGCGTCCTTCTTCGATAACATATTCAAAAAGAAGAGACTTCCCTTTCTGTCCAAATAGCTAAAACATCCATCCATGCCCAGGCCATCTCCTGATTTGATTACTGAAACAACCTGCAGTCTGGCATCTGATTGCCACCTTGCTGCTCTCCAGTCCATCCAATCTGCAGCTGCTAAAATTATCTTCTTTGCCCATTGTTTTCTGGACATATCACTCCCCTTGTGGAATCCCTCCACTAGCTCTCCTTCACTCAACATTTAAACTTCTTAAGCTCAAATCCAGGGCCCTGCACAGCTCCGCCTTGGCCTACACATCATGTATCTTGCTTCTTATGATGGCCTCATTCTCCTCCTTAAATCAAACAGCTTCGCTGCCTTTAGTTCGTTCACCCATTCCTGTTTTTCTACTTTCTTGCATAATGTACCTTATGACAGAATGATTCCTCAGTGCTAGTGCACCATGCCCTTTCCCCAGTCAAATTATTTCTACTGAGGCATTTCTTCCACAATCCTGACAAATATTAACTTATATCAGTGAGATGTGTTATATAAGAAAAGAAGTGTGAGACTTTTACAATTACTTAGACCAGTTACAAGTCTTCAAGTCACCAGAGCCTGATGAAATACATCCCAGAATACTCAAGGAGCTCACTAAGGGGATATCTGAGCCCTTAGCAATTATCTTCAAAAAGCCAAGGAAGACGGGAGAGATTCCAGAGGACTGGAAAAGGGCAAATATAGCAAACATGTATAAAAGGGGGAATAAGGACAACTCAAGGAATTACAGACCAGTTAGCTTAACTTCAGTACCCAGAAAGATAATTGAGCAAATAATTAAGCAATCAATTTGCAAACACCTAGAAGATAATAAGGTGATAAGTAACACTCAGCATAGATTTGCCAAAAATAAATTGTGTCAAACCAACCTAATAGCTTTCTTTTACAGGGTAACAAGCCTTGTGGATAGGAGGGAAGTGGTAGATGTGGTATATCTTGATATTAGTAAGGCTTTTTATCCTGTCTTGTGTGACTGTCTCATAAACAAACTAAAGAAATGTAACTTAGATGAAGCTAATGTAAGGTGGGTGCATAACTGGTTGGAATATTGTTCCCAGAGAGTAGTTACCAGTGGTTCACAGTCAAGCTAGAAGGGCATATCAAGTGGGGTCCCACAGGAATCAGTTCTGGTTCCCTGTTCAATAACTTCATCAATTATTTAGATAATGGCATAAAGAGTACACTGATAAAGTTTGTGCACGATACCAAGCCGGGAGGGGCTGCAAGTGCTTTCATAGAATATCAGGGTTAGAAGAGACCTCAGAAGGTCATTTAGTCCAACTCCCTGCTCAAAGCAGGACCAATCCCCACACAGATTTTTGCCCCAGATCCCTAAATGGCCCCCTCAAGGATTGAACTTACAACCCTGGGTTTAGCAGGCCAATGCTCAAATCACTGAACTCTCTCTCCCCCTCCAACCACAGGGGTTACCACTGTCCCTGGTGGGCTTGAACCACCATCTTTGGTTAACAGCCGTGAGGATAGGAGATTAAAATTCAAAATAATCTGGACAAACTGGAGAAATGGTCTGCAGTAAAAGGTTGACCTTCAATAAGGACAAATGCAATGTATCCACTTAGGAAGGAACAATCAGTTGTACACATACAAAATGGGAAATGGGTTTCAGAGTGGTAGCCATGTTAGTCTGTATCAGCAAAAAGAATGAGGGAGAATACTTGTGGCACTTTAGAGACTAACGAATTTATCTGAGCATAAGCTTTCATGAGCTAACCCACTTCATCGATGCATGCAGTGGAAAATACAGTAGGAAGATAGTATACGCAGAGAATATGAAAAATGGTGTTGCCATACTGTCATAAACAGATAGCTAAGGTTAATGTTTCTTTTACCTGTAAGGGTTAACAAAGGGAACAAACACCTGACCAGAGGACCAATCAGGAAACCGGATTTTTCAAAGGAGGGAACTTCTGGGTATGTTTTGTCTTTGTTCTGTCCTGTTTGTTTTCTCTCGGGCTATAAGGGAAGAGTTTTTTTTTTTTTTCCTATCTCCAAGCTTCTTCTTACCTTCTGTTCCAAGTTGTGAGTACAAAGGAAAAGCAATAGGTTTATATTGTATTTTGTATTTACATGTGTGGAGTTGCTGGAATGTTAAATTGGATATCTTTTTGAATAAGGCTGATTATTCATATTCTTCTTAAGCAATAGCCCTGTGTTATGTCATCTTGATGCAGTGATCATGTCATGTGTTTTCTCTTTCTTTTTTATATAAAGCTTTCTTTATAAACTTGTTGGATTTTCTTTTCCTAGTTAAGGCAAGGGGAGAGGAATCTCTGTGCCAGGAGTACGTCTCTCTCAGGGAAAGACTGGAGGGGGAGAGAAGGAGGGGGGAAGGTAAACCGTCCTCTCTGTTTGTTGTTTCAAGGGATTGAAGCAGGGAAATCTCCTAGTATCCCCAGGGCGGGAAAATCTGGGAGGAAGTAAAGAGCAGGAAGGGAAGTGGGTTATTTCCCTTTGTCGGAGGCTCAGGGCATCTGAGTCTTGGGGGTCCCCCAGGGAAAAGGTTTGGGGAGACCAGAGAGTTTATTAGGTACTCAGAATCCTGATTGGTGGCAGCGAGATAAGATCCAAGCTGGTAATTAAGCTTGGAGGCTCATGCTAAGCACCCAGATTTTGGACGCTAAGGTCCAGATTTGGGACAGAGGTTTATTACACATACCAACTGTAATATGAGTAATTAATTAAGGTGAGCTATTAGGTGAGCTATTATCAGCAGGAGAAAAAAAACTTTTGTAGTGATAATCAGGATGGCCCTTTTCAGACAGTTGACAAGAAAGTGTGAGGATACTTAACATGGGGAAATAGATTTAATTTGTGTAATGACCCATCCACTCCCAGTCTCTATTCAAGCCCAAGTCATTAGTATCTAGATTGCAAATTAATTCAAGTTCAGCAGTTTCTTGTTTTGTTGTTCTGTTTTTCAAGCTTTTCTGTTGCAAAATTGCCACCTTTAAGTTTGTTACTGAGTGACTAGAGAGGCTGAAGTGATCTCCTACTGGTTTTTGAATGTTATGATTCCTGATGTCAGTTTTGTGTCTATTTATTCTTTTGCGTAGAGACTGTCCAGTTTGGCCAATGTACATGGCAGAGGGGCATTGCCGGCACACAATGGCATATATCACATTGGTAGATGAGCAGGTGAACAAGCCTCTGACAGTGTGGCTGATGTGATTAGATCCTATAATGGTGTCCCTTGAATAAATATATGGACAAAGTTGGCAACGAGCTTTGTTGCAAGGATAGATTCTTGGTTAGTGTTTTTGTTGTGTGGTGTGTGGTTGCTGGTGAGTATTTGCTCAATGGGAAATGACTGCCTAGGCAGGAGTACAGCAGAAAGTGATCGCAGGGTCATAGCGGACCACAAGCTAAATATGTGTCAACAGTGTAACACTGTTTCAAAAAAAGCAAACCTCATTCTGGCATGTATTAGCTGGAGTGTTGTAAGCAAGGCACAAGAAGTAATTCTACCTCTCTACTCTGTGCTGATACGGCCTCAACTGGAGAACTGGGTCCAGTTCTGGATGCCACATTTCAGGAAGGATGTGGACAAATTGGAGAGAGTCCAGAGAAGAGTGACAAAAATGATTAAAAGTCTAGACAACATGACCTATGAAAAAAATTGAATTTGTTTAGTCTGGAGAAGAGAAGACGGAGGGGGGATATGATAACAGTTTTCAAGTACATAAAAGGTTGTTACAAGGGGAGGAGGGAGAGAAAAATTGTTCTCCTTAATCTCTGAGGATAGGACAAGAAGGAATGGGCTTAAATTGCAGCAAAGGAGGTTTAGATCGGACATTAGGAAAAGCTTCCTAATTGTCAGATAATTAAGCACTGGAATAAAGCCCCTGGCAGGCTGGGCCGGTTTGTTTACCTGCCCCATCCTCAACTCCCCGGCTGATTGCAGTTCCCACTGTCTGTGGTTTGCCGCTGCAGGTCAATGGGGGCTGCTGGAAGTAGTGGCCAGTAAGTCCCTCGGCCCCCGCCACTTCCAGCAGCTCTCATTGGCCTGGAGCAGTGAACTGCAGCCAGGGGGAGCCGTTATCGGCTGGACCTGCGGAACAGGCAGGCAAACAAACCGACCCAGCCCGCCAGGGACATTCCCTACACAAGTGGCGACCCCAGTTTGAGAAACACTGGTCTAGAATAATACTTAGTCCTGCCCTGAGTGCAGGGGATTGGAGTAGAAGACCTCTCAAGGTCCCTTCCAGTCCTATGGTTCTACACAGTCAATCTTAAAAACGCTGCTCTGAGAATCAAGGTTTTTTATTTTTCTCCCCTGTGAAATTCATTGCCAGGATAATTTTTCAAACTTCCTAGCGTATGTTTCCTTGTGGCCTAGCTAATCTCCACCAAGGACAATGATGATAAAGAAACTGGACAAACTGTGATGAAAATTTAAAAATGAAATCACTTTGATGCAGAGCTCAAGTGTTTTGAAGTCCACAAAGATTAAATTCTTCAGTACCTAAGCTGCTTCATCTTCATAGCAATATCCTTCTAGCATCGTCAAATACCATGAATAAAGGGAAGCGAATCACCAGACAGTATTTTATTTTTATAAATGAACTTGAATTCCTGTTTGATTGTGCAAAATAGATGTGAAATGTGTATCATTTCTTAGTATATAAGCAAATGAAAGCAATGCAGTCAATTATTCTTACTTTAAATAGCAGAAACTTCAAACTATAAGCAGGGGCAGATTAGGTTTTGGTGGGGCCTCTTGGCCAGAGCAAGTAGGGGACCTTCCCCACCGCGCTCCAACCCGGGAGCAGGGTTGGGGCTTGCCCCACTCTGCCTGCCTGCCCGTTGCTGCAGCCGGGGAGCTGGGGCAGGGGAGGCAGGCAGAGTGGGGCAAACCCCCATGCCCCCGTTTCCCAGCAGGAGTGCCAGGCAAGCAAAGTGGTCAAGCCAGGATGCGCAGGGATGGTGTCCCTAGCCTCTGTTTGAGAGAAGCTGGGACTGGACAACAGGGGATGGATCACTTGATGATTACTTGTTCTGTTCATTTCCTCTGGGTCACCTGGCGTTGACCACTGTCAGAAGATAGGATACTGGGCTAGATGGACCTTTGGTCTGACCCGGTATAGCCATTCTTATCTTCTTATAACAAGCCCTGACACTTTGACCCCACTCTCCAGCTGGAGCGCCAGGCAGGCCGAGCAGAGTGCGAGGATGCCCATTTTTCCGGGGTTCCCCAATTGGCCAGGGGTCCTGGGAAGAGGCCCCGTTGCCCAGTGGGTAATATGCCACTGACTAAGAATTTTAACTCAAAATTGTTAAGCATGTTCAATGACTTTTTAGAAATATTGGTTTAAATATTCACCTCCATATTAAAATCTTGCAAAATTAATAAAGCCCCAAAACACTACAAAGTCCTCAAATTGAATCCACTTTTTGCCTTCAATTTCATAACTGTGCCCAGATAAAACCATGTAGGTATCTCCTTGATTATCAGATTTGGTTAGTTTATAAGACATCTCCCTCTTCCTCCCTCCCCCCCACCAGTTTGTATTACTGAAGTCTTTGTGGGTGTAAGCTGTGGGTTCAGATATTTTAAAAATCAGGCCCTTAATTTCTTAGAAAATTGGTAACTACTCCAAGCTACTGTTAGGGGATATCTACTGGGCTATGATTAGACCCATGTCAAATTAGTTAAAAGTAGACCTTGTAAAGCACTAAAGATTACAATGTAATGACCAATTCTGTCTTGGACAAGGGAGATGGCATTCATGAATTAGTAGACCTTTTCTCTCTCTCATTTCTGTGATTCCGTAATAAAGGTACTGCCTTTTTATAAATAAATGTTTTCAATTTAGCCCTCAATTTTGTGACTGTTGGAAGCACACCTATATTAACAATTAAAAGGTTGACTGCTACTGTTCCAGGTTTAAATTTGCCAATAGGACATCCATTTTACCCACCCTAATCTTTCTGGCTTGCACTTGTCACAAAAAAGGGGTGTCAAAGTTCCTTCCCCACTCTGAACTTTAGGGTACAGATGCGGGGGACCTGCATGAGAAGCTCTAGGCTCAATTACCAGCTTGGATCTGGTCTGGCTGCCACAATTCACAAGCACTCCCTTCCTTGGGTAGCCTTGAGAAACTTCACCAATTTCCTGGTGAACACAGATCCAAACCCCTTGGATCTTAAAACAAGGAGAAATTAATCATCCCCCTTCCTTTCTCCCACCAACTCCTGGTGGATCCAGATCCAAACCACTTGGATCTAAAACAGGAAAAATCAACAGGTATTGAACGTTATAAACGCTTTTAATTAAAGCAAGAAAGGAAGGAAAAGCCCTTAGGAGAGTAGCATACCAGCTACTTCTCATACAACAGATTGAAAACAGAGGATGTTCCCCTGGGCAAAAACTTAGTACATCAATGAAAATACCAAAATACCCAATTTGATTCTACCTCTAATTGCACAAGACAAGTTACAAAGAAACAAACAAACCTATTTATACCTTTCTAAAACTTCCTACTCTGAAAAGAGGCTGGTTCCTTGATCTTTTTCACTCCAGCTGAAACTGAAAACTAACAAAGGAAAAAACCCTCCTTCCTTTTGAAACATCCTGTTCCCCCATTGGTTCCTCTGGTCAGGTGTCAGCTAGGCTAGGTGAACTTCTTAACCCTTTAGAGGTAAAAGAGGCATTAACCCTTAACTATCTGTTTATGACAAGGGGTATTTGTGGGAATTGCAGGTTACGACCATCCATTTTAATTCATCACAAAAGAATCATTATAAATTAACCAATCCCATTAGTTAACCACAAAAAAAGACCAGCATATACATAAAATTCATTTAAATAACTAGGCAGAAGGGCACTTGTGGAAAATCGATATTTATTTAATTACAAAATAGGCATGTATTAAATTTGTATATAAAAGTAAAGGTAATTAGCCACTTTAGACCTCCTCAAAGTGGCTGGCTAGTGCTACAGAAGCACCATGTTCAGCAGCTGTGGGCAAAGGGCGACTCCCATCATTCTTGGGAAACCCCAGGAATATCTGTCTCCCTCTCCTCCACCTTTCATATTAACCAGCTTCCTAGACACCTTCCAGGGCAGGGACCAACGTACTTTTATTTGTTTCTAGCACAACAGAGCACCCAAACATGTCTGAGGTTCCTAGCTACTATATAAGTATTAATAATGTCTGCAGGTGAGTAAGACCACCCATAAAAATGAGCATTTATAATGCCAACAAGGAACTCGACACTCTTATTTTAATCATGTCACCTGCTTCAGCTTCCTATTATGCCTAGAATTCTCTACTTTAGAAAAAGAATATGCTGCTGCCTTTTTTGCCCCTAGAAATAGTTACATTTGTAAATTGCTGGGGGTGGAGGTCCTCTTCTTTAAGATTCCTCTGTCCTTCCCCAGCTTCCACTCCTCGAAACTAAGGGGTCCCGAGTCATAGTGACCTTTCTTCTGGCCAAGGAAGGCTGTATACAGCTCCAAATAGCTCCACAGTAAAGTCAGTGAACTTGCATGTTCATCATAGTCCTAACCCAAATCATGACTTCTTCCAATCACTCCCTCTGACAGCACTACTCATGCTAGACATCAGTGGGAATGTTCAGTCTCCCAGAACACCAAGCCAGCTGGAACAACCCATATCACATCTCATAAATGTAAAAAACATGGAGGGTTTTCTTTTGCTTCTACTAACATGCATTTTTGGAAGTTTACTATATGACAGAAGGCAATGGCAAGTACAAGCAAAATCTTATACTTGCTGCTTAATATTGAAGGACATATTTTACGTGCGTCACAAATACATTTGGACATGACAAGAGACATGACTGCATAACAGACATGTTACACCAGACCAGTTTTTCCAGCCTATCTGAAATTGACTCCAAGCCTTGATGCTGTGTGTTGAAAAGCAATCTATTTCACTTTATATCTGTACCTCTGCTGCAACAGTTAAGATGTGAAAGTTTTGCACTGCCTATGGCAAAACAAGGCTCTCTGCTAATGCTTTCAAACAGTAATCTTATTCTCATAAAAAAAAGCACATCCCTCTGACAGAAGTATTTTGATAGACACCATTCACCCAGTGCAAATATGCATAATTTTAAGGGTTACCTCTAGGCATAAAATGAGCTAATAGTGACAATTTTTTCGGTGAGAACTTAATTATGCTCTATGGCCCGGATACTAATTGTCACAGTCAGGCTGCTTATCCAGGTCCTAGGGAAGACAAAATACTGCTAAAGGCTCCAGATTTAGCTAGCATATCCAGAAGACTTATACATAAATCTTGTTTATTAAGTTTATTAAGCCAATGAAAGGTGGTTTAAAATTTTCACTTCATCACCATTATTCCCCCTTCCAAGTGATTGGAAAGCCACACAAAACTTGACGTTCGGGTTATTCTCAAAGCTGCTCTATGAATGGCCAACAGGGAGGTTCCATGACAAACTCCTTCTACAGCCCTTCGAACCCAGGATTTATCAACCCATGAAACAAGAAAATCTACTGCAAACCTCCATCTTGTCCTTCCCCTGCACAACAGTCACATCTAGCATGGTCACTTTGCAATTGTTAGCTGAATGAGCAACATGTTAGGAGCTAGATGAATTTATAAGTAGTAGTTTTCTGGTAACTCTTTCGTTAACTGGAGCAGAGAGCAAGGCAGTTATATTTTAAAGGCTGGAGAAAAAATCTTCCCAGCTCAAAGCAATGGAAACAAGATGAATTCAATAAAAAGTCTGATCCATTTTCCAAGGCACTAATATCTGCACAAACCCAAATATTTTAACTGAATTTGAACCTAACTCATGAGCATTAAATAGTACTAAATATGTGCAAAAATTATCCAAATAATAATAATAATAATAATAATTATGTTTTAAATATATGGACTGCAAGATACATTAGCAGCTGTACAAATGTAAACAGCAACAGCACAACAGGGTTTCGGGCACGGAAGTCAGGAGTATTCATATCCAGTTGAAAATATACAGAGAACTTCAGTACAAGGAATGAGAAGTGGAACCTGGCCAAGACTTCACCCTCCACTCATCTGAAAAGTTCCAGAAGTTCCTTTACACCACAATGTCTGTTTTGTGTCTCATCTAAAAACCAGCACAACTTCTAAACACACCTTAACACCATTCTAGAACAGGGATCGGCAACCTTTGGCATGAAGCCTGCCAGGGTAAGCTCCCTGGCGGGCTGGGCCAGTTTGTTTACCTGCCGCATCCACAGGTTCGGCCGATCACAGCTCCCACTGGTCGCAGTTCGCTGTTCCAGACCCACAGGGGCTGCGGGAAGCAGCACAGGCCGAAGGATGTGCTGGCCACCGCTTCCTGCAGCCCCCATTGGCCTGGAGCGGCAAACTGTGGCCAGTGGGAGCTGCAATCTGCTGAACCTGCGGATGTGGCCAGTAAACAAACTGTGCCAAAGATTGTCAATCCCTGTTCTAGATCATTATGGAATCATCAGCACCATTTTCTGTTGGACCTCGTTGTTCCTTGGTGTTCTCCCATCCAATTACTTATCTGGCCTGCTAGTGCCTAACAGGGATGACAATCCAAGAAGCTGTGATGCAAAGAGCAAGCCGTACATGGATTGGTTCCTGCAAATAACCAAGCCAATCCTAAAACATATGATGCAATGTGATGTGTAAATGTACATAAAGGAAGGGGGGTTCTGTATAACGCCCAATAACCATGCTTTACGCTTGTGTCTGATCAACTCAGTGCAGTTTTGCTGTATGCCAAATAAAGGAACCTGAGTGATGAGACTGGAGTCAAAATGAGTTCTTCGGGGACCGACTGGAAGAGGTTTCAGGGGAAACCCAACATAGTGGGGCAATGACTTGGATTCCATTTGTCTGGAGCAAGTAACATATAGTTTATTACTAATGTAGCTTTATTGTCAAGGACTGCAACCCAGCAGTTTAACATTAGCACTAGAAGGGTTAAATATAAGGAAGTTACTACCATGTTGGAGACATGGGTTAAATCTGTGAACTCCCCAGAGACGTATTTGGGGAGGACTGGGGCTGGGTAAAAAGGAACTACAGAGAGTGACATTAAATTTGAAAAAAGAAAAGAAGAATGCTTGGCAAAGTACTGGACAGGTCTGTTAAATGTCACTAAAATGTTTTAAAAAACCCATTGGCAGCCACAAAAATAGCAGCATCTAGGTCCCCCCTACACTAACACAAAGAAAGCCCAAATCAAGGTAAAAGTTTCACAAAGATTATTTCGGGTGACTAAAACTTTACAAACAAAATGTGCCACCTTGAGGAATAAATGCAAAAACCACAGAGAGCAAATCTAAGTAGTAGAAAAAAACAAACTAAATAGAAAAAAAATCCTGAAAGGGCAGGGAGAAAACCATGTTACCTATTTGCATAAAACCAAAGTAAAAAGCAGCTGTCCTTCAAGGACTGTATTTAGTGAGTACAGCTTAGTAGGCAAAGTGTACTAAGTTAAGAAAGAAGTGCCAAAAACCCATAAAAGACATGCTTAAAGCCACCAAGGAAAAGTCAGCTGAGAAATGGGTTATTCTAAGAAATAAGATAGAATAGTTATGGTCCCAGAATATAGTAGCTAATAAGTCTTAGGAAGTGGCGAAGAATTAAACACTGAAATAAGTAATATTTTTAAAAGTATGTGCAGCTAAAAGGAGCCTTTGCACAAATTAAGACTGCAGAGCTCAGAGGGGACTACATAGTCAGCAGTAGTGCAAGTAATAAAGTGTTAAATCTGAAAGTGTTAAAAGAAAAACAGAATGCTTGGTTTAATAATAAAACCCAGTTACAGCAGTGTGCAGTCATGCCTGTTTAAATCCTTATTAATCAAACAAATTATGCAAAGAAGAAGTCAGGTGCTGACAATTACTACCACTGTGGGGTTTTTTTTCTGCCTGAGAAGTCTTTATGGCCATTCTGAAGGAAATGGGCAATGAATATCTCTAAATAATCAACTGTGCTGGCTACTGCAAGTACAAAGACAATCTGATTTAAATTGTTTGACTATGGACAATGTACTTAAAATCATTAAAGAAAATAGAGATTTCTATAAGGCTTTACTGGTTCCAGATATATTAGCAGGAATGTAACCTGCGCACAAAAAAACAAGCAAACCCGTAATAAACTGTAGTGCTAAGTTGAAGGAAAAAATAAATGAAACAACAGCTAAAATAGTGCATCAGAATGACTGCAACGCACCTTTAAGTGGGAGGGTATTTGGCTGGCTGGCTGAATGAAGGGAACAGTGCTTTATGGCTGGGGGAGAATTACAGCAATTATTAAAGCCCGGGCCAAAAAAGTTATCTCATCTATAAAAAAAATATTTAAAGATTAAATATAAAAATAAAATGCAGTTTAAAAATGTAAGAAATTTAAATGCATCATCGACTCCTAATTTACAATTTACAGAAAGAAAACTTCGAGAGTATAAAACCATTTTAAGAAAGAAAAAAATTCAAAAGCTCAACTAGCAAAGCTAAGCCAAGCAAGTTTTGGGGCAAAAGACATATCTGGCTTTAAGACTAAGCTTGATAAGTTTATGGAGGGGATGGTATGATGAGATTGCCAAATTAATTGCCAAAATTAGGCTACTGATCTTTGATTATCAGCAGGTAAGTATGCCCAGTGGTCTGTGATGGGATGTTAGATACGGTGGGATCTAAGTTACTACAGAGAATTCTTTCCTGGGTGCTGGCTAGTGAGTCTTGCCCACATGCTCGGGGTTTAACTGATCATCATATTTGGGGTCGGGAAGGAATTTTCCTCCAGGGCAGATTGGCAGAGGTCCTGGAGGTTTTTCGCCTTCCTCTGCAGCGTGGGGCACGGGTCATTTGCTGGAGGATTCTCTGCAGCTTGAGGTCTTCAAACCACAATTTGAGGACTTCAGTAACTCAGACATAGGTTAGGGGTTTGTTACAGGAGTGGGTGGGTGAGATTCTGTGGCCTGCATTGTGCAGGAGGTCAGAACAGATGATCATCATGGTCCCTTCTGACCTTAAAGTCTATGAGCCTATAAGTTTAAAATATTTATTTGGTCTCTTGTAATAAACTGCTTACAACATAGGAAAGGACTGCAATTTTTTACCTGATGTGTAAAAAAACTGATGTTCAAAATAAATGGCCCATTAAAAACAACTCTACTAAAAAAATTCATCCAAATCTTTCATTCAAGACTGCAGAGCTAAAACATTCTCTTTGGGCAGCAGCCAATGTCTCCTGATAGTCTTAACTTTGTTAGTTAACCCTTTGAGTATCTTAATGCTTTTACAAAGTTTTAATATTTATAACCTAATTTAAAAAAAAATTAAACACAAATTAGTAAATAAATCTAGACACTAAAAGGCTGTCCAGAACCAAAACAGAAAAAGACCCTAAATCCCGTTTTCAGTAATAAAGCAACAGCTAAAACAGCTGCAAAATAATAAATAATAATAATGATTCAATTAATATGAATAAGATAATGGTATAATACACTTAAAGTAATAGTTAAATAATAACATTATGCATTCCCATAAAACATGCAGTATATACAGTAAAAAGAGTAAAACAATGTAACCAAACATGCTACTTAATTAAAATCCTATAAGGGTTCCAAAAAAGAACCACAAAATGTTTTTTTTTTCTTTTTCAAATGACAGTGTGCTTTAAAAACATAAACCAACTGAGCATCAGTTCAGCCCCACTATGTACTAGTGCAGGGCATCTAACATCAACGGGCTGCAGTGGTGAAACTAAATCTGTGTAGTTATACAAGCTGTGAGTTCTAATATATTCAAGACCTAAGTTGAAGCACAGGTAAGGCAGGAAATATTCAGAACAGGTGACTCTTCCAAAAGTTGGGACTTTAGGAAACATTTAGAATATGGTATCTTGTCTTATGCTTATAAAGCAAACACCTGAAATCTACTCATTGGAATAACATTCAACAAACCCTGCTTGTATATAAATAACATTTCACATTTTCCCCTGATATAAAAAGTAACAAAAGGTCAAAAATCTACAATGTTGAAATGAAGTTGTGTAGCTGGCTTAAGCTGTTGCCAACCTTGTTCAACATTAGCATTAGTTTAGCTCGGAGCTAAACATTTGGTATTTTTAAACTTACCAGTGCTGACTGCTACAGGGGCGTTGTACAAATAATCATATAACTCTGGAGCAGTGACAAACTTCAACAGCAAAAGCTGCTAAATTGACCTATAAATATAAGACACTGCAGTGCTTATGCTGACATTGCCTCTTTTTTCAGAACTTGGGGGAAAAATTAGAATACGAGTCTCATTTACTTTCTTAAATTTCTTTACGTGAGGATGACATCAATATTCTGAACTTAAGCCAGGGAAACCAATCACGTAAACATTGTGCATCTAAATTGTACTTGGAAAACGCACTGCAATCTGAAATAAAGCTGTAGGATTTTATATTGCCACGTTAATCTTCTCTGATACTTCTGGAGCAACAGTTTTCTTCTTTGACAACTGCACTTACAATTATTCTAAAATCATTTTTTCCCAAAACCAGCAGCTTTACACAACCAATTTCCTTTGAAGCTCATTTCTTTTTCACTTGGAGGAGTAAGGTGAGAATGGGCAGAATTTAACATGGATGATCCCTGTTCTTTTAAGGTAGAACCTGCCACTCTTCTGGTACACAACACTAGGTCCTTTCTAATAATTTAGTTTCTTTTGCTCCTACAATTTAGTGAAGAAAAGAGTTACTCATCTTCATAATTAATCTTGAATTTTAATTAAACCAATTTACTGAACATATCATATGTTTGTCATTTTCAAAGCACTACCGATATTATGCTGTTATTAGTAAAGATTATTTATGTTACTCTATTATATTTTACAGCCAAGGGACCTATAACACTGGTCTACAATTTTTGAGAAATCGTCTGCTTCAGAGATAAAATGTGGTATTTATTGTGTATTTTGATGTGCTGAATTCAAATATGACAATTAAAACAACTGATTGGCTACTGTTTCTAAGATATTTAAGTTTTTACATTTTATGTCTATGTATATTGTGTAGATAGTAGAGTTTTAATCATGAATTGTAAACCTAGGTCTCTTCATTTGTTTATGGTTGCTTTACATGATAATATTTCACCTGTCCTGTTTATGTAACACTTTAAAAATCAGCAAAATGGTTATAGAAATAAAATTTATTATGAAACAAAAGGCAAAAAACTATTATGTACATAGTTTAGTCCTATCCAGTGTCTACTTGGCGCTTCTTGGCTTGTCTCTTGTATTCATTAAATGGAGCATCTCTTGTCACTGTCCAGCAATAGTCTGCAAGCATTGTTGGGCTCCATTTGCCCTGATAGCGTTTCTCCATTGTTGCAATGTCCTGGTGAAATCGCTCGCCGTGCTCGTTGCTCACTGCTCCGCAGTTCGGTGGAAAAAAATCTAGATGAGAGTGCAAAAAATGTATCTTTAGTGACATGTTGCAACCAAGGCTTTTGTATGCCTTGAGGAGGTTTTCCACCAACAACCTGTAGTTGTCTGCCTTGTTGTTTCCGAGAAAATTTATTGCCACTAACTGGAAGGCTTTCCATGCCGTCTTTTCCTTGCCACGCAGTGCATGGTCAAATGCATCATCTCGAAGAAGTTCACGAATCTGAGGACCAATATAGACACCTTCCTTTATCTTAGCTTCACTTAACCTTGGAAATTTTCCACGGAGGTACTTGAAAGCTGCTTGTGTTTTGTCAATGGCCTTGACAAAGTTCTTCATCAGACCCAGCTTGATGTGTAAGGGTGGTAACAAAATCTTCCTTGATTCAACAAGTGGTGGATGCTGAACACTTTTCCTCCCAGGCTCCAATGACTGTCGGAGTGGCCAATCTTTCTTGATGTAGTGGGAATCTCTTGCACGACTATCCCATTCGCAGAGAAAACAGCAGTACTTTGTGTATCCAGTCTGCAGACCAAGCAAGAGAGCAACAACCTTCAAATCGCCACAAAGCTGCCACTGATGTTGGTCATAGTTTATGCACCTCAAAAGTTGTTTCATGTTGTCATAGGTTTCCTTCATATGGACTGCATGACCAACTGGAATTGATGGCAAAACATTGCCATTATGCAGCAAAACAGCTTTAAGACTCGTCTTCGATGAATCAATGAACAGTCTCCACTCATCTGGATCGTGAACGATGTTGAGGGCTGCCATCACACCATCGATGTTGTTGCAGGCTACAAGATCACCTTCCATGAAGAAGAATGGGACAAGATCCTTTTGACGGTCACGGAACATGGAAACCCTAACATCACCTGCCAGGAGATTCCACTGCTGTAGTCTGGAGCCCAACAGCTAGACTAGAGCCAATCAACAATTTTAAGCATCATTTTCGTTCTCAGTGACCCAGAATTCGTAAAGTTTGACTACATTTATTTCAGAAGCATTTTGGCTGTAGAGCAGTGTAATACTATCCATATGCTGTGTTATTTTGCATTAACAGAATAATTTATTGTGTTGTAGATACTTTATTTTATTCATTTACCTATGCAGTCAGCAGCACAAGCATAAATTACATTACAAAGCACAGTAATGGTTCCTTATGGTAAATACATGCAAACAAATACAGCTCATGATAACTTACATATACTTTCTTCTCCTCCATTCTCCTTGACCTAGTGCCAGGAGTCTTAAACTGTGCATTTGATAAGGCTCTTATCTCGCAAACTTACATACATAAATGGGACTGCTCATATGCTTAAAGTTAAGTTCATATGAAGGTGTTTGCAGCAGTGGGACCCTAAATTAGCTGAAAAGGTTTTGTTTTATTTGCATTTCCAATAAAAGCACATGACATGAAGGATAGTGGAGACTGCAGAGTGAAAATTTAAAGTGTGTTTCTTTTCTGAAAAATGACCCTATAAAATGGTATTGTGGGATTTAATGGTAAATTCTCTCTCAATCAACCCATTTCTCACACACTTGATTTTCAAGTCACAACCTTCCACTCTCCACCAACTGTCAGTCCTACATGCTCAGTGTGGCCTCTGAAAGTCAAGCTCTTATCTTCTTCTTGCACATCTCTGGTAATAAAGATCCTGCAAGCCAAATTATGCCCTCATTTACACCTATGAAATCCCAATGGGCTTAATGGTCTTGGCCAGGGATACATAAAATATCACCTAAAGCTCTGGGATGAAGACTATGATCAACAACTGTGGCACAATGGAACTATCGAGCACAAGGGTAAAGATCACACAGGAGACACAGCTCTCTCAGGGATCGGTCCAAGATTGTGAAACAAACGCCAGCTGGAGCTAAGAACTACACAAACTACCACTTTCCCTTCTGAACATCAGATGAATTTCTGCAACCTTGCCTTTGCTAGTAAAAAAATACACAGCACAGCATTCATAAATATTTATTTTAAACAAAAAAGAAAAAGAAAACTCACAATTTTCCCTCTGGGGAGAAGATGGCAAGAACAAAGTTAGTCATATTGCCTGATATGCTAAAAAAGCACTCAGCTACCCCGTGATGGGCATGGTATAAGAAAAGGAATGGAACAGAAGAGAAAAGTATGCTCTTAATGACCCCAAGCAACTACATCTCTACCTTGATTTAACACTGTCCTTGGGAGCCAAAAAATCTTACCGCGTTATAGGTGAAACCGTATTATATTGAATTTGCTTTGATCCACCAGAGTGCGCAGCCCTGCCTGCCCGGAGCACTGCTTTACTGTGTTATATCCAAATTCATGTTATATCGGGTGGCGTTATATCGAGGTAGCGGTGTATATTTAAATTAATGGTTTTCTGCATAAGTGTAAAAAAACTCATTTGTGATAACAAAAATGAATATCTTCTAGCTCCCTCCTCCTTAGCTAAATTGGCTCTTCAGGACTGTCAGAAGTCAAAAGCTGTAAAAACATTTTTGTAACTCGGGAGTCATAACTACATGAAAAGCAGATGTGCTGAGTAAGATTATAAAACTGGCTCAAAGTCACTTTTCAGGGTAGAACTGCACTTTAGCTGAAATTATTCAGGTGTCGTTTAATGTTATTGCTCTTATGAAGTACTTCAATTTTCACAATTAGATTAATTTTCTTCCCAGAAATACTTAGTCAAATCACTCTTCCTTCCTACATAAATATCTGCATTGTCATTAAAACTGAATATCTACCAGTCACTAAAACTTCCTATTGCTACTGAGATCTGGAATAGCCCTATGGCACATCATCTAGAGTCACAACGCATGCTGATTCTAACCAAAGCAGTTGAAGAATCCAAGAGCTATGAAGGGATGTTCACATTATCAAGCTCCTGAAGACAGAGCCTGTCTTTCTGTTCTGTGTTTGTACAACACCTACTACAGAGGGGTCTTGGTCCATCACTAGGGTTTCTCGGTGATATGGTAATACAAACAACCAAAAATAACAACTGAGCCGAGACTCAAATTTTATCTTTAATTTAAAACAAATAATTAATAGCAATTTCCTAGGATCTGTTTAAGCTCAGTGAAAGCCAACATTTTTATCTTAGTGAACATCTTATAGGGCTGTAAAACCAAACACAACAGCACTGTGCTAGTAAAAGTGAGAACAAGGCAATGAAATTCAGTAGGCCAGACTTGCAGATACAGCATGTGTTTTGGTGACTGTGGGGTAAAGGAAGAAAGAAAATGGGGGCCTATTTTTGACTAGAACTGTGACAATTTGGAAGACACTCTGTTTTCCCTCTGAGGGCTACAGTTATAATCTGAGAGTACAAGCAGCAGGAACTCCACAGCTCATTGGAAGACAATCAGCAAGCATTATACTAGCAGTGCTAGGCTTGAGAGTATTGCTTGAACCAGCCCTGGTACATCATCTTCAGCATCCAAAAGCTTCCTAAGCACTTAGCAGACTTATAACAAGGGATTCAACTTAAAAACATGGAAATTGAAAGGCTAGTATACATCTTGTTGATACAACTCTGTTCCCACACAGCTAATGAAAACATACGTCCCACATAAGGAGATGTATAGCTACAAAACATGCAACGTAGGCTGTGCAGGAATACGGGCAAGGCGAGATGTAGCCTCTCAAGAAATTAGAGAAATGTTTAAAAATATTTTCTTCAGATTTATGCTTTACATAATTTTGCCCTGATCATCATCAAGAGAAAAGCAGTTTTCACCTACAATAGCAAAAAAATAAAATAAAAATTAATGTGAAACCTACTTTTAAATATTTTTTTTGCACTTTCAGACCCAGTGTACCTTTTGTGCACAATCCTATAACCTAGTTCTATCTGTGCAAAAACCCCTAACGTCAACAGGGCTTCACATCAGGGCAGGAATCCAGCTGTAGAGTTTTTAGTGCAAGATTGGGGCCCACATTTGAATAAAATAAACTGTTTAGTAAAAGGATGTGTATCAGCATGAAAATGTCAATAAAATATTAGGTTTACTCACTGAAACACAAGAGGTAGCTTAGCAATACTGTAGTACTCTGTTGCACATGGTAGATTCTGATAAGTAGCAGAGACACACAGCTGTAGTCTACTAACCTTAGTGTTTATGTTCTTTTTCCATTATTGATTTATCCTGCATTGTAACAATATTAAAATAGCTTCTGAACATTAACCAGCTCGTAAGCCAGTAAACAAAGGGAAGTAAGTATGACGACTATGAATCAATAAAGAACCAGTTTTGCAACCTAGTAAGTGCCAAGGTAAGGCTCACATGTATAGGGGGCAGCAGTAAAACGGATGAAACTCCATATGTAAAAAAATTCTAGTTAGCCCCCTGTCCTCAACTGATTAACATATACTAATGCTTAAGAAGTCATATGGAAGCTTTTTAACTTGCACACTTTCGGATTTTGTGAACCATATGATTCACAGAATTGTGATCATTTACGCAACTAACCTTTGGAAGGTCAGTCTTCAACAGTAGAATTCATAAAAAAATATTAAACACACTGCACTATTTCCACTGAAAAATACAGTGAATAAAAAGAGGGCAAAATAAAAGGGTACGTGGTGAATTTTCAGCACAAAAACAGAAACAAGAGCTATGCATTGTCCTGCATTGATTGAAAAAGGACCCTTTTGCATGTATATTCTACCTTTGTTTTTCCACATCATGTGTAGTTCTGGGGAATATATCTGTCAATACAGAGGTTCTATAAAATCAAATTAATCATGGAAAGTATAATTAAATGCAATACTTTATTGTCTTTCGTAAGTATGCTATCCCCAAATGACATATACAAAACAAAAGTTAAATAAGAAAGTTAAAGAGAAATTATTGCAAAGGGAGAATTGAAAGTTATATTGTGTATAAGAGAAATGTTTTCAGCTTGTTTTCAGGTATGCTGGAGGGTCAATGAAGCAAAATGTTAAAGACTCTTGCATCAAGTGTGGTGAGATTTTGTGAAGGGATGTAAAGGATGGCACTGCTAGATGAGCAAGGGAGTCAGAGGAGAGACACAGGACCTGATACTCCACTGCCATGCATCTTGTATATTCATCTATCCCTATGCAAAGTGAGAGTAAAACATTACCAGATTAGAATGATAGCATATTTTACACATATCTGCACCAATGAAGCTGTAAATGGGCACACAAGGTGAAAGGCGGAGGAGAATCAGACCCAGCATCTCTGAGGCAGGCTGGTGCAAATCTATGGAAAAGGTCTTATTGTAACAACATTTAACAAAACAATCTTCTTGTTTTATCCTGCTATGAAATGTCACCCTTATTTCTCCTCAAAATGTTACTCTGTGCTTTGTGTCAATAATTTCCAATAATTTTAAAAGAATTTTTAACCACAGAAACACACAGTATAAGTAATTCTAAGTAGGAAACTGAAAACAACGTAAGAGTAGTAAAGTATAAATCCTGTATTTCTAACGGAGGAAGGCTTTTAATAAGCTACAGGTAATATTTTCAAACTTGGGTGTCTAAAGTTAGGCACCTAAATCCATATTTAGGCACCTACATTCTGTAAGTGCCTTAAGTTTCAGAGGTGCTGAGCACCTGAAGCTCGCTCCTATTAACTTCAAGGTCACTTCATGTACCTAAATATGAAATTAGATGCCTAACTGTAGATACATACATATTTTAAATCAATTGCAGTATCTTATACCTAGAGAATAGATTAAAGAAGTTCATAATAATAGTGCAGTTTAGTTAACATGTAATGATAAAATGTACATACAAGAAACCTACAGGAAGGCAGGCAAGTAATGATCAACAGGACAATGTCGAAATTTTAAATTATGTCAGATTTAGTTGCATCTATTTTAGTATAAAAACAGGAGAGACTGGGTGGGCCCTGGGGATTAGTATTCTACCAAAGAGGCTCTCTTTTTAGTTTTCTGGTTCAAATGCAGCATAAGTCACTAGTTAGTAATTGAAAGTGATAACCATCTCATGATTTTTTAGTCATCTGTGTGAAAAGGATTTGTAGTTGGTACAATTCCAAGTGGCTGGGTGAACACGTCAGAAAAAAGAGCAGCATAGTCTGCATTAACTGACAAGTTGGAAATCTCAGCAAAAGCAGCAAGAAATTGAAGGACCATGCTGCCTTTTCACTACTTTAAAGATTCATAGATGCTCAGATTTTTACAATTATGAACAGCTCAATCTGTTTAATTTATCAAAAAGAAGATTTGGAGGTGTCTTGATTGAAGTGTGTAAATACCTTCATAGGGAGAAAATACTAGGTATGAAAGGTATAAGAAAGTTATAGAAGTTAAAGCTAAACAAATTCAAATCAGAAAAAATCATCCTGACTATTAAAAATTTGTAATTTAACCATGGGAACAAACTACCAAGGGAAAACTTTCCTGAAGTCTTCAAATCAAAACTGGATGCCTTCCTGGAAGATCTGCTTTAGTCAAACAAGTTATTGGGCTCACTATATGAGTAATTGGGCTGTCATATGCAGGTCAGACCAGATAATAGGTCCCTTCTAACCTTAAAATCAATGAATTGATAAATGATCTGGTTGGACCTCCTGCATAATACAGCCCAGAGAATTTCACCCAGTAATTCATGCATTATGCTCATAACTTTTGGTTGAGTATAAGATCTTTTAAGATGGGGTGACCAGATTGAAAGTGTGAAAAATCAGGATGGGGTGGGGGTAATAGGTGCAGCCAGGAAGGCACCGTGCACTGCTCTTGCGCCCGCGGGCGCCGCACCCATAGCTCCCATTGGTCGTGTTTCCTGGCCAATGGGAGCTGCAGAACTGGTCCGCAGGCCGGGGGGCAGCACGCAAAGCCTCCCTGGCCACCCAGGCGCTGCAGGGACCTGGTGGCTGCTTCCGAGAGCCACATGGAGCTAGGGCAGGCAGGGAGCCTGAATTAGCCCTGGGCCCCTGCTGCACTGCTTACTGGATTTTTAATGGTCCGGTCAGCAGTGCCAACCAGAGCTGCCAAGATCCCTTTTTGACTGGGTGTTCCAGTCGAAAACCAGGTGCCTGGCAACCGTAGATGATCTACTGCTGTATCATGTACCAATTCTGATTAACTACTACTCCCCAGCATAAGGAACATAAGAGTCCAGAAATCACTATCCACTCGTCTGCTGGCTAGTTTACACTTTCATCAGCACACATGAAAGTTTTAACAAATGCAAGTATTAGTGGTGGCTGATGTGAAAAACATGTCTTGAACTTAAGGGCCAAACTATGCCTATTTATTTGCATATGAGAGCGTGACGGGCATGAGTCCAGGCAGACATTTTAACTCCCAGTGCAAACCAGTGCAGAAGGAATGCCTTTATCCACATGTATCCGAAAGTCCAGTGTGCTGCAGTAGCCATCAGAACTACAAGTTGTGGACAATTGTAGCATGTTGAGAGAACTTCCTGGTTCCTTCAAGGATGTACCCTCTGCCCTCCCAGCAGAAAGCATCAGCCGTGTCTGAAGCTGGGAGCATGAGGCAGGCAAGCAGAGAGGAGACTGATGGACTGTAATCCTGTTCTATGTTTCTTTACAGAAGGAAGCCTTGTTCCTGGTTTGTCTGAGTGGGTCTGGTCCGAGGTGAATACAGACTGACACACAATACAGCACACACAGAGGAGCCTAAAAATCAGTTTCTCTGAGTTGTGTAAAAAGTCACAAGGCAGACTTCCCCTACGTGGAACAACCTCATACTAGGCCAGTGAAGAGGAAAGGGGTTATACATAAAAAGGAAGGCAACTGCCATTCCACTAATGTAATCCAGTCATAAAATTTCCAGGGATCATCTGTAGACGGAGAGCGGGGCTGGCTATCACATCCAATCAATTCTTGGACTCTCTGAGAGCTCTGATTTGTGGTACTAGTAGTTTTCTGCTGAATGAAACTATATTTGGCATTTTAATTTACAATGAAGAGCCTGGCTTTCGGGATCTTAAAACATTTTTCTTTTTCAGTTTTCACAAACTAAATCTTTAAAATAAAGCATTCCTGCCATTTTGAAAGAGTTTCAAAGAGATGTGTTCAAATTTCCTTTGAACACATACGACTGTACATACCTAGTTTATGCACACATATACACGATGTGCACATCAGGTATCTGCATACACATGCATCCAGTCAGATGACCATGTGAGTGTGCATATATCCACTGTGTGTGTACATAACATTAGACATTTTCATATGTAAGTTATGTATCTGCAGTTCTGTGCATGTAAACATATGTGGTACTTCCTACAGATGACGGAAGCATAGTTCAGAGAGAAGTGTGACTCCAGTACAATACTTTTAAAATTGTTACGTAAAAAATGCAACTACTTTGAAAATCCTTACCTAGAAGGTCTTAACTCTGAAGGTGTTCAAACTTATTTTTTTCTGGGGGTGGAGGAGAAAATAGAGGGATTGGAGTTGTCAACAAAATCCATACTACAGCAGCAAATTAACACTCCCGAGGGCATTCCATGCCAAAAAACTATAAATTCTGCAAATTTCGGCAAGTTTTATTTGTCAATAAATAAATGCAGAGGCTCCAGCATGGCAGTGGGGAGCACAGGCCACTGGCTGCACGAAGGAGAGAGATCACCCTGCAGCCCCCCCTCCCCCAAACCCCAGGACACAGACTCAGTGGTGAAGCTTTACCCGACCATGACACAGCACAAGGCCTGGGCCTGCTCCAGAAATACCCTGGGGCCCTGCCCATCTGCTCCAGACACACCAGGTGTGGGGCAGGCAGGCTCAGCCAGGCAGGATCCAAATGTGGAGGGGCTCAGTGTGGGGGCATCCAAGTGCAGGGTGAGAGGATTCTGCCTGGGACAACCTGGGTGCAGGCATCTCAGTGGGGGGGATCTGGATGCACCAAGGCTTGTTCGGGGGTGAGGGTGTTCTAGGTGCAGGGGCAATGGGACTCTGCAGGGGCTTCCAGGTGAAGGTGGTTGGGTCTCAGCAGAGAAGTCTGGGTGTGAGGGTCTCAGCAAGGGGGTCTGGGTGCTGGGGGAGCAGGGCTTAGTTGGGTGGGGGCAGGGTTAGCCTCAGTGAAAATGGCGCCCTGGGCGAGCTTGTATTTTGGACCTCCCCTCCCTTTCTCCCACCATCACTCCTGGCTCCTACGGGCTCCCTAGGCTCCCACACACATCACCTCCAGACCATTACCTATACTTCATATGGAATGTCCACAGGAAAGTCCATTCAATGTAGATGGGCATCTCCCATGGTCCATTGTGAGTTAAGTGTCCCTTGATGAGCCACTTACTTTGACTAAAAGCAGCAGAGAATCCTGTGGCACCTTATAGACTAACAGACGTTTTGGAGCATGAGCTTTCGTGGGTGAATACCACTTCGTCAGATGAATGTAGGGGAAATTTCCAGGGGCAGGTATATATATGCTAGCAAGCAAGCTAGAGATAACGAGGTTAGTTCAATCAGGGAGGATGAGGCCCTGTTCTAGCAGTTGAGGTGTGAAAACCAAGGGAGGAGAAACTGGTTCTGTAGTTGGCAAGCCATTCACAGTCTTTGTTCAACCCTGAGCTGATGGTGTCAAATTTGCAGATGAATTGAAGCTCAGCAGTTTCTCTTTGAAGTCTGGTCCTGAAGTTTTTTTGCTGCAGGATGGCCACCTTAAGGTCTGCTATAGTGTGGCCAGGGAGGTTGAAGTGCTCTCCTACAGGTTTTTGTATATTGCCATTCCTAATATCTGATTTGTGTCCATTTATCCTTTTCCGTAGAGACTGTCCAGTTTGGCCGATGTACATAGCAGAGGGGCATTGCTGGCATATGATGGCGTATATTACATTGGTGGACGTGCAGGTGAATGAACCAGTGATGGTATGGCTGATCTGGTTAGGTCCTGTGATGGTGTCGCTGGTGTAGATATGTGGGCAGAGTTGGCATCGAGGTTTGTTGCATGGATTGGTTCCTGAGCTAGAGTTACTATGGTACGGTGTGCAGTTGCTGGTGAGAATACGTTTCAGGTTGGCAGGTTGTCTGTGGGCAAGGATTGGCCTGCCACCCAAGACCTGTGAAAGTGTGGGATCATTGTCCAGGATGGGTTGTAGATCCCTGATGATGCGTTGGAGGGGTTTTAGCTGGGGGCTGTATGTGATGGCCAGTGGAGTCCTGTTGGTTTCTTTCTTGGGTTTGTCTTGCAGTAGGAGGCTTCTGGGTACACGTCTGGCTCTGTTGATCTGTTTCCTAATTTCCTCATGCGGGTATTGTAGTTTTGAGAATGCTTGGTGGAGATTTTGTAGGTGTTGGTCTCTGTCTGAGGGGTTAGAGCAGATGCGGTTGTACCTCAGTGCTTGGCTGTAGACAATGGATCGTGTGATGTGCCCGGGATGGAAGCTGGAGGCATGAAGGTAGGCATAGCGGTCGGTAGGTTTTCGATATAGGGTGGTGTTAATGTGACCATCACTTATTTGCACCGTGGTGTCTAGAAAGTGGACCTCCCGTGTAGATTGGTCCAGGCTGAGGTTGATGGTGGGGTGGAAGTTGTTGAAATCGTGGTGGAATTTTTCTAGAGTCTCCTTCCCATGGGTCCAGATGATGAAGATGTCATCAATGTAGCGTAGGTAGAGAAGGGGCGTGAGTGGACGAGAGCTGAGGAAGCGTTGTTCCAGGTCAGCCATAAAAATATTGGCGTATTGTGGGGCCATGCGGGTGCCCATAGCAGTGCCACTGATCTGGAGATATATATTGTCATCAAACTTGAAATAGTTGTGTGTGAGTATAAAGGCACAGAGCTCAGCAGCCAGTTGTGCTGTGGCATCATCAGGGATACTGTTCCTAACAGCTTGTATTCCATCTGTGTGTGGGATGTTTGTGTAGAGAGCCTCTACATCCATGGTGGCTAGAATGGTGTTTTCTGGGAGGTGACCAATGCGTTGTAGTTTCCTCAGGAAATCAGTGGTGTCACGGAGATAGCTGGGAGTGCTGGTGGCATAGGGTCTGAGTAGAGAGTCCACATATCCAGACAGTCCTTCAGTGAGAGTGCCAATGCCCGAGATGATGGGGCGTCCAGGATTTCCGGGTTTGTGGATCTTGGGTAGTAGATAGAATAACCCTGGTCGGGGCTCTAAGGGTATGCTGATTTGTTCTGGTGTTAGTGTAGGGAGTGTCCTGAGTAGATGGTCCAGTTTCTTAGTGTATTCCTCAGTGGGATCTGAGGGAAGCGGGCTGTAGAATTTGGTATTGGAGAGTTGTCTGGCAGCCTCCTTTTGGTAGTCAGACCTGTTCATGATGACACTACATGCATCTGACGAAGTGGGTATTCACCCACGAAAGCTCATGCTCCAAAACGTCTGTTAGTCTATAAGGTGCCACAGGATTCTCTACTGCTTTTACAGATCCAGACTAACACGGCTACCCCTCTGATACCTTACTTTGACTAAGCCAGCACATCTTGAAGGGATAACTACCTTGTGAGCGTTACCACAGGAGTAAACATTTAAAATCCAGGTATAGAATCAATACTCATAACTTCAAATACAAAAATGATACATGCATACAAATAGCATAAACATAGTCAGCAAACCATAAGCTTTTCATAGATATCTTACATGCCATATTTTGTACAAGATTTGTTGCAAATATATAACGGTGGTTGCAACAATGACCTACATGGTCATGTTTTAATCAGATAACATCACAGTGAGTAACTGCTACAACTATCAAATTCCTAGGCCACTGTCAGCCGAAGCGCAGAAGTAAAGGTGGCATGGTATATGGCGTATCACCACGCTTCCTTCTGTGATGCTGCGGTGGCTTGTGGTGCCTGGTGCCTGGCCTGCGGCTCAAGGTAGGCTTCGCGCTGTCACATGGGGGCTGCATCTTGCCAGAGCCCATGGCCCCTCTGCAGCCCCTAGCCACTCCTAGCTTACCACGAGCATTTTGACAGGAAGTACCAAGCAGTAATAACAACAACAATAATACAAGTCTGTCTCTCTCTCTCTGAGAGAGAGAGAGAGAAAGCCTCTGTGTGCGTGTGTGTGCGCGCGCGCGTGCGTGTATTGAGGAGTGTGAGACTGTGTGTGAGACAATCTGTGTTGGGGGACTGTGAGAGGCAGACTGTATGTGGATATGAGAACCAGACAGTGTGTGTGTAGGATTGTGAGAAAAACAGTGTGTGTTGGAGAGTGAGAGACTGTGTGTGTGTGTGACGATCTGTATTGGGGGACTCTGAGAAGTAGAGTATATGTGGGTGTGAGAGCATGTGGGTGTGTGTGTGTGTACCAGGGAAGTTTGAAAGACAGTGAGTGCACTGTCACTTTAAGTCCCCCCTCCCTCCCCGGCTCCCCTGCCCCCTCTCTCACTTTGAAGTTTTGCTGCACCTGGCCCCAGCCCAGCCTACCCTCCACCAGAGACCGAGCGGTGCAGGGCTACAGTTATGGAGGGACTCGGATCTGCTCCAGGCAGTGAGCCGTGCTGCCAGTGAATGGCCCTGGCCGTGCTATTCTGGGCTCCCCGGGGCTGAGACAGAGCCAGAGCCCTCAGCTGGCCGGCTGAGGAGTGAGGAAGGGAGGGGTTAGGGGGTCAGGGAGAAGACCACTGGCCCAGCGCAGGGAAGGGGCCAGAGAAGAGAGGAATCCGGCCACAACCAGCCAGGGGAAGCCCAAACCCCTTGTGGCGCCCCCTGGCCACCGTGCCCTGGGCATGGGCCCAGTTGCCCAGCCCTGTGCGGGGATCTGGGTGCAGCTAGTTATGGGGGTCAGTGATGCGGGGGCTCAGGGTGGTGCAGGAGAATGAGACTCATCAGGGTGGGGGTTTGAGTGCTGGGAGAACAGGGGTGGGGACCTGGAGGCAAGGAGTCTGGGTTCAGGGGCCTCCAGATGCAGGGGTTGAGGTTCAGTGGAGTGGGGTTTGGATATGGAGGACTAGGGGGGTTCTGGATGTATGAGGTGAGTCTTGGAGGGGATATCTGGGATGGGAGGGTCCGGATGCTCGGGGGTTGAAGGAGCATCTCCCCATACAGTGACCCCTCCCCACGCAGCTGAGTGATGGGGACAGGAAGCAAGGGAGGATGCTGAGGTTCCTGCAACTGGGGGAGGTTTATGGGGGTGGGTCTGACACTCCTTGCAGGTGAAGAGGAAGTCCCATCCCTCCTTCCTGCAGCCCAGCTGGGACTAGCAGTTGATCCCAGCTCTGGGTAGAAGCCACTCGCTGGGATGTCCCCAGCTCTGCAATGAATTACCTCTCTGCCAGCTGTTCTGGGGGCCTGAAATGATGTACCTGCACAGGTAGGGAGTGGTGTGTGACTGTTCTTGCGGCTTCCCCTTCCTTCCCTGTCAGAAAGTCATTTTTATTTCAGGGAAGCAAAGAAATCTGCAGGGGACATGAATTTTGCGCAAGCACAGTGGTGCAAAATTCCCCCAGGAGTAAAATGAACAAACTGTGCCTGGTTTATAATTAAACTTGCTATAAAATTTCCAGTTCCAGCAGATACAAATGACAAGAAATGTGTGTACAGTATTATTACTGTCATTAAAGGTGACAAGCAAAGATAAACGCATATACTCAAGCAATTTTACCAGTATGAGCTGAATACTCCAAAAGTCTGATTTAAAAGAAGTAACATCACATTTTTACTTACAGATTTACTGCATTTTGCAGGTCTTCTGACATCCATCCTTGTCATCGTTAGCCGATACGTGTTAAATGTGATATTCCAAGACTCACTAGGCTAACAGGACACAACTTTCACAGAACTTCACTAGACATGGAGCCAATCTATACTAGCCTGAGTAGATTTTACTCTTTTGGTATTGTTTATGAAAATTTTTCTTTTATCGTTATTTTATACATCTTGGATTCTAATATAATAAAGGAAAATCTGAAGGGCAAAACAGCAGTCTGAAGATGAGTCAGCACTGATTTCCAGCGAAAAGTGCTTAGATACTGTTGGGGGCTATATCAATGTCTAGGTAGGTAGAGAGCTATTCAGGTTATGTATACAGAAATAAAATAAAAAATAATGGCAAAGATTAAGTAGGTAGATTTGATAGATGGACAAGATGATGTTATTGGAATAAAAAAGGCGACTAGTGAGAAAAGAAACCAGAGTTAATGCTAGAGATGAGCCAGAAGTTGAACTATTTATCCAAACCCTCCTGATCTTCAGTGGTTCAGATAACGTGGACCAGAATTCAAAGGACTACTAGTTTTGATTTGACAAACAAAATCTTCTCATTCCTGGTGTGGTCCATATCATCTTCCAATAGCATCGTTCTGTTGTACTAATTTTCCCATAAACTTTTAAAATTAAATTAATCACCATGAAAAAAACCAAAAACTACAATTACCTTATTTGGCCCTCATATATAAAATGCATCCTAAGTGGTCTGATCATGAGGAGACCATATACAAACACAATATGCTGTTGCTAAGGACACGTTTATTTCTCTTCTATGATTTATCAAATTTACTGTAGTACTTGTAGGGCCTGTAGTCTATGGCAAGTGCTAAATAAATGGGGAAAGATTCTTTCCGTCCTGACTGCCAAGTTCTGAATGTCTGTTTTTGTTCCTTGGAGACAAGCAGTAGTAGTTCTGTTTTTGCTAAAGAAGATCAGAATGTGTGAAAAATAAGACATGACCGGATGGCATCCATGCAGCTCCAAGTTGCATTTTAGTCTGATTTTCTTTCTGTGCTAAACAGAGGGGCCCTTTTGGAGATCTTTAGAATACGTAATCAACGACACCATCATGCAAAGTGCAAACCTCCCTGATCTAGTGACAAAAGATGAACAAATAATTAGGAATATTGCAGGCCAGGGAAACGAGTGGCAAGTGCCTGCTGGCTCGCTCTCTCTCTCCATGCAGCTTTCTCCTCCTGGATTAATTTTTAAAGACAACTTGTCTTTCTTTTCTAGTGGGGATAGGAGTGGGAACAGATTTCCAAAAATAGGCCAGCCTGTCATAATGGCTAACTGTCAGACAGGCCAGAGACTGGAGCTGATCTCGTAGGGAGGAGGCTAAAAACGGAGGCAGGCAGGGGAGTAAGGAGCTATGGAAAGAGAGTAATACAACGTTCTATAGTGAAGCCAGGAAGAAAATGAAGAGATACACTGCAATCAATCCCAAACAAAGACAAGCCAAAAATCAATCATTCCTAATAAAAATAACTAATATGGTGCCCACATTATCAGTTTTCCATCCATTATTAGCACAATTGCTGTATTCTACTGCATTGATGCTCAAATATATCCTACTGCCTAAAGTCTCCCTTGAACAAATGTGTATTTAAACAAACTGACCCAGAAAATTAAACCAATATGCTCTTTAAATTCATTTTTAAATGCTATCTTAAAAGGGTCCCTGTGTATGTGTCCTCTGCAGTAAACAGATATGCTTAAGTGACAGGATAATTCACAAATAAATGTGTTATGGTTTTCTATGAGACCTCATACAATTCAGATTGTAACAAATGATCACTGAAATGCTACCTTTAAAAAGTCCTCTTAAATCCAAGCCATATTTGGCCAAGATATGGGGAAGTTTGGAAAAGAAAATACAACTGCATCACTGTCAAACAGACAAAAATATAACTGTGATCTTACTCCATGCAACTAACATTCATTTTATTAACAGGGCTGAAGTGGACTATTTGAAAACAGAAATCTTATTAAGAAAGTCTTCATCACGCATGCTGGCTTTCCCCTCCCCCCCGTATGGAGAAAATGTATTTTTCTGTATAATGTTTCCCCAATAATGGACTAATTTTTTTTCATTGCCTGGCGGAATGCACGCTGCTGTGAAACATTAAAGACTCACTTCGTTAAGATGGAACACCAGGTGTTGTCTGCTGCATCTGTGTAAAATGCTAATAATACAACCTTATCAGGAAGAAAAATGATGATGTAAAATTGAATCTCATCACTAATTCATGGATTTATTTTCTCTTTTTATGCACAAAAATGCAGCATATTTGCCAGCAGATAACAAGTTTGTTTTGTTGGACAGAGCCATGAAACGTTAGTTTAATAAGGCTGAACTCTGAAGCCAATGGAATTTATCATTATGATTATTATTAATTTTTTGTATTGTGGTAGCATCTGGAGGCCCCAGTTAATGAGGAGGGTCCCATGGTTTTAGGCACTGCATATCCATAATGCAAAGATGTTCACTAACCCAAAGAGCTTACAATTTCTTTCTCCCCTTTCAGTGTATTTATTCAAAATATTTCTGCATATTATTCATGTAAAATAGTTAAATAATATACAATTATTAAAACAATAGTTAATTATATATTGTCTCATATAAAACACCTTTTATCCCAAGATCTGACAGTGATGTACAAAACATATTTACTAAACCTCAGAGCAAATCAACAAGCCTAGACACAAGAAACTTAAATGAATGAGCTGAGGAGCTCTCTGGACCACTAATGTTAATTTTGGACAAATCTTGGATTCTGGGGAAACTCCAGAGGAAAGGAGGACTGCCAATATAGTTCCAATATTTAGAAAGAGTAAATGGGATGACTCAGGTAACTACAGGCTGATGGAGCAGTTAATTCGGGATTCTGCCAACAAAGAACTGGAGACTAAAAATATAATTATTGATAGTCAGCACGGTTTCATGGAAGGTAGGTTTTGTCAGACAAACCTGTTGCTTTTTCTGACAGATTTACAGGTCTGGTTGCTAAAGGCACCTGTATTGCTATAGTATACTTGGAAGGTTGACTTAGTACCACATGACTTTGATTAAAACAACTGCATTGTATGGAATTATCAGGACACATGTTGAGCAATTAAAAACTGGATCACTTCGAGATCAGTTATTGGTCCAACTCTATTTTTTTAGATCTATCAAAAATCTAGATTAGTGTTTCTCCACCTCTTTGATACCAGGCATTGGCTTCCTGCCTTGTCAGGCACTTTCCTATCTGTAAAGATAATTAAACATTGGAACAGCTTACCAGGGGAGACGGTACTCATCATTGCTTGGAGTCTTTAGAACAAGACAATATATCTTTTTAAAGAGATGCTCACATTCAGCTTCAGAAAGAAATTCTACAGCCTATGTATGGGGCAAGGGGAGGGTTGGGAGGTTGGCCTAGGTGGTAGCGCTGATCCTTTCTGGCCTTGGTGTATGTGAATCTCTTGGTCTGCCTGTCCATGTGCCTGTAACACTACACCCCATATTTTTCATAGAAATATGGTTATAATACGATTATAGCATAACTATATGTTCTATGCAAGGTAAGTCATGTGAGATATCATTGCAAAGGTTATGATTAATGGAATATGTTTACCCTATTTGTATGCATGTATTATTTTGTATCTAAAGTTAGGAATATTGACTATACAGCTATACTACAAAAATGTTTGCACCTGGGGAACACCAGACAGAATGCAACCAATCTGATTGGCTAGCTGCGAAAAAGTCAATGGACCATTAGGGGGAAAAATAGGTCTTTGAAGACGGTAATCTCCCACCTTCCTGAGAAGTTTTCCTGGGATGCTACAAAATGTCTCTGACTCACAGATGCTTTGACACTGCAGGGCCAGGTGATCATATACCTGGTACTGGACTCCATGATAGAATACCAGTATTTTTCCACTGAGGGGTGGAGGAGCCACACTGGAAAACAAGAGATTACCACCATATGTAAAACCTATTTAAGGCAGGTGAGACACATAATCAGTGTTCACTCTTCACTGAATCCCCGCCCAGGATGACTGCTGTGAACATCAAAAAAACAAAGGGAGGGAAAAAAGGATTGAGCCCACGCTGGAAAAGGTGTCTGGCCTGTAAAAGGAATACCTGGAGTTTTAAGCTGCAAGCAAGAGTAGCCTGCCCTCAAGAATCTCTCCAATCTGCCTAAAACAAAATTTAGGGGGAGAAATTACTACTGGTTACCGGTTTCTTTAGTATCTCAAGCTTATATTTCATTTGTTTTATTTGCTAGGTAATCTCTTTTGATCTGTTTGCTAACCCTAATCATCACTTAAAATCTATCTTTTGTAGTTAATAAACTTGTTTTTGTTTTCTCTAAAACCCGTCTGTGGAATTCATAGTGCGGGGGGGGGACGGGGGGGACAGAGGGAGAGAAGCTGTGCATATCTTTCTCCACATTGAAGGAGGCGGCAAATTTCAACAAGCTTATGCTGTACTGTTCTCTGTGCAGCACCTGACGATACGATTTTGGGTTTACACTCCAGAGGTGTGTGCACTAGAATGCTGGGCAATTCCCCAGCTGAAGCCTACGCATGCAGTGCTGATTTTAGTGTCTGTGTCTTTCTGCAGCTGGGTGTGTCCCTAACTGTGTGCGCGCTGGAGGAGGGCCTGGCTCAACAGGACAGTGTAAGGGAGCCCAGGCTGGTGGAACAGGCGGACTCAGGAGTACCCCAGTTTCAAGTGGCACCCCAGGGGAAACCTGTCACAGCAGCATGGAGAGAACAAGATTGCCATCATTGTCCCCAACATAGTCATAACATTTGCAGCTCTTTACTAAGATAAACAAGTCTCATGCTTCAGTGATCCCTTGCAAGGGTTAGGAAGGAATATTTCTTCTCCCCCCCACCCACCACCATCCCCTGCAATACTGGTTAAATGTATTTTTGGAGCACAGATGAAGCTCTCTTTCCTCTGAAGCATTAGAGATTGGCAACAGCTGGATATGGGAAGATGGGACATGGAGAGGGTGGACTGGAGCTCTGAGGTAGTACAGAGAATCCTTTTTAGATGCCTAGCTGGTGTGTCTTGCTCACATGCTCAGGGTCATACTGATCACCAGAATTGGGGACAGGAAGGAATTTCCCCCCAGGTCAGATTGGTAGGGAAGTTGGATTTTTTTCAATTCTCCTGTATAGTAAGGCCTGTCCTTTGCCTGCTGGAACATCTGGGCATATCCCACCTAATAAACTCCCAACCACTGTAGGGGAGTCAGGCACTGGTGGCACCTTGGTCTCTTCTGTTCTTTACCTGTATGTTTGAGGACCAAAATATTTTTGTCTAACTGAAGTCTTTTGGCTTCATATAGATGTATCTGGATGGTCAGACCTGATGTCTGATGGTCCCATCTGGCCTTAAACTCTATGAAACATCCCTTATGAAGTGGTTCAGCACTAGTGTATTTACTTTACAGAGGGGCACACTGAGGTACAGATGTTAAAAGATTTGCCCATCGTAAGAAAGACAATGAAAGCACCAGGAACATAACTTAGGGAGCGTCATTTTCCAGCCCACTCCTTTAACCACTAAACTATACTTCCTCCTGATTTCAGGCTGTGTTAAGGCAATTTCAAAAAAAGATGGAACTTAAATGGGAGATCATTTTGCACATATTTTCATGGTCATAATAAACTATAAAGAAAATAGGATTTCTAACTGAGAGGAAGGATTTATGGTTAAGGCACTGCACTGGACAGAAGATGGAGGTTCAATTTCCATCTTGGCCACAAATTTATTGTGAGAATTTAGGCAAGTTGCTTATGTCTAATCCTGTAGAGCACTGTGCAAAAAAGAAGCAGAGTGCATGTGAACAGAGAATCTCGGGATCAGGGACATAATTTCTCTGTTCCCTAGGCCCTCATCTCCAAATGGGCTGTTAGGCAAGGACACTCTAAGCATCATAATAAATAATTGTTAGCCTAATGCTAGTGGCCTATAGCTCTTCACTTGCCATAATGCTTATGCTGCTTAAATAAAGGTGGTTTCAAAAAATCAATTATAAGCAGCAATACAGCTTCTGCCAAATGCTGGAGACACAATGTAATTAAATCTGTCATCTTTTACCCAGTCATGCCCCACTGAACTCCAAACATCTGTCCACATAGCAACTAAGCTCCCTTGGCTAGCCTGGGTCAGCTGACTTGGGCTTGTGGTCCTCAGATGGCAGGGCTGTACAACTGTGGTTTAGATGTTTGGGCTTGAGCTGGAGCCTGAGATCTGGGACCCCATGAGAAGGGAGGGTCTCTGAGCCTGGGCTCCAGCCTGACTTCAAACATTTACAGTCCAAGCCCTGCAAACCCGAGTCAGCTGACCCAGGCCAGCCTCGGGTGTTTAACTGCTGTATAGACATACCCCAAAGGACAGTTTCTGACTAATGCAGGTTTTATAAGTGCAAGTTCTACAGCCATAAATCAGATTAGGTAGATTTCAAACATCAAGCCCTAGCCTGGAGCTTTTACTGTTCTACGGAAAGTGCCTGTCAGAGCTTTGCAGTGCCTTTTTTACATATCACATGGATACCGAGCTTACAAAAGGAAAGGTTTTATCAATGATAAAATGACAGCTTCTTGCAAACAGACAAGCCAAACTCATACAGATAAAATTTACCTATAGAACAAAACATCTGAGAGATGTGCAAAGCAAACAAATCTACTGGAATAGATGATCTTCAGCTGAGAGTAGAAGACTATTAGAATCAAAAGTCCCCTTAACATTTGGAGCTGAGCTCTTCTGAAAATCTGACTCAATGTTAAATACTACAGTAGTTAATGCACTATTAAAACTTAGATAGGAGATAGAGACTGACAGAGCTGAGAGAACCAATAAAGATTCAGTCGTGGGGACGGCTTTATGATAATGATAATGATATCTTGTAGGACCAGACTGAGAACAAACACCACATTTTGCATAAGCCTCCGAACAGTCCTCAGATGTCAGATTGCTAATGGTGTCAGAATTCATTGCCAAGACCTGGAGCCAAACTATAGCTGCATTTTTACAAAACTTCTGTGGTCTGAATGGGTCTCAAATTAAATCCAGGTTTTAAAGAAACTTCTAATACTACCATATGAGAAGACCTGTGAAGATACCCTAAGGGGAAAATTATTAGGAATAATTCCATTTACTGCAGGTTTGTAGCAAATAGATCAACTGAGTGAGCGCATTTGCCTGGAATGCAGCAGACCATACATTTAAAAGAAACACTACTGCACAAAAATGGGCATTCTGAAATGATTAAAGGCAATTTCTTTTTACTTAAAAAATTCTTCTTAACTATGTTTCTTTGAGGCAGGTGACAAGAAATAAATACTGAATGCTCAACAACATGACTTCTGAGCTTATCCTCTGGAACAACATGGCACCCTCACAAGGTAGTGCATGCCATGGTTTTGGCTCGCGGCAGACCCTCCAACAGTGCCTTAACTATAGTCTCACTTCTCAAGGAAGAACCAGAGCCAGCACATGCATTCATGCAGTAATGAGGAGAGTAGTGTGTATTTTTTCAAAGTCTTGCGCCCTTTCCACTTCCTTACATTGCCTCACACCGAGTGCTACTACTAGGACATGTGGCATGACCCGTGATCTATGCAGTGAAAGACTACTAATATGTTCTTCAGTTCAAACCTCAAAGATGTTACTAAGTTGCTTGGATAATGATCTGCATTTTCTGAAGCATTATAGTCGTCACCTCATTGACATATAGTCCCTATTAATATTATTAGTCAGTTATCTGGGGTTGGCTTTTCATCACTGCTGTAATAATGCATGTAGTATGAGGAAGTTTGAGCAAGAAAGATTTTTGGCTATTGAAAGAAATAATGCTCCACAATTTCAGAAACCAAAAGGTTATTTCAAGAGAAAATTGCCATGAAACACAGTCATTTAAATAATGACTAGCTATGCTTCCTTGCTTGATTTCTTTCCTCCTAAAATAATTTTTACCTGCTTTTAGGCAGTTGGCAACAAATAGATTTTAGCATTTGTGTCTCAAGCAAAGAGAGAAATCCAGAAATTTGCTACAAAAAAATGTGGAAAACAAGTGGTATCCTCTGATGTGTGCATCAAGGGCACCCAAACTTAGTCGAACAACGGCTGCATTGGAAACTTGTTAGGAACTGAAGGGCTACTTAGAATCTGCTTGAAACGGAGCATCTTGAAATTGCTCTTCTCTCTAGTTTGAAGGTGCAGCTCAGAGAGACGACAGGTCCCAGTGTGCAACATCCACATGAGCGCGCAGATCAAGATATAGCATTTTTGTGTTGAGACCTCTAGTCTTCACAGGCTGCAGTTTTCTATTAGACATGAAGGCAATCATAAATTGCATTTTAATATGTCCTGCATAATCTGTGTCATAGGTGCTGAGCTCTGGTGCGGCCAGCACCCATGAGTGTGATTTGGTCTGCGACTTTTGTGTTGGTCTGTTCTCTATGAGGCAAAGAGGATGGCTTGCTTTTCTGAGGATTTTTTTGGTCTTTGGGGACCTTGGCAGTGAAGAGACCAGTGACCTATGCAGGGAAGGGGGTTCCTGCCCTGGGATGGAAGCTGGTCTTAATGACTTCTCAATCAAGATCAGTTTCAGTCTCAGGCCTCTATCTCTGGGTGCCCTAGCTTTCAGTTTGTTATAATGGGCACATTTCTGAGGAATGTGAGCTCCCCCTAGGCAACGAACACATTGAACGTGTCCATCTGACACAGGATTTGCCTCTCTGCATGTTGTGCATCTTTTAAATCCTGGTGAACCAGGCATTTTTCTAACCTAATACTAATTGTACTAAGGGATAAAGAAATAAAAGCTTTTTTTTCTGGTAGGGAATGTAACTCTGATAACTGAAACTTCATGTATCCTATCTCACTAATCTAGTAGAAATGAAGATTTTCAGTGGGACTGCTGAACTCTGTCTCAGGACAGGGATGGTTGAGAAGGAACTGAGGAGTCTGAGTTGCGCACGTGCTAGATGAAGTGCCGACACGTGAGGCAGGCATTGCTGCAAAACTCTCGAAGCAAATGCACAGGGATGCACCTGGAATGGAGCATCCACAGGGACATCTCTCAAAGAAGAATCATAAATTGCATTTTAATATGTGCTGCATAATCTTCACAACCTGAAGGCCCTCAAGACATTGGCTACTGCTTGAAGTTACTAGAGAAACTATGTGCAAGCTGTTCAGACCAGAAAGATCCATTCATCCCATCTTCCCCATATAGACCCAACAATCCGATATAACAATTTATAACCATTTAATTACAAAAAATAAAACTAGCTCATTACCTATCATGTTTATAAATGTAGTGAATCAAAAGCATGGTTCAATATCTACATGCAACTTGAGAGGTAAATGAGATAAAATAGAACCTCAGAGTTACGAACATCTTGTGAAGGGCGGTTATTCATAACTCTGAAATGTTCGTAATTCTGAACAAACCATTATGGTTGTCCTTTCAAAAGTTTACAACTGAATATTGACTTAATACAGCATTGAAATTTTACTACGCAGAAGAAAAATTTCCCTTTATTTGTTAGTAGTTTATGTTTAACACAGTACCGTACTGTATTGGCTCTTTTTTGGGCAAGTGGGGAGGGTCTCTGTTGCTCCCTGATTGTGTACTTCCAGGTCCAAATGAGGTATGTTTGACCTGTCAGTTCCTAACTCTGATGTTCATAACTCTGAGGTTCTACTGTAGTTAAAATTGGCAGCATACCAGATTTCACTTATATCATGGCAGAAGCAGGGCAAATTTCCACTGTGACAATGAAGCTCAAAGGCGTGGGACAGTAGTGGAGATAGAGTTTTTAAGAGTACAAGTTTAGTTACGAGCTGCCTGTGAAGTTTACTGGCCAAACATATGTCCAGATAATTTACTGAGCATGCTGCCTCATGGACAGAAGACAAGCCTGATTTAGAAACTGTCTCATTCTACTGTTTTTTGCACCATGGACATTTGTGAGAGAAGGAATGAGCTTAAAGATGATAGCTACAATATGCTCTGTTTCATTTCTAAATGAAGAGGTGAACTGGACAAGCCTCCTTAATCATGAGGGCTATCCAAATGTGAGATTTACCATCCCTTTGATTCCAGATCTTATCAACCAAAATAACTTTGAAAACAGAAGAAGATACTGTAAATCTGGTCTGGTAGCACTGCAGCACTATGGAGATTTGTCCAGATCTTACCTAAGTAAGATCAGAGAGAATGTGTTAAATGTGTGTGGTTGTTCCAGTCACATCACTTCATAACACCCAATGTTAGTTGCTACTCTAAATCACATGCAGCATATGCTACCTCCTGAAAGAATGACTTGCAAAAACAGTGAAAACAGCAACTGTCACAGAAGTGATAAGAAAACAGAATGGAAAAGGAGGTGATGATTGAATACAATAAAGACTCTCTAGATCTGTTAAGACATTTCTACAGCTTAAGTTTTTATATCAAATATTATAAAATAAGTGGTTTTAGAGAGAAGCATCACTTTCTCTGTCTCACTTGCCCCAGTTGTAAAATAGAGATAAAAATATTTAGCTTGCTTAGCTGTTTCATTCTTTTTTCCTGTTTCGAGTATCCAACAATTCTAAAGGACTTTGACCTATGCCCAAAGTCCATTCAGGAGTGTTGAGGAAATTGAGGAACAGGGAATGGTGTACAGGTGTTTAATTGTTTTTCGTACATCTGTATATTTCTTGTGCTAGCTGATGTAGAGTTTTGGAATCCTTTTCAAAGTCTGAGTTCGTTTTTTTCTGCTTACACATACCCCTAAAGAGGCGAACTGTAAAGCTAAAGTATCCATGTGGTGGAATTCAGGAAAAGGAGTGCTTAATCTACTGGAGAGCTAGGGGAAGGGGGTGGCCAGCACTGGTCCTGGGGGCCTGAAGCAGCTGGCCTGTGAGCTCTCATTTCCATGAAGGGAAGGAAGTGTGCCAGAGGCCAAGGAAAGAGACAGACCTGGAATCTATTCAAAATTCAGCAACCTTAACGCACATAGGCCCAGCATATGAGGTCTAAACCCAGCAGTCTGGTGAGTATCCAGCAGGGTAAGCTCTATAAAGGCTGTGACAGATACACAGTCAGACATTCCAAAGAACAAAAGAAATTAACAGGTAAATAAAATTAAAAAAAAAGGTTTTCTTTCTTCTACTTTTGTTTGTGTGACATTGTGTGAGATATACACAGCAGGTTAAAAATACCAAGGTTTTTTTTTTCAAAAAACGTTAACAAGACCTATGCAGAAAAGGAACCAATAATACTGTAGAATGAAGCAGGAGGCACAATTCCTGTGGAGGCAGTACCTATCTAGATACTTATACCACACATCAGCATGATGTAGTCATCACAATTCAAAATCTTCCATTGTCAGAGATTTCTCCTATTCCAAAGATTTCCCCCCATTTTACATACAAGAAATATTTCTCAAACTGGCAAAATCTTTCAAGATGGAAGAAACAATTTAAGCACACCTCTGGGCCTAGCTCTGGAAGGAAAGATAAAGGTCTGTCTCATCTTACGCTGGGGTTACGTTCCGCGGTCTGCACGTAAAGCGAAAACCGCGTATAGTCAAAATTACATTGAGTGTAATGGCAGGTGGAATCGCCCACACTACAGGAACAGTATCTAAATTGTTATTTTTCTCTTTTTTTGTTGTTTTTGCCAACTGCATAAAGCTGAATTTGCGCATGTTAAATGCACGTAAGATGCGACAGGCCTGTATACAACAGGGTAGCAGATTCTAAGATTCTGTATAGAACCGCAGAGCTCTTTTGCTGTGTCATCCTAAACTGCATTACGGAAGCCAAAGTAATTACTGCCAGGTCATGCTAGTAGGTGTATCTATCTATCCATCCAGTATTTAAAAGGGTTGGAAGTGCCTGTCGGTTTCAAAAGGAACCATGGTTTTACTGTTTTTGAGTTACCAATGAAAGGAAACTCAGGGTATGTGTACTCTGCTGAGGGTGGAGTAAGGACTCAGCCTGCACATAGGACCATCATTGGACTGCTGGACATAAAAAAGGAAAAAACAAAACAAAACTAGACCGCATACCTCCCTTAATGGGATATGTGAGGATTAACTAGTATTTGTAAAATGCTTTGAAAACAAAAAAGGATATAGTCTGTTTAAAATACCTTAAAAATTAACACAGTACCACTGACAAATGAATATATTCTTTAGTAAAGTTCTCAGAAAAACAGCAACTCCTTTTGTTGTGAGTGAAGAAGAAAGTAGATAATGTAAGGAACAATACCAAAGCAAACATTCCAACTAATTACTTGATGCATCCAGTTCATAGCTTAAAAATAACAAATGTAGTAACCAGAAAATTTTAATTCCACAGGTAACTGCTATAGGCTGCTGTATCACTCATCCAACAATGCAATAGGTTGAGGTTTTTTGGTTTGGTTTGGTTTTTGGCAGCACACATGATCGGCCTGTGGGTTTGATTCCGCCAGTTACCAACAATCTTTCAAGAGGAACTTCCTGACTGAACAAGATATCTCCCCTTCCTAGTAAAAGCTGTAAACTTACAAGCTAAAAGAACAAACAACCCTCTTCCAAATATCAGATAAAAGGAATGAATCATTGCTCAGTAAAGTTATACAGTTCCCTAGTTGCAATGACATAGCATCCAAATATAGAATGAGATTATTCTGCATACAAATCTTTACACAGACTAGACACATAGAGCTGCCCTTGAGCGGTACAGTGTTCTCTTCCAGCTGTCTGAAAAACAAGGAATATTGGAAGCAAAAACTATTAATATCTTCGTAGCTGCTGTAATATGTTTGCAGACAGCACGCAGAATTCTCCAGTGCCCAGCTATGTGTTTAGAATCAATCACCGTGGATTGAAGGGATGGTAGTAGAACTAAGGAAGCAACTTTTGAAAAACTGCTTTATTTCACCATAAAATAAAAAGTAATTATAGTAGGCTATGAATCCAAAAATATAATAGCTTTATTCGTGCTTTGTCTCTCCAATACCAGTACTAATTGGGGGGGGGGGGGGGAAGAAACAACAAATCTATACACCTGCAAGCTGATGCTATTTTCTTTATATTCGTATCTATAAAGACGTGCTAATTTAAAAAAAGTCTCTAGGTGCAATTATTTAATTTAAATCACCAAACACTAGCACATCCCAAACACTTCCCACTAAGCAATATATAGCAGCCATAATCCCACCACAAAGACAATACCCCAAAGAATAGTACATGCTCCAAAAACAAGGCTACTACTAAACCCATGAAAATCAGAGCCAATGTATTAGAGTGATTGTCAACATGGATATCTAGAGTTGCCCAAGGACAAGAAGTCTATGAGCCTTCAACATCAAGACAGACAAGAACTCAATAGGTCTATATTCTTGTATGTCTCACAGCATCATACATGAACAGTTAGAGCTTTCTGTGCTTATGTGAGGTTGGGTTGTTACTATATCACTAATTTAGATGGTTATGCAATAATAGTGCTGATTTCTGGAGTTGGCTTTTGAAGCAGAATGGTTTCCAAGGTACTGATACCCTAAATCAGACGCAAAAAAATTATTATCCTGTATGATGTAATAAACTGGTGCTAAAAAGAATTTTCCAAAATCTTAATTTCTTATCTGCTCACTCTGCATTTCTAATTTTAAATTCTCTGTTTTAAAAGAAAACGAAGTAAACAACAGGCCTGTGAGACTGAATTTGGATCACAAAGATAGTTCTTATCTAATGAAGAATAATCAGAAGAGCTGTATATGAAATAAGACAGAATCCATTTGAGAGCTTTTGCACACATCAAATTCCTTTGATTGTTCTCAAGGCCTATTGGATAAGTGCATGAGGATATGCTTCTAGCCTGTAAAAACACCAGAAAACAGCAATGATCCCTGCATTTCCAAAGTGGCATAACTACTACAAAGTGACAGGCCTAGTTATGGGATTTCTGTGTTCAGCTCCTGTGGTAATCTTGCCTCCCAGACCCAGACCTGAACTTTAGCGTCCACAATCTGGTCCTGTCCCAAACCTGGACTTTTGCGTCCAAAATCTGGGGGCTTACCTGAAACTCCCCCAAGCTCACTACCAGCTTGGATATTCTCGCTGCCACCAGATCAGGAATTGATGGGGCCTGATCCCCCCTTTCCTCTCTCTGGTGTCCCCAACCCTCCCTTGGTGGGACACCCAGATTCCAAATCCCTTGGATGCTAAAAGCAGGGGAGAAAACCCCTTCCCCCCTCCTTCCCAGGCTTGCCTCTTGGTCTAGCCTGCGAGTATCAAGAAACCGGTTTCTCTGCTTCCCAAGAGATAAGCGTTCTCTACCCTCAGGACAATTGAGATGCAAAATACCAACAGCTTGGCTTTGCCTTTCCCCGTGCCTGCCTTCCCGTGAGGGAGACAGATACCTGATACAGAGGTGATTCTTTTTCTCTTTCCCCGTAGCCTGCTCTTTCCCTGAAAGCAATAGGAAAATAGCCCACAGCCTGGCTTTTCCCTTCCCTTTGCCTCCCTAGGAAAAGAAACTTCCACACGTTTTAAAAGGAAAGTTTGTTTAAAAAAAAAAAGAAAGAAAATATAAAACAATAATCTTGCATTAAGAAACTCAATACAGGCTCTTGCTTATAAGAAAATATGAAGAAACAGTCTGATTTAAAAGATAGCCCAATTAAACCAGTCCAACCAATCCACATACATGTAAATACAACCCAAAGCTCCTCATAGCCGAATTGCTTGGGGGTTCCTTTGTACTCACAGATGTGTAGGAGACACTTGGAGATAAGATGCAGTTAGGAGGAAGCTTGTTAACTCACAGCCGAGAAAACAACAAAAGACACAGCCATCCACATCTATTCGTACAACCCAAAGCTCCTCATAGCCGAATTGCTTTGGGGGTTCCTTTGTACTCACAGACTTTTGGTATAATATTTGAAATAAGAAGGAGTTAGGAGGAAACCTTGTTTACTCACAGCCGAGAAAGCAAAAAAGACCCCGAGTATCCAAATTCCCGCCCCTGACTTTAAACAATCCAGTTCTCTGATTGGTCCTCTGGTCAGGTGTTTGGTTACCCTTTCCAGGTAAAAGAAACTTAACCCTTACCTTACCTATCTATTTATGACAGCTCCCCATTTTAAGAAGGTAATTTCTAATGTTTTGTAGTGCATAAAGCATCAAAGGGCTACTGAGACTGATTAGTTCCTGAAACAAAGCTGAGGTGTTCAATCAACCTCAAACTAAATATCGTTTATTGTGAATCTACAACCAAGAAAGAGACATTAAACAACATATCACAATGTTACAGGAAAAGAATCTCTTTTCTCAGAAGTCTGAAAACCCTGAACTCTCTCTTTTATAGGCTCTCCAACAATATCATGTAGGGTCGGGTGCATAAATTAGTGAAAGTGTGGCTTTAAAAAAGCAGTGCATAAGGGTGGGTATTTTATTAAATGTTCAAAAAGGAGTGAGGTATGGTCTGAAGCATGGGACGCAGTAAGCCAGTAACTCCTTAGGTTCAATCCCAGTTCTCACTCGGTGTGCAACTCTAAATAAGTAACAATCTCTCTTTGCCTTCCTTTCCCCATCTTTAAAATAAGAAGAGTGGGGTAATGAGGCTTTACTAGTTAATATTTGCGAAGTACTTTGAAAAGGAAAACTCCGATGTAGATACTAAGTGATTGGGAATATATTCAGGTGTATAAGCATGTCCGAGGAGCGTGCGCTCAATCCTGCAAGGTCCAGAGAATTCTGGCCCAAATCCAACAAAGCACTTAAAGACATAAATAGGCCAATTGGCTTCAGCGGGACTACTCACATGTGTATAGTTAAAGCTGGACTTAATTGCTTTGCTGGGTTGGGACCAGAATATTCAGGACCTTACAGGATCAAGGCTTTTATTGTGGGGCATAATTTTTTATTTTTCTGTTTTGTTCATAGGATCAAAGAGCGCACACTGTGATTTTCCTTTTGGGGTATGTCTACTTGCCAACTGGGAGGTATGACTACAGCATGAGTAGGCATACTTGAGCTAGCTTTGACTGAGCTTGCTAAAAATAGCAGTGAAGCCGCAGCAGCACAGGGGGCAGCATGGGCTAGCCACCCAAGTACAAACCTGCCCAGGAACCTGGGCATCTACTTGGCTGACAAGCCTGTGCTGCCATGGCTTCACTGCTATTCCTAGTGAACTAGCTCAATCAACGCTAGCTTGGTTATGTCTGCATGTGTTGCAATTATGCCTCCCAATTGCAAAGTAGAAATACCCTTACACTCTAGCCCTATTTATTTCTAAGATCAAATGATGGAATATAATGTAGCAGTCAGTCTTATGCACAACACAAAATGAAAACCCAACTGGACCCACTTTGAAAAGACTGCATGAAGGATGACAAAATCAAAACCAAAATGACCACCAGCTGACATTCAGCTGTGACAGCAACTCAATGCTCTGCATCTACAGAATATCAGCAAACAATTAAAATTGTGGCAACATCCCCCCATTTGCACATACCTACTCAAAACCTTAAAGGAATGGAAATAAGGCCTTGGCTACACTTAAGAGTTACAGCGCAATAAAGCCACCAACAGCGCTGTAACTCACTCCCCATCCACACTGGCAAGACACATACAGCGCTGCTTTACTCCACCTCCTCGAGAGGAATAAAGAGTATAGCGCTGCTGCTGCGCTGGAGCACCAGTGTAAACAGGGAATAACTTTAGTATGCAGTGACTGACCTCCGGAAGCTTCCCATAATCCTTTTAAGTGAAGGTTCCGCTCTTTGTTTTGTTGTGATGCTTCTCTTTGTTTTGTTGTGAACTCAGGGCTCCGGGAGCTGCTTATCAAAAAAACAAACACAGCTCCTGTTTGCTGTGAATGAGCAGAGGCGGGGGGCTCCCTTTGGAACACCCACAGCTAGTGTTTGCTTGAGGAGAGAAGCAGCGCGGCGGGCGGGGGGTCCATTTCGGGAACTGGCTGCTTATCTGGTCTGTGAGAAAAAAAACAAACAGCTGCTGTTTGCTTTCAGTGACTAAGAGAGGGGTGGGGAAGGGGGTCAGAACTTGCAAGGCAGGGAGCTGACACAGTGCCAGCTCCAAAAATCCACTCTCTCTCTCTCTCTCTCTCCCACACTCCCTGTCACACACACCCCCTTTTGCAAAGCACGTTGCAGCCACTTGAATGCTGGGATAGCTGCCCAGAATGCACCACTCCCAATGCCACTGCAGATGCTGCAAATGTGGCCACGACAGTGCGCTAGTAGCTGTCAGTGTGGCCAGACTGCAGCGCTTTCCCTACTCAGCTGTACGAAGACAGGTTTAACTCCCAGCACTGTACAGCTGCAAGCGTAGCCATATTGTAAGTCATTAAAGGGAATGACTTCAGCATTCCTTTCCACTTTCACATCGCCTGCAATAATGTCAACAACACATTCCAGCACTTCCCAGCTTTCACTTCCATCTGCAGCACATCCCAAAAATAGAACATACCTCAACTCCATCAAACTTGCATCTAATGCAAAACCTTAACAGTGACCTCATGTTCTTTTATATCAATTATACCAACAGAGCAGCAGACACTGTCATACATTCCACACAACTCGGAAGTTATTTTGCCTTAATACTACAGAGATCACTGTTTAATCACTCTGAAGTGACAAGCGGATAAGACAGGTGTTTGCCATGTTAGAGATCTGGGTTCTGGGCAGGCAATGACTTTACATAAACTCTCTCTGCTAAATTATTTAAAAAGGAGTGGGGAGATAGGCTGGAGAGTGTTCAGCCAATTTCCTCTAATTGTCTTCTAGGTCGCTGTTCATTGTGTTAGTCAGTAACAAGGGTAGTCAAATTACAAGGAAATTTAAACAGCATTTTGAGGAGGTAAGATTTAAAGGGCTGGTGATCTCCTCTTTCCTAGCTCATGGATCTTTGCCATAGGCTCCTGAGTTTCTGATGAAGGACTGTCTGTCTCTTTCTGGGTTTTTGCTCCTGCGAGTGGTGGTGTTTGTGCAATTACAATTCCATGGGTTTAGCTTGGTGCACATATTTTCCAAACACTCTGAAGATAAACACTACCAAAGGGTAACTGATATTCTAGAAATTGGTGCAGGAGGAACAACAACGTGGACTAGGGACAGGTCTGAGACTGTTTCAGATATGTTGCAAAAAAGGGGTACAAAGAAAATGACACACTCCAGTGAAAAACTGCCAACAGGGGGGATTTTAAGACTCATTACTCTATCTGGATCAATTTATTTTTCATCAAATCACCATGAGAAATTCAAATTGTGCTCTCAGTTTATATTCTGTTTTCGTTTTTTCCATTTCAATAAGATGTTTACAAAATAAAGGCACGAAACACTGTAATGTTACAAATGTGCAGACAAAATATTAAAATTAAATTAAAAAATTAAGACAAAGTCAAGTATGAGAGCACATTTCAGTAACTTAAGGGTGAAACACCATTAAAAGCACTAACAGCAATCAGGAGTGGTGGAACCATTTTTATAGTTGGGATACTGAAAGCCACCTCAGTCAAACTGTAAACCCTGTATATGATGTAAACCACTTCAAGCCAGGGGGTGCAGCAGTACCCCCTGCATCCCTAGTTCCAGCACCTATGATGATAATAAAAAATGAGGAATTAAGAACATTCAGAGTAAAATTTAACATAAAAGAAAACTAAACTTTTTAAAGTATGGAAATGCATCAATTCCATCACCAAGGCCATGAACCCCAACCTAGATAATGGTTAGAGAAAAGCAGTGGAACACACTTCTCTCCAACCCCACACCTCCCATTTTAAAATTAGGTTGGAGAAAGCGTAAAATCACTGCCTACCCAGAACCCCCTAAAATATTAAACTCTGCCCAATGACTCAACAGGAATAGGGTCTTCTCAAAACATCTCAGAATCTGGTCCATATAGTTCCTTTTCCATCTTAAAGGCAATTTACAAACAGAGTACATTGTATTATCCTGGTGGTAGTGAAACTTACTAACCTTCAGAGGTTAATCGAGATGTTTGCTTTTTATATCAACCTTTTCTTTACAGTTTACATTTGTAATGTTGTTCAGGTTCTGGGGTTCAACTCCTCTAAAATCGCTAAAAATACGGTTGATCTCAATATGCAAAATTAAAACCATTTTATTTGAGCTTTTATCATTTCAAAACTTGATAACTGGAATGCCCCATTAGCTCGGTTGCCCTGTTATTCTTTCAGCTTGGCTTTAGCATCTTCAGAACACCGCTGCATAGGGACAAAAAAATGTTTGAAAGTATTACACCTTCACCATTCTCTGCTCATTGGTTGCAGGTTCTCCAGAGGTTAAATCTGAAATTGTAATCCTTATCTTTTGTGGAACAAGTCAGTTCAGGCTTATGCACTCTCCTGTATTATAAAGTTCTATCACAAAGTGCTGCACCCTGCTCATAGTCCAGCAACACTAGCTGCACAGACAACTAAAATGATTACACAATATACAGAATGCCTTGGGAAGGGACATTTCAGTTTGTTAGCTACTACAGCAAGAACAGTTCTCTCAGTGCAAGAGAAAGGAAGTGTCTGGCTGTCAAGGCAACTGCATATATAACCTATAAGGAGGCCAGCAAGGTGTGGTCATCCACATGGGTGGGCATATGAAAGAGATATAGACAGCAGCATTCTCTAGAAAGATGGGCTGAGCAGAAATGCGTTGCTATAAAAGGGGCTATAGAGCAGTCTGTGAAACTTAACTTTCAAATTTTACTTCCTCTTGATCAAGCTAGAGATTTTTGATCCAACATGATGCAGCTAAGAGTGATGGTTTTTCACATAGACAGTTGTTGTGCCAGTGAAGGCATACATAAATGTGTTTAATAATTAGTCAAAGAAAGTTTACCTGACAAAGAACATACCTTCCAGTAAACCTAGGAACAGAACACTAGGATGAAAATACTAAAAAATATTATGCATAGGATTAGTGGGTGACTGCCATAACCCAGGTCATAAATTCATGATGAGGAAGACTTTCTTAAAAGGTATCTAGCTAGCACTTACACATTGTGCGACAACATTTAGTGAGAAAGACACAGGATAATGGATTGAAAGCAAAATCAAATGAATGGAATAACCAAAGATTAGCTGTTTGGACACTTGCACTTTCTTTGTGGTAACATGCTCTATTTTTAGAGTCTACATTTATTCAGATATACAAAACACATCATGGGCTAGATTTTCAAATTAGGCACATTTACATACCTACATACATATATGATAAACTAATATATGTACAGAGATATCACTTCCTCAAACCTTAGGCAAAAGACAATAACCATGAACAGAACATACCCACACCATGTAATATTTAAGCTCAGGAAGCGAAGACAGCCAACTGAAACTGCGGACTACATTTAAATGGACAGAAAATAGTTGCTCAAGTTGTAACTGGAAAAGGCAACATTGAGCAGCTCTCAGAAAAAGTCACAGTTTTCCAATAGCAAGTAGTCAGATAACACACTCCACAAGCACCCTAGCACTGTGCTGGGGCATTGGTTCTTCCTTTATATAGGTAAAAGAGTCATCTACCAAATCACCAACACATATGCTTGTAGCACATAAGTATTCTTTTGAGGTCTCCATCAAGTACTGATGGAAGGAAGGAATAAAGGGAAAGTAATTGTTATCTTAGCAAATTTACAGATAAACCATTAAAGCAGTACCTGAATTCTAACATGAATGTGGCATTCATCACGCAGGCCTGAGCGTCTAGGTTTCATATAACAACTCTCTAGCTCAGTTATATATCACATCTTAATTTATCATGTGCACAAACATCTTTAGAATGCAAGTCTTTGGCAGAGATTTTTACAGGTTTGGCGTATTTTTTTTTTTTTTACACTAAGCTGCATTCCCTTGTTATTCTACATAAATGATGATTCTCATTCTAGCACATGATAGGTACTTTGCCCCCTCCATTGTTCCAGTTCATGGAACACTATGCTATGCTTTTGTACACAAGAAATTCTCAGGCTGTGTCCAGGTTTAAATCCCATTTAAGACCTAAATTTTTAGCACAGCTTTATAATTAGCAGAGTTCAGAACTGCTAATCTTCCAGATGTATTTAGCTACTGTTTCTCTATCTCCTCACAGAAGACAATGCTCCCTAACCTGATATCCTACTGTTATAATTTACCATGCTTGTTAGTTTCCTAACAAATTAAACCAATCTTTCCATTCCAAATAATGATCAAAATCTTTACCAGATACTAGGGTGATCTGACTGATGAATAACAGCAGATAGAAGGTGCATTTCTTTTTCTATTTTTTTTTCTAAAAAAACCTTATTACTAGGGGACACTTGTATAGTACTGCCTCTTCAAAAAATCTCTGTTCTGAGCAGTCACACGGATTTTGTTTACTTGCGTAACCCATATAAGCTGGAAAAGCAATGTGTCTACTGAATGAAAATGAAGGATACATTCCATTAAGTTCCTGAAAAGCAAAATAGTTGAGCACATGAGAACTCTGAAGCAACAACTTATTTACTGAGACAGACAGAGGTGGGAGAGAATTTGAAGGTTCATGTTGAGATTACTTTTCCTGAGCCAAAATCCAAAGCACCAGCTGAACAAAGTCTCAGGAATACTGCAAAGTCCCACTCTGGCCACTATATCACTCTCATGCTATTTATAAACATTTCTCATTTGACTAGAGCCTTTGATGCGGAAGTAGGGGGGAAGAGTTAGTGATATGAGAAGCCCAAAGTGCATCTATTCCAGGCTGAATAATACATGAAGATGAATGAAGATGATGAGGCTTGGAAGTTTTTAGATTAAAACAATGTGTCTTTATGAAGAAAGGATCTTTCCTGCTCTCGGTCACTGTCATTTCTCAGAAACTGACCTTTCTGTCTTCAAGATGCCAACTGAAACAGAAATTGGGGCTATTACTTTCAATGAGGAGACACCTGTGTTACACACTTAGGAGGCTTAATATTCTATTAACTAGGTTCGTGCTTAACTGGAAACAGTTTGAAGTGTGAAACTGTGGACTCTGTCCAGCTGCTGAAATTAGCAGATATGGAAAATAAAATTATTATTTAATATTTGCTTATGGTGACACCCAGAAGATAGAGAAACTCCATGGAGATGATAATCTAAAAGACAGACAGACAAACAGGGAACAACCATATATGAGTCAGTTCAGTCTTTAAAAGGAACTTACATGTGGACAGGATGAGTGAAAAGAAGACGCATCCATGCCCAATAGGCTAAGTAGAAGAAGGAAAGAATGCAGTTGTGCAAGAAGTCGATGATGTTAGCAAAGCAGTCAGAGTACAGATGAGGCAAAGCTTGACAAAGGAGGATAAAGAAGGTAGGGCAGACTTAAGTAGAACTCAGAAGGTAGACACGAATAACTTAAAAATATGATGTGACAATGGACTGGGGCCCAGTGGAGATACTGGAAAGGGAGTGATGCGTTCAAGTCAGTGGATGAGGAAGATCAATTTAGTGGCAGTATTTTGTATATTACTGGAAAAGGAAGTTACTTACCTGTTCAGTAACTGCAGTTCTTTGAGATGTGTTGTCGCCATGTATTCCACATCTGGTGCACAAACGCTCCAAGCACTGGAGATCGGAATGCATTAGCCAGCAGTGTGCACTGATTGGACCTGCTCCGTGCATAGCCTCAAGCCATTCCTCTTTAGGGAATTAAAAAGGGGATGCTGTGACCAACTGACCCTCAGTTCCTTCAACACTACACAGTCCAACCATTAGAGACTCAGCAGTAGCGGGGAAAGGAGAGTGGGTCATGGAACACAGACAGAACCTCTTGAAGAACTCCAGTTACTGAACAGATAAGTAACTTCCTTTCTTCTTTGACTGTGTGTATGCTTCATATCTGCTGACTCTCAAGCAGTATACTGTAAAGACAGAGGGGTACTGCAAGTCTAGAAAGACTTAGGGAATTATAGAGCAGTCAGCCTAACTTTAATACCTGGAAAGACATTGGTAGAAATTATCAATCAATTTGCAAGCACCTGGAGGATAATAGGGTTAGGTGGATTTGTCAAGAACAAACCATGCCAAACAAACTTTCATTTCCTGCTTTAATAGGGTTACTAACCTAGTGGATGGTGGGGGGGAAGGGAGGGGAAGAAGTAGACGCAAAATACCTTGATTTTAGTAAACTTTTGTCACAGTTCCACATGACATTCTCATAAGCAAACTAGAGAAATATGGGCTAGATGAAATTACTATAAGATGAGTGCACAACTGGTTGAAAAGAGTAGCTACCAATGATTTCCTGTCAAATTGGTAGGGCACGTGTAGTGGAGTCCCTCAGGGGTCAATATTTCAATTAATGACTTGAATAATGGAGTGGAAAGTATGCTAATAAATTGTGCAGATGACACTAAGTGAGTAGGGGTTGCAAGCACTTTGGAGGACAGGTTTAAATTCAAAATAACCATGACAAATTGGAGAATTGGTCTGAATTCAACAAGACGGAATTCAATAAAGACAAGTGCAAAGTACTTCACTTAGGAAGGAAAAATCAAATGCACAACTACAAAATGCAGAATAACTGGCTGGGTGGTCACACGGCTGCAAAGGAGCTGGGGGTTATAGCAGACCACAAACTGAATGAGTCAACAATGTGATGCAACTGCAAAAAGGGCTAATATGATTCTGAGGTGTATTAACAGAAGTGTTGTATGTAAGACAATTGTTCCACTCTGCTTGGCACTCGTGAGGCCTCAGCTGGATTACTAGTCCCATTCTGGGTGACACAATTTAGGAAAGATGCAGACAAATTGGAAAAAATTCAGAGGAGAACAACAAAAATGATGAAAAGTTTCAAAAAAAGGTTAAAAAAACTGGATGTTTAGTCTTAAGAAAAGAAGACTACGCGGGGGAGACCTGATAACAATCTTCCAATATGTTAAGGCAGGGGTCTGAAACTCAATTAACCTTAGGGCCAATGCCAGTTCTCAAATCCTCCCAGCGGGCCAATGTTACTCATGCTGCCCAGAACCCGCCCCCCAAAACTCCACCCCCTCAGTACTCCGCCCCCCAGCTGCCTAAGGCTCTGGGAGGGAGTTTTGGTGTGGGAAGAGATCTGCAGTAGGGGATTGGGATGCAGGCTCTGGGAGGTAGCTTGGGTGCAGAAGGGGTGAGAGGTTAAGCTCTGGGAGGGAGTTTGGGTGCGAGAGGAGATCTAGGGTGGAAGGGTTGCAGGCTTTGGGAAGGAGTTTGGGGGCGGGAGGGGGTGTGTGGGAAAGGGGAGGG
>NC_133770.1:292064148-292092750 GCF_003597395.2 Chelonoidis abingdonii
TGGGAGGGAGTGTGGGGGCTGGGGAGTGTCGGGACGGTTCAGGCTCTGGGAGGGAGTTTGGGGGCAGGAGGGTGTGTGTGGGACGGGGGAAGGCTTGGAGAGGGGGGTCAGGGGATGTGGCGCTTACCTGGGGCTCGAAGGCGGGGCGGGGGCAGCGTGCAGAGGCCGCAGGGAGGGGCCAGCAGCCCTTGGAGCGAGCAGGCAGATGCCGCTCAACTCCACTACACTGCCAGGACCCCTGAGGGGGGAGTGCCTGGGGCCGCAGGTGGTGTAAGGGAGAGGCCCTGCCTCAAAACTGCTGGAGCCCTGCAGGCCACACTGGGGAGGCTCGCGGGCCACAGACAGTTTGAGACCCCTGTGTTAAAGGCTGCTATAAAAATAACTGAAATCAAATGTTTTCCACTTCCATTGAAGGTAGGACAAGTAGTAATGGGCTTAATCTGCAGCAAGTGTGATTTCGGTTAGATATTAGGAAAATCTTTCTAACTGTAAGGGTAGTTAAGCTTTGGAATAGGCTGCCAAGGGAGGTCAGGCAGTCCCCATCATTGGAAGCTTTTAAAAACAAGTTGGACAAATACCTGTCAGGGATGATTTAGGTTTACTTGGTTCTGCCACAGTACAGGCGGCTGCACTTGACTTCTCGAGGTCCCTTCCAACGCTACATTTCTATGATTCTATGATAAGTCTAATTAAATAGGGATTTTAATACAGCCCTGCTAAATTCAGCATCTGCCCATGAAGGTACATACGTTATTCCCGGTAACAGCCCTATAAATATCAACTCTAGGAACACCCCTAAACAGGATTGTGGAGGCTACCTGTGTCCTGGTTAAATGCACCCTAATGTTTCCACCGAGCTGTAAATTGGCCATTTCATAACATAACTTTATACAACCTGACACCCATCTATAAATTCTTTGGGTTGAAATTGCCCGACCCTTCAATCTTTCAGCAAGAGAAAAACAGCCATGGGGATGACAAAATGATTTTGTCCTATCCAAATAAAAGGATAAGGCCTATAGGATATCTAACATGTTCAGTACAGCTTCACCCTTGGTTGGGTGTGGTTTCCGGAAAAACAGAAAGCACAGACTGATTTAAATGAAAATCAGACAGTATTTTATGAAGGAATTTAAGGCGTGGTCTGAGAATAACCTTGTCTTTATGGAAAATCATATATGGCAGCCCTGCCTGAATTTTAACGTGTTGACCTGCAATGTCAGAAAGAAAGGAGCTGGATGCAAGCTATATCACCCTGAGCATCAGAACTCTGATGTGAAGCTGCGTTTTGTGATGAGACGATTGTCCTTGAATTATGAGATCATCAAGTTATGTTCCCCATCCCAACACTGGGGCATCTCTGACAATTTACTTCAGAGGAAATGATGTCGAGAAAAGAATATCCTTGTAAGCTGGCTACTGATCCTTCCACCAACAGAAGGAATCCAAGACTAACTGAGGGATTTGCAGTATCATGTTAAAACTGTGAACACTGGGCTGGTAAAGGTTTTTTAGCCATCCCTGAAGGCAACATAGATGCATACTTGCAAATGGAGTTAGAGTGCATGAGGCCATATGGCTAACGAGGTAAATGTTCTCATGGTTGTTGGAGGATTGATCTATAGCTGACTGATCAGTTCCGACATGTTGCTGAACTTGGCATGAGGTGGAAATGCCTTCAACACTGTGTAATCTATGAGGGCTCCAATATATTCTATTCCTTGCATTGGAGTTAAGTGAGACTTGTCCTTGTTTCTTCAGAGTCCCAGGCTGCTGAACAAGCGTATGATGTACTAAACACTGTCTGATACTTGTTGGGGGAGGGGGAAGGAACCCTGAACCAACCAGTAAACTAAGATGCTCCTTCACTTTAAATGCACTGCAGTTACCGCCAGACACTTTGTGGGCCTTTCACAAGCTGAAAGGCAGCACCCTGTATTGATAATGCATGTTGCACGTTATAAAATACAGGTAATTTCCAATGTGCTAGATCAGGGACTGGCAACCTTTGGCATGCGGCTTGCCAAGGCAAGCACCCTGGCAGGCCAGGACAGTTTGCTTACCTGCTGCATCCATAGGTTCGGCCGATCGCAGCACCCACTGGCCACGGTTTGCCACTCCAGGCCAATGGGGGTGGTGGGAAGCAGGGGCCTGCACACCCTCGGCCTGCGCTGATTCCCGCAATCCCCATTGGCCTGGAGTGCCGAGCCGTGATCAGCCAAACCTGCGGATGTGGCAGGTAAACAAACTGGCCCGGTGCTTACCCTGGCGAGCCGCGTGCCAAAGGTTGCTGATCCCTGTGCTAGATGCATGTTAATATGCGTCTTGTAGATCAAGAGCTGCAAACCAATTGAGAGAGGAATATGAAAGAGAGAGTTACCATCGAAAACTTAACTGATGTACAGAACAATTTAGATTTCTCAGGTCTAATATTGGATACTAGCCTCCTGATTTATTGGCAATAGAACCCCTCCCCCCAGTATTGAAAGGGGACCTCTTCTACAGTCCCTATAGCCAGAAATGATTGAATCTCTAAGAAGATTCTTGTGGGTGGGGTCCCTGAAGAGGGAAGGGGAAGGCCAGTGTGGGGATGTAGGGACATCCCTGAACTGGAAAGAATAACCATTCTGAATTCTTTCCAGTTCCCCTAAGTTGATGGCGATATCCTTCTAGTTTTCTGGAAATAATGCAAACGATCCCTAAAACTGGGTTAGGGAAATGGTAAAGATACTCTAAGTTTAGTTGGTGGCTCTCAAAGTAAGTATCAAACTGACTACTTGGACAACGGGAACTGGTTTGTATTAGCTGTCATGGAAGTAAGAGATTGTTTTTCAGAAACTTCTCAACCTTATTCTAACTGGAATAATCAAAATGAGAAAGAAGAGCTTGGTAATTTGCTACATGAAATTGTAAGTTTACAGGCAAATAATTTTTCCTGCACAGAAGATCCAACCTCTTTGGTTCTTTGTCCTTATGGGTATTTACAAAAGGGTTGTTGCTTAGCTTTTCTTGAGAAGAGTAATGACCAGAGACCCTGGAACAGAATGGGAGTAGAAACATTCAAACCCAACAGAGAGATCTGATACCTTTTTAGAAGTTGTAGTGATGCTGGTGTCTACCACAGTAACTGCACCAGTTCAAAAATGCCCTCATTTGTAGTCACAATGAGTCTCTCAGGTAGGAATGTATGTAAAATGTCCAACAATTAATGTCCCGTGTCTTGGACAGTCTGAATAGAGATTTTCATTATCTCTGAAATTTGCCAGAATAACTCATGGTACACTTTGTAATCATCACGAGGTGAGGTCTGAGGTGGTACAGCAGCTTCATTTGACAATGAAAGGAATATACATGTTGGGACAATATCAACAGCCTGATGCTGTGGAACATCCTCAGTGAGAGACAGGGGCATGGACGAAGCAGGGGCCCTGATCTCCTGGTATAGCTGCTGATGCTGAAGTACAGACAGGTCTGGAGGTGAAGGTGATTGTCTCTGGAACAAAATGCTGAAGGGTGGAGTAGATATGGCCAAAGGACCAATAAAGCCAAGAGCTTTGACCATAGGGATAAAAAAATGTAGCCAGAGGATTGGATACCTGATAGGGGAAACTGGCTTAACCAGCTTTAGTTTACCTTTAACCCTAGTCTGTCACCCTAGCATATGTGGATCACAGCTTTGGGGAAATATGAAGGTGAGGTATCTGCACTATCAGAAGATTAAGATAGCACTGCTTCATCACCCTGTGAAGTGGCTGATTCTACAGGAGTCCTAAGCAATATACCAATGGTTCCTGAGTGAACAGCAACTGAGACTCAGGGAGGGCAATCAGAGTCAGAGCCATGAAGCTCAGTACATCAGCACTCCTTGCTGTTATGCTGAAGAGAAACCTGGTTCAGAGACCTGACACCTAAATATAGCTGGCACCAAAGGCAACAGCTTCTGAAACACTGGCACCGAAGCTGACGATGCAGGAGGCAGCTGCATCTGCAAGCTCATCTCCTGAACACACAGTCCTGAATGAGTGGGTCCCAGAACTGAAGGACGCAGAACCAAGGAGACCACTGCCCCCAAAGAACTTTGGTGCTTTCTCTTTGTGAGAGCTGGAGGGATCTAAGGCAATTTTAGGAGCAGATCTCTGAGGAGCAAAAAAGGAAGTACCTCTCCTTCTTCTTAGAACTGTTTTAGCAGGGGACCAATCCCTATGTTCTTTCTGGGAACTGTTTACTGCCATCTGGCTGAGAAGAAGAGACTGAGGAAACAGGGATTCCTGAGGCCACAGTAGCGGCACTTTTAATTCACAGCTGTCCCAGACTGGGAGGATCCTGCCCCACTTCAGGGGTCTAAAGCAGGCCTTGTTGATTTCTCCAACAGAAAAGATTTTAGTCTCTTTTCTCTGGACCAAGAAGCCCTTTTGGTAAGGGTCTTATACTCCTTACATATTTCCCTAATACAGGCCTGCACAGCATGCGGCCCACAGAGGCGAAACAAAGGGCTCTGGGCTGCCCGCAGCCGTGGGGAGCCCAGAGGCTTTAAATCCCAGTCGCAGCCGGGATTCAAAAGGCTCTGGGCTGCCCACAGCGGCGGGAAGCCCAGAGCTCTTTAAATCTCAGCCGCGGTTGGGATTCATAGGGCTCTGGGCTGCCTGCAGCGGCGGGGAGCCCTTTAAATCTCAGCCGCGGCCGGGATTCAAAAGGCTCTGAGCTCTCCGCAGCTACGGGGAGCCCAGAGCCCTTTAAATCCCAGCCGCGGCCAGGATTCATAGGGCACTGGGCTGCCTGGAGCCGCCAGGAGCCCAGAGCCCTTTAAATCCCAGCCTTGGCCGGGATTCAAAGGGCTCTGGGCTGCCCGCAGAGATTCCTGGCCGCGGCTGAGATTTAAAGGGCTCCCTGCCGCCACACGCAGCCCAGAGCCCTTTGAATCCCGGCCACGGCTCCAGCGGATGGGCTGGGGCTGGAATTTAAAGGGCTCGGGCTCCCCTCAGTGGCAGGAGCTCTGGGCCCTTTAAATCCCTGCCTCCACCCCATAAAGCTCCGGGTTCCCCCAGCCACTGGAGCCCTGGGCCCTTTAATTTGCCCCTGAGGCTCCCAGCCACCTCTTCAGCTAGGAGCCCCTCGTTGATTTAAAGTCAAGTATCACCTCCCCACCCTCAACCTTCCTTTTGGCCCACAGCTGTTTTGGTGGGGCGGCGCTGGGGAAGGATGGTGTGTTTCTGCAGGACTGGGCGGTGCTGGGGCAGGGTGTTTCCGCGGGGCCAGGAGGTCCGGGGGGGGGGGTGTTTCCGCGGGGTCGGGGGGTTTCAGCCCTCAGCTGTTTTCTTTGGAGTAATGTGGTCTTCGTCGCTTTACGAGTTGTGCAGGCCTGCCCTAATATGTCCTTCATCCAGGCAGTAAAAAAATTAGAGTGAGTGTCATTAACTACCCCACATGACAAACAAATCTAGCAGCCCCACGTGACAAACAAATCTAAAACCTGGAGACTTTTGAATGGCCATGAGGAAGTTTCCCTACTGGGAAAAAACAAAACAAAACAAAAAACCATTGTTAAGATAAAAGTCTATCAAATCTACCATTAACTCAACTATGTACAGATAAACTAATATGTGAGTGGACAAGGTAGGACCCTGATAATTGACTCCTTCTCACAGCCAAGAAGGGTGAAAGGAACTGAGAGTCAGTTGGTCACTCTGCCCCTTTTTATTCCCTTAAGAGAGAGGAGCGGCTTGAGACGATGAAGGTAGCGGGTGCACTAATGGACACTACTAGCTAAAACATTCTGATTTCCAGCATATGGAACGTTTATACCCCAGATGTGGAAGAAACAAACAAGCAATCAAAGAAGAAAGGGGCAAATGTGTGTCTGGAAGACCAAGGAGGAAGACATTACAACAGTCAAAGTGACCTATAATGAGGCACTCAAACCACCTTAATCTTAATATTTTTGGAGTCCTGCCTGGGCTGCATTTTGTGCTGAAACAGTGACAGGGCTGCACCTTGAACAAAATGTTATGTTCTGCTCATTTGAGCAAGCTGACAAAGAATAAGTGCGACAGCAAGTGCTTCTGAGATCATGCAGCATCTTTGACAATCTACAGAGTAACTAAAACTTCGAAGATGTGCAATGAAAACAAGTGAAGAATTGTCTGGCCATACCGAAAAAAGGACAGGAGACATTTGACATGGGTTTAATCGGGCCACAACATTATTATTAGATGTCTGAGACTACCCAGCAGATAAAAGTGTACAGAGCAGGTAACCCCATGTTTATTCCATAATTACCTGGCTGGGAGGGGTTAACAGCTCCCCCTCTTTTTCTATCCACGTCCCTTCAGCAAAACCATTGCTGGGACCTTACTATCCACCCCCCTTGTAGGAGGAGTAAGATGGGTGATAAGAATGTGGCAGCTGGGCTCCCTGCCGTACCAATCATAGGAGTCCCCAACCCCCCCGACCCCATTTGGTCCTTTAACAAACATCTCTTTTTAAGTCCTTTTCAATACATTTATCTGGTCACAGTGTACCTTTCCTATGGAGTACCTGTACTGGACATCCACCCTACACTTAAATAATGAATAGTGACATATAGCCTACCGCTCTTCATGCTATGCATGAACAGAGCCCTTCCTGAACCTGCTGTGGGGAAGGTGAAAACCCCCCCAACTGCACCTAAGCCAATCTGGCGATAACGGTAAAATTCCTTCCCAGCCCTCCTAAAAAAAGGGCGACTAGCATAATGCCCAAAGCCGGACTAGACCAAACCTGGTATTTTACCACCTAAAGGGGAAGGAGGGTCGGTGTTGCCTCAGCCTGCTCCATGTAAAAGGGAGATTTCAGGCATAAAGCTACCCCTTTTAAACCCTACATTCCCAAGGGATGAGTCAGCAACCACACTGACCCCCCTTTTGCAGCAATTTTCATCTCCCCTGCCTGTGGTAAGCTTCTGTCTCAAATCTGGACCTTAGTGTCCAAAAATCTGGGTGCTTACATAAAACTCTCCCCAAGCTTATACCCAGCTTGGCTCTGATCTCGCTGCCACCAACCAGGATTTTAGGGCTCCTGGTCACCCCGAGTCACCCCAACCTTTCCCTGGGGGACCCCCAAGACCCAGAACCCCTGGGTCTCCCTATCTCAAATGGGAAAACAAGCTCCTCCCCCTTGTCTCCTCGTTATCTGCTCCCCAGCTTCCCTCCCTGGGTGAGCCTGGGCGATGCAGTACTTAACTCCTTGAAGGCAAAACAAAGAGGGAAATCACCCTCCCCCTGAGGCGATGCATTCAAACCTAGTAAAGCTAACATAAAGAGATTTTCCACCCCCCTTTCCTGTAGCCTCACCAGAGAAAAACCAAAAACCTCAACCAGGTTTTAAAAAGAAACTTTATATAAAAAGAAAGAAAATACAGAAAAATATAACCCACTGCATTAAGATGTCAATTACAGGCTCTTGCTTATAAGAATTAGGAATACACAGTCTGATTCAAAAAATAGCCAATTTAAACCAGTCCAGCAATTACACCCATGTAAATACAAACCAAAGCACATAACAGCCTATTGCTTGGTTTCCTTTGTACTCACACTTGATAGTAGAATATTAGAAAGGAGATTGGAGTTAGCAGAAAAGCTGTTTCAATCCATAGCCGGGAGAAACAAAAGACCCCGAGCTCGTTTCCCTCCCAGACTTTAAAAAAAATCCAGTTCTCTGATTGGTCCTCTGGTCAGGTGCTTGATTCCCCCGTCCACCCCTTACAGGTAAAAGAAAATTAACCCTTACCTATCTACTTATGACACCGCCCCCAGCCATAAAGCACTGTTCCCTTCATTCGGCCAGCCAGCCAAATACTCGCCCACATAAAGGTGTGGTGCGGTCATTCTCAATGTGAGTAACAAAAATGGTAACTATACAATAATACTAAGCAGAGATCGAAGGCAGAATAGGTATGCAGAATAAGCTATTCTCTCACTCCTAGAACTGGTCCTCCCTAAACTGGATTTGAGGTACAGTGCGAGGCCAGTGTTTGAGAAGTTTCTACTGCCATAACCCATGGCATACTGCGTTATCAATAGAGGACTTCAGTCTTCAGAGATGTTGGACCTGCAGCTTTCATCCTCACTAAATATGCAATAATGTAAAATTCTTATGTAAAAGACAAAAATATATTTGCTCTCTTTCCTAGATGAGACTCACACAGGTCTAAAAGGGAGACTGCAGGTAAAAGTGAATGTAAACTTGATGGCATCATCACATTAAACTGACTTCAACTGATTACCTATAGCAACTAATGGAATTATTCACTTGTGCTGTAGGTTCACGCTGAGACTTATTAATCTCATCTAGAAAAGAAATCAAAATGAGAGATGTCCTATAAAACTGGATTAAAGCATTAGGCCTGCAATATCTGATGACTCTACATGAATTAGAATACTGTGTGGCTTCTACATGGGGAAATACAGTCATATCAAATACAGAAAATGCCAGTGTGCTTTGGAGTGAGAGAGAGACTGTGACTTTCCTGCAGGAAGTCAAAGTGTCATATATCACCCCAGGGGAAATGCTCTAGAGTTATAATACCAGAACTTATAAATAGATACCAATTTAAATGCAACTTGAAGGGATTAAAGATGATTTTTTTCTCCCGCAATCATATTATCAAGACAATTTCCCTCTTACTTCAGTTGATGTATTTTTTTGTCTTGTCTTTCTAGCAGAAATACTTATACTTTTAGGAATTTCCTCAACTGTATTAATTTATGCAGTTCATTTCATACTGTAACAGACAGCTCAGTTACTCTAAATATTAAAATTAAAAAAGAATTGTTAATTTTGGTAACAGTTTGTTAAATAAATCACTAAGTTGTCAACTCATGTAAATGTTTTTCCTCCAACACTAGCATATTATTTTCCAAGCTCCAATTCAAGAGACTGGTGTGTGGTTGAAATCCCAGGTGCAACTGGATTCCTCATAAGTAGCTCAGACACATCCTGGAGGTGAAATACTTATGACCTGAGATAGATAAATCTCTAAGCCCATGACAGAACTATGGGCACACAGTAAGTACAGTTTAGATGTGCTCTCCTTCATTCTAATAATTTTTACTTATTTCACAGAACTCCTTTCACACAAAAATATCTCAATGCATTTCTCAAATTGTATACAGATACCGTCACTGAAATGCAGCCAGACATCACCGGGTAGAAGTGTAGTGCAAACAGAGAAGGAAAAATTTTCTCAAGGGCACCAAGAGCAAATCCAGTTCTTACAAAAGCATCACTGGCCACTGAAATCACACAGATTTTCTGTTTTTAAGAGCTCATTATAAAGAGCATGGATGAACGAGAGAGAAAGAATGAACTTAATTGGAATTACATTTCTCTTCTTCAAAAGGCTGAAGGCCTGAGTCAATCCTGTCAAGATTCAAACCTGAGGCTCCAGGGACTGGGCTTAGATTTAAAACCCAATTCCAAAGAAACCAAATTATAGTTACAGCTGCAAAACCCTTAGGTTTTGATTTGACAAAAAAGTCTCACTCCCTGATGTTGCAAACTAGCCACCATCAAATTAGGCCTGAAAAGAGACTGGGAGTGGATGAGTCACTAACACACTAATTTCCCCCTGCTGATACTCACACCTGTTTGTCAACAGTTTGAAATGGGCCACCTTGATTACATTGGACTCATTAGCACTACAAATGTGATTTCCATCCCTTGTCAACTGTTCAGAATAGCCCATTCCACCTTAATTGAATTAGCTTGTTAGTACCAACACCCCACTTGGTAAGGCAACTCCCATCATTTCATATGCTGTGTGTATATATCTCCCTACTGTATTTTCCACTCCACACATCAAATGAAGTGGGTTTTAGCCCACAAAAGCTTATGCCCAAATAAATCTGTTAGTCTCTAAGGTGCCACAAGTTCTCCTCATTGTTTTTGCTGATACAGACTAACACAGCTACAACTCTGAAACCTGTAGTACCTGTGTGCATGAGTTAAGCACTCACAATTCTGCATAAACATGAGTCTTGATGACATTTCAAAATCATACTGCCGATGGGAAAATTCTAACACTTGCATTCAACAAAAGAAAACACTTGTTGCTCAACGTATTTGTGAAATCTTCTGTATATTTTTCCTCATAATTCGTAATACAAATATTTCAGGATATTTTTTAAGAGATTTGGCTGCATAAATTTGATATAAAGGTTTAGGGGTCAGTTCTCTCCTCTGATATGCATTACACATCTTTATGTAAAACAGCTTCCTCTAGAACTTGATGAAGATGTCCTGGGGCCTCTCCACCTCATTCCAACAGGGTTGAAAGCAAACACACTTTAAAAAAAAAAAAAAACAAGTAAAAACCCCCACTTATTTTACGCATTTTTGTTCATATTTAATCATCAGGACACATTTTATGAAAATCCATCTGGTACTAATCAGAATAGTTTAACTAAATTATTTCTGTGTTCACTATCAAACAAAAAGGTCTCACTCCTTGATGCTGTAGACAGATACATTTGAATGTAATTGGATTGCTGCCTTCCCATTTGGGAAGGGAAAATCATTTAACACACTTTGGAGGCAAAAGAAATTTGAATTTCTCCCTGCATGTGAAATAAAAATGTATAATCTGGGATAATATCATTCTTCACTCTGCTTCTAGAAACAGTGAAAATATGTGTCTTAATACAACTGCACTGAACACTAATACTGTGACAAGAGTCGGGGAATGAGAGAGAAATAGATCAGGTTCAGAGATTTCTATTATCTAAGCAAGAAGCAGCCAGAACATTTTCAGATGCCTAGGTGAAGTCCAAGTGGAGATGTAAACACTGATTAAATTTACTCAGTATGTTCACTTCATTGCTCAGCTGACTTCTCCCCCATCACACACAAACACTTGCCCCGGCCTTTCTACACATAATGTTATATCATCAGTGCTTGGCTACACAACAGCAGCTACTCATGTTGTTGCCTTTAAGTACCAACAGCTGCTCACATTCACCCTCTTCAAATTCACACCTTTTGGTGAAAATAATTGAACAGTGGGTTCTCCCTCCCCACTAATTCACATATTGCATACTCCTCTGATAGTAACTACTACTACTGCGCACTGCAGCTGGGACAATAACTGATACCTTGGTATGCTGGCAGTTCCAAATAGTAGTAACTCAATAACTGGTTCAGCTCAAATAGAATCCAAAAATTGTAAAAAAAATTTCAGCGACTCAAAATATCCATTTTGGGTCGAGCAGTGGAGGAGGCAGCCTATTTCATAATCTTCAGCCCAGTGGTTAGGGCACTTATGGGAGACCCAGGTTCAATTCCCCTCTCCGCCTGATATAGAGAGAGGATTTGAACTCAGTTGCCTGTACTGCAGAAGATCACCCTAGGCACACTGAGCAAGTGTGTCTCAATCTCTCCTGTTTCGGCTTTTCATAAATATTTAACTAATTATTGGAGCAGGGACTTGAACATGAGTCTTCCACACCCAAGGTGAGCACCCTAACAATCAGACTAGAGAGTCATTCTCACCCTCTTCCCTAGTCCAATGACTGTTAATTGTCATTCATAGAGGCACTTCACTGATTTTCACAGTGACAGTGAATAATCATTCAATTAGCTACTAGGCTAAAGACTTGCTAACGCCAACACTCCTCCTCCTCCTCTTCCCTCCTGCTCTTCCTCTTCAGCATCTAAATGTACAAAAAAATTTGTCCAAAACTATTTCGCAAATTCTAGAATTTTGTCAAATTCATAACTAGTTTCAGGTCAACTGAAACATCATTTTTCAGAGAATGAACTTATTTGTCCAAAAAAATTCACCCATCTCTAATACTCACTTATCTACTAATTCTAGAGCCCTCCCCAAGCTAGCTACGACTCCAGCAGCTTGTAGTGCCTCTGCTGGTACAGAATCTTCACAAACCACCTCCTGTTTCCCTTCCTAGCTTCCGGCTGTCTCTTCTAAATATCAACTAACCTTACCAAGTGCACCTACACCCCTCTCCTGAAACACTACTTAGAATTCACTATCCAATCTCTGCTATTGTGAATGAAATAGGGTTTGGAAGAAATTGCTCTTTTTTATCCAGAAGACAGTCATTTTTCCCCTTCTTAAATCATTTTTTCTTTTGTTTTCATCACTCTGTTGCCCTTTTATCTGCTTCTCAGCTGACAGTGTTCTAGTGCCGCTCTTCCAAGTGAATGCGGCTGACATAATGTTGTACTCTTTTTTTAAGGCAGTGAGCATTCTCTCCAGCTCTAATCACCAACTGGAATATTTTAGCAGATCTGAAAATATTAGTCTTTCACATGTGCAGCACATGGTTGTTTAAAACTGATTTCACAACGGCTGGCTCACAAACTGAAAGATTGAAGAACTAGTGTGTTCAAGTGGATCTCCTTAATATTCCTTTATAGAGGATATCACATCTCTTGTATTTCCTGTCTCCACCTGCTGGCTGGAAATTGCATTACCTATAATGTACACTGGTCTCTAGGGCCTGGTCTACACTACGCGTTTAAACCGAATTTAGCAGTGTTAAACCGATTTAACCCTGCACCCGTCCACACAACGAAGCCCTTTATACTGATATAAAGGGCTCTTTAAACTGATTTCTGTACTCCTCCCCGATGAGGGTAATAGCGCTGAAATCGGTATTGCCAAGTCGGATCAGGGTTAGTGTGGCCGCAAATCGACGGTATTGGCCTCCGGGCGGTATCCCACAGTGCACCATTGTGACCGCTCTGGACAGCAATCTGAACTCGGATGCACTGGCCAGGTAGACAGGAAAAGCCCCGCGAACTTTGAATTCATTTCCTGTTGGCATAGCTGGAGCTCTGATCCGGGCGGCGAGCAAGTCCCAAAATCCAAAAGAGCTCCAGCATGGACCGTACGGAATATGGATTTCTGACCGCTGTATGGGGAGACAAAATCGTTTTATCAAGAGCTCCGTTACAGAGAGACGAAAGCCAAAGGCATTGAAAAAATTCCCAGCTATATTGAACAGATCCACAGCACAGTGTGTGGACAACGTAACAGAAACCAAAGAATCAAAGGACGTCATGGAGCGAGAGGGGATACTGAGGACTCCCATCCTACAGTCCTCGCACTCTCCGAAAACCATTTGTATTCTGCTGACTCCCATGCCTGAAGGTCAAAACATTTTCCAGGTGTTCAGAGTAATGTCGTCATTTAACACCTCCACAACCCGAAAGAAAGGGAAAAAAATTTTCTCGCCTTTTTCAATGTCACCCTATGCTACTGCATGCTGCTGAGACAAGTGCGCACGCCTGAACACTACTCCTCCCAGTGGCAATGTTACAATATGACTGATCCATCATCAGCATCATCACCGTGATGCTGCCGGCTGGCCCGGAGAGTGGCCGGGCGCCTGGCGTAAAATGGCAAAAACTTACTGTCATCCCAGCATGACAGAACGCTGGAACCGCCCATCATGATCAACTGGAGCCTGAGCTCCTCAAGCCCCCACTCTTTCATGATCTAAAGAAATTTTCTTGACTGACTGGACTATAAGCAGCGAGAGCTGATCTCCTCTCCCCGCACCCTTTAATGTCCCCTGACTATCATAGCGAGCTGAAGCTTCTCTCCCCCCATTTTATCTCCTAAAAGTCGTTTTCTATTCCGCTCATTTTAAATTGTCCAATTGCACGACAATGAAACCTGTACCGGTACCCAGGAGTTGCGGGAAGAGGAAGCATACGATGGCTTGTTCAGGGCAACCCTAAGGCATGCAGCCACATTTCTGCGGGATGTCTGGGCCTCGACACGAGCACTGTGCTCTCTGTTCTCTAGTACACTTGCCCCGTAATCAGCATTGAACTCTATTTTAGAGACAAAACAAAGAGGGAACCCGGATCCATTCCCAATTTTCCATGCCCCCTGCCCCCCACCCCCACTCATAGCCACCAGGACACCAGACACACAACGTACAAAAGCGACTGATTAACCCACTCTCGTCATCATCCCATCGCCAATTACAAGCAACGTGCAAGGTATGTAACCACGTCTGCACTCAACCAGCACAATGAAATGCTGCGTAGCACTGCAGTACCTCGTCTGTCCGCAGCATCCAGTACACACACACTGACAGTGACAAGGCAAAACGGGCTCCATGGTTGCCATGCTATGCCGTCTGCCAGGGCAATCCAGGGAAAAAGGGTGCAAAAAGATTGTCTGCCGTTGCTTTCATGGAGGAAGGATTGAGTGACGACATTTACCCAGAATCACCCGCAACTCTGTTTTTGCATTGGGATCTCAACCCAGAATTCCAATGGGCAGGGGAGACTGCGGGAACTATGGGACAGCTACGGGATAGCTACCCACAGTGCAACGCTCCGGAAATCGACGCTAGCCTTGGTACATGGATGCACACCGCCGAATTAATGTGCTTAGTGTGGCTGTGTGCACTCGACTTTATACAATCTGTTTTACAAAACCGTTTTATGTAAAATCGGAATAATTCCGTAGTGTAGACATATCCTAGGATTGGAGAAATAACATTCAGACTGGATTTAAAAATATATCCACAGAATGGGTAAACTTGTTTCACTTCTAGGTGTTGTTTCTCTGGAATCTGTGCTATGGAAGCCAAAGGATCCATAAAACTATTTTAACTTTGGGGTTAGAAATGCAGAGGATGCACAGAGAAAAAAAATCTGCATTCCAAATTTCTCGCATCAACAATGTGACTGGAAAGTAAAAGTAGTAGAATGGGCCAAACCATCCCAATGAAGTTCATAACATGCTTTCTGAATGACCTTGCACCCACTTTAAAAACTAAAATTGTCATCCTTCTGTGGTGCTGAGTTGCAAGTAAGCTGGGTAATGAAGGAAAATAAATAAAACTTTGAAGTTCCTTTTTTTCCCATTAAATATATGTAACCACATACAAAGATTATAACAGAGAAATTCACCAAAATTTATCAAACATTTCTTTAAATGGCAGCTTACAATTTTCTGCAGCCAACTTAAGGAAGTTACCAAGCATCTCTTCAAGGGCATATGTCTGTATAAGACAAGTACTGCATTTTACAGTGAATGTACTCTGCAATTATTTTGAACAACTTCAGTAGTTACTTGTAACTGACAATGATATATATTCTGTTTCATGTAATAGTAATATTTTGCAGTTATAAAGTGCTTTTCATCTAAAGATCTCAAAGAACCCAGAGAGATACTATTGTGTGTGTTCTGTGGTTGGGTAAACTGAGATACTGAAAGGTTAAGGATGAGATTCTGCTACTCTTACAGTGAGCAGTACCCTTTGCTACAATAACCCCAGTGAAGTCTAATCTAAATGATTTGCTCAAGCTCATACTTCAAATCAGTGACAAAACAAAAAATAGAACCCAAGAGGTCCAATTTCTAGTGTCATCTGTGATTTTCTTCTGTTAAGAGAAAATTATTTTATTTTATGTGTGCAAAGAAAAATAATTGATTAGACTGAAGTCCATATAGTCTAGAGACATGGGATGGAACATCTTTTTATCACAGATGACACTGCAAGTTAGATTCCAAAGAAATTTACCGTGAAGTTCACACTCCTGCTGATGATGCTAAAAATAAGGTCTTTCACAAGACCTTGAAAACTGCCAGAAATGCATAATTTTGAGGGAGTAGCTAAGTGTTTTTTAAAGCATGATGTTGAACAGCTTAAGACACACAGCATATGTCCACCCAAATGCCATCTGCAAAGCCTGAGGACATATATTACACCATGTACATATTTCTATTTCTGTCATGTGATTGGGGGGAGAGGAAAAAAACGGACCATGCTAAATAAGGCAGCCCCAGAATGTGCCAGAAGCACGACAATGAAAAGACTAAAATATTAAGAATGTTAAGTAAAAAGAGCTACAAGGACAAGGCACAATACAACACATCAGTAGATGAGAATTATTGCACAATCAGGAATAAAGAATGAATTAAGTACTCTAAAAGTATGATCAATAGGCCTCTCTCTTTCTAAGTAAGTGTGCCCCACTGCTTTCCTCACAACTTGGTATCATCTGATCTTTTAAGTTTTATATGCATGAGGATCTCCTGGCTCAATTCTGGCTTGGTGGAGCCAAGTCTTCAAGATTCCACCTGGGCAGAACAGAATGCAAGTTATCACTTCTGATTGGCACAATTTCCTATGCCTAGAGTGACATGACATGAAAACGGCATGCTCCATTACGCCAGCCAAGAAATGAACATACATCACTATCATATAGCAGCTTATTGCCCTCTCTCTGTGAAGAACAGGAGTTACAGACTGTCCAGCTCACTTTTGAGACTTAAAGTGCAACTATTAGCAAAAAGTAAATAAATCTAAATATGGAATATTTGGGCTAAAAATTGTGCACAACCTTCATTTTTCTTATTCAGTGTCCCACTGCCCAACAGATTTGTTTGTCTCATCTACCTGTAATGACGTATCTTTCAGACTGTAAAGCTCTTTGGGGCAGCGACTGTCATTTACTATGACTGTACAGCACCTAGCACAATGGGGCTCTGATCTATGCACTATTGTAATATAAATGTTAAACAGCAGCAAAAACAGCACATCCATGAGGAATTCAGCTTTAAAGTTTCCAAGATGCCACTCAATTTTGCATTTCCTGAATACTGTATGTATGGATGTCACACTTAGAGGTCAGTTATGCCTCATCCTGAATGGATGAACTGGGGCATGGGGATAAGGCACTGCAACCAGGCATAACCTTACTCCTATCACTAGGGAGTGCATAATTTTTTACCAATGAGACAGATAGTTCTCATATGGAGTATTTGTTTATTTAACACTGGGGTTGTGAAACTGATCCAATGAGAGGCTGAAAGTACAGTACTGAAGTACTGCCATTAAATGTATTTTTTGTATAAAATCTGCAAATATTACACTATTCAGTATAGAATGAGTCAGTATTTCATTGGTATTCTTCATTATATAATAAAGCTGAATTACTGACATAGTTAAACTCCACTTAAGGAGGACACAATCAGGACAGCTGGTTATTGAGTTGCATCTTCCAAACAATATTTTAGCATAATTTTGATGAACAATAACTACTGTTTAAAATGAACACAATTAGCAATTATTATTTTTTTTTGCCAAACAGAACTGCATTTGCCTAGTGCCAAGTAAATAAGTTGTGTTTCACCAGGTATTAAATAAGTGTGATGACTGTCAAAGAAAAATTAGATCCAAAAATAAGGATAAATGCAATTAGTGTCAATTTAATACATTATTTTACATAGTATAGTGTTTTATTTAGCTTCAAGTCACTTCAGACTACTAAACAATGGACCAGGGGTAGGCAACCTATGGCATGCGTGCTGAAGGCAGCACGCGAGCTGATTTTCAGTGGCACTCTCACTGCCCTGGTCCTGGCCATCGGTTCGGGGCCTCTGCATTTTAATTTAATTTTAAATGAAGCTTCTTAAACATTTTTAAAAACCTTATTTACTTTATATACAACATTAGTTTAGTTATATATTATAGACTTATAGAAAGAGACCTTCTAAAAACGTTAAAATGTATTACTGGCACGTGGAACCTTAAATTAGAGTGAATAAATGAAGACTCGGCACATCACTTCTGAAAAGTTGCCAAACCCTGCAATGAACACTTCTCTTGCTGAGATAGCTGCTTAGACACCTTAGTCCTGAAATTAACTATGGCACCTTTTCTCTAGTGAAGTGCTACAAATAGAATGAAAAAATACCACTTTTATGATGTATGTAAGGGACTAAGCAGGTTCTTCACTGGATTGTCCCAATTAAGAGGTTTCTACTGTATAAGTAAAATATTCCCAGTATTGATTGTATGGATTAGATTACCACTGGCTAGAAATACAGTACATCCAATGCTTCTTTATTCGGTAGCCTTTGTAAACAAAATTTTGGACACAGATATGGAGTTTTCAGAACTTTGTTGTAGGAATCAATGGATAAAAGTTTCTCCATTTTAGTGTAACAGTCATTTCTGTCCCTGACAAGAGTTTCATTTTCCTTGTGTGTTTTCATAATGCATATGATGCAGTCTTTGTGTTCTTTTAAAGATAATTAAATCTTCAGTTTGACTGAGAGAAGTCCGTTTCACAGAATTGCTAACAAGTTCAGTTTTAACATTCTCCGACTTAGTGAGGGGCACATTATGTGTGAAAGATCATTTGTGGAGATTTGCATCCCTGCTGCAGACACAAATTTATTTATTTGGCAAATTTGCACTCATCAATGAAATGCTGATCCATACAAGAAAACATTTTGGAGAAAGTTCTCTCTGACAATGTATCATCTTCTTACCATGTTTGGTGGGTGGGTTTTGCTTTTTTATCATCATCATCATCATCATTATTGAGTGGCACATGTTACTTTATATAAGTGCTCTCGCAGTCTAATTGAGTACTTCAGTTTTTTGTTAGCAAGGTTTTACTCAACCTATTCAAAGTACAGTGCTGTCCCATCCCATTTCAAATGGTACATGGGATTTTGAATAGACTTCTATGAAAACTGATACTTTTAAATGAAATATTATCCTCCTGGCTTTAAATGTTTGTAGTTTCTCCTTCTGAGTGTCAAATATAAGTTTGATTTGACAAAGATCTGGTAATGTGGCTGACTTTTCAACAGCACAAATTGTTGTTAGTTCATTCTTGTTTAAACTTATGTCACCGAAACATCCATTCTTTACCAGCTAATCAATGCTGTCTAATTGACTTTTAAGAGATGCTTCGATTCCAGATCCATCAATTGTAAGGGAAAAATTGTCACTGATATTTGGGTTTTCTGCCTCCATCCTATTTTATTCCTGACTACAGCACTTAAATTAGCAATGGTACATTTCTTTTCAGCTGCGCTTCTTGTACACTGCCAAATGGTCTGCAGTGCCACTGAGGTACCCAGAGTTCATGAACCTGTTTATTTTCTGTGTGTCTGTTTGGAACACTGTTCAGAACACTATTCATACACCCCAGTGGACTTTGACTTAGGCTCCTGTTGCTAGTGACAGCAGTAAAGCCAAACCCATATAGGCAAACTCTGAAGAGGACCATGTAGTATTGAAACTGCAAGAAGATTGACTGTTCCGTTACTCACAGAAAAGGTCGTTCCAAGTCAGAAAAGAGAACATTGGCATGCTGGTATGCGAATGCTTTCACTGCTACTTCTCATACTGTACTGTGCTATGGATGAAAGCCCTCAGTCTCAATTCAGCACCTGTCACCAGCCTGACAATCACCTTAAAAATTAACAAGGAAGGAAAAAGAAAGGAAGCAAAGACTTCAGAGATGCACTAGAAGCATTCCAAAGTGAGCAGGAACCACAGAACAAACAAGTGATGACCTCAGGATAAATATTAGATCTCTAAGTGAAGAGAAATGATGATCAGAATGCATTTTGTTTGGAGAGAGGAAGGCCTCTGTCCCAGATGCAGTGAAAATGGAGGAAAAAGGTATGAGCAGGTAACAGCAGCTGAGATGTTTGCTATTTTTCCAGGTATTGCCTCAGTCTCAGAAACTGTTGTTTTCATCTAACATTGCCCTTCCAAGGAGGATAAGGAATTAGAGGGTGGATCAATTCTTGCAGTCTATTTACAAATGTTTTCTTTAGGACAATAGGAATATTTTAACTGGCAAAAAATGAAAAATAAAACCTGCAGTAGCTTAGAAAAACTGTGCCTTCCAGAATATTTCTTAAACAACTTTCCCAGCTCGACTCTGTGAGGATCCCTGACCTTCTCAGCCCATCATACAAAAAACTACTTCAGGAGCTCAAACGCTCAACCACAGCAAAAAAGGCATCTTTCGGAATTTGAATACAAAACTGGGCACAAGAGTTGTCTTTGGAAAACTGCAAACTAGAAGTAATGAGTCCAACGCACAATAATCATCTTCTGGGGCTTGCATGCCCCCTGGTCTAGGGCCCAGAAATAGTCTGTGGGGCTTGCACACCAGGCTTGGCTGACCCAGGGCACAAGAATAGTTTCTGTGGACTCATAGATAGAACTTCCTGTTCTAGAATACAAGAGTATTTTAATAAGGAAAGAAGGGATGAATGCCAGAGCTTGATAGGCCCTGCTACAGGAGTTGTTCCTTGAAGCCTGAATGTCTGTAAAACACAGCCTGGAAAGCTCTTTTAAATGTAGTTTGGACTAATCTGGATGTAGACAGCTCTCTCTAACTTGTTTTGTTACAGTTTGTGACAGAGTGCTGAGGACTAGCACGTGAGTCAGCACTCTGTCACTATGGATATGTCTACACAGCACCTAGACACCCTCGGCTGGCCCATGCCAGCCGACTCAGGCTCATGGGGCTTGGGCTACAGGGCTGTTTCATTACTGTGTATGCTTCTGGGGCTTCAGCTGGAACCCGAGCTCTGGGATCCTCCCTCACCTTTCAGCCTGAACCTGGAAGTCTACACAGCAATGAAACAGCCCCACAGCCAGAGTCTGTGAGCCTGAGTCGGTTGGCATGGGCCAGCTGAGGGTGTCTAGGTGCTGTGTACACATACCCTATTAGTACTTAATTCAGTTCCCTTGGAGAAGGCCTGATTGGACAGAGGACTGATTGGGGAGAGTGAGTCAATGAACCAATTAGCCCTCTAAAAGGGAAGCTGTATAAAAAGGGCACAGGAAGGCTTGCTTAGAGGGGAAGAGAAGGAAAGAAACAGAAGGTTAGGAGAGCCAGACAAAGGGAGTTCTCTGAGTAGATATACCTTGCCTGCCCCCCCCCCCCCTTTCTGGAGAAGGGGTTAGAAAGTTGAGATACAGCGTGACGGTGCAGAGTCACTGATAAGCATTGGTGGAGGGACTAAAGCACTGTAAATAAATGACACGGTGGTGTGTAGAAGCAAGGAGGTCTCAGAGTGGTCTGTGTTCGTGGAATAGGCAGGGGCTTGGCATGCTGCCCCATCACATTGTTACTCTATAATACACCCTTTTACAGTTATTTGAAATATTGTAGAGAACTCTGGACATTACCGCAATGAGGATATTGTGGTCTTGAATATAAAACCTCGTAAAATAAAAAGTCTCCATATTAGTTACAAAATGTGTATTAATAATGTGTACACAATATCAAGGTGACATACGGTACTCTAGATTTCCCTGTGAAGTGTTAAATATTTTAAATTATGCCCAGCCTTCCTGCTTGAAGTACTGCAAAGTGAATTCTTCTAGGGGATTTCCTATGAGGTGGATTATCCTGTTTGGCAATTTTTCCTTAAATCAGTTATTTTATGAGCCCGTAGGACCTCATGGCATAATCTTCCAAGCTTATAATGAGGTTCTTTCTAAAGCACTCTTAGGGGGGAACACCCAGATGGGTGTAGCAATTTAGAGAACAGGTGATACCCATACTTACTTTGGGAGTAATGGGCTGAGAGAGAACATTTCAGTCTTATTTGTATGATCACTATTCCCCTTATCTAATCATAATATGTTAGGGCTATGAGTGCCACAACAACATGAACAGTTATAATAATAATAATAGGAGATATACTTATTTCCTAGAACTGGAAGGGACTTTGAAAGGTCATCCAATCCAATCCAGCCCCCTGCCTTTACGAGCAGGGCCACGTACTGATTTTTGCCCCAGATCCCTAAGTGGCCCCCTCAAGGACTGAACTCACAACCCTGGGTTTAGCAGGCCAATGCTCAAACCACTGAGCTATTGCTTCCCACCTAAAAGTTCTGGGTGACAAATATACTAACAGTCCTAAATTGGGACATGCACTTATGGGCTTTGGATCAACCCTTTAGTCTATAGTAGTTGTAAAATCAAAGGGAATCTTGGCACTGAATGCAGTGATCAGGCCCTTAATGTTCAATCTTCCACCACATGTGCAAGCGTAACACAGAACCCTATATACAATGGGTTAACAACGTCATGCCTATTAACCCTTCCTTCCTATTTTTGATATATTATCTATATCCTTCTGTAATGGGGCACTGTAGCGGAGTGGTTACCCACTCTGGCCCTGACTGGGTTAAGGCCAGCCCTGGGAGAGGGCTGGGGCTGTAGGGAAAAGCCCAGGCCGATTAGGAAAACAGGCACAGCTGGGGCCACACCCCAAACAGAGCACAGCAGGTCCTTATAAAAGGGCTGTTAGCTTGGAGCTAGACAGTCTCTCTCTCTCTCCAGTCTTGGAGGGAGCAGGTCCTGGCTGCTTATAGAAAGGGTACTGGGTGTGAAGCAAGGTTGGGGAAAAGCCAGAGGAGCAGGGGAGCTCCAGGCTGGCGACTTCCCAGGATGAAGGGCCTGGCCCTAGGCCCACCCCTGAGGTACTGGGTGGGAGATGAAGACAGCAGGTCCAACCCCCTTGCCTGTGATGACTGGCTCTTATACTGCAGTTTGCCCCAGGGAGCAGGGGCTCATTGCTGACTGGCAGCAGCCACCGGCTGAGGCAAAGTGGGATTAAGGGTTGGGGTCCCTGGGGAGGGGACACCCTGAGAGTGAGGGATTACTGCCAGGAGGCAGCACCCCAGATAACGGGGTCCAGGAGGGATACGAGGGCCCAGCGTCAGTGAGACATCAACCTGCAGAGGGTGCTCCAAGGCTGGAGAAAGAGCTAATTCCCAGGATGCCAGCAGGAGGCGCCACAGGGGTGAGTCTCACACCATGACAGGCACTCATCTCTTGAGTGCTTCTTAGTGGCTGGGTGATCTACTGCATGACTTTTCTCGCCCCTGGCACTCCCTGCAGGCTGCTGGCTAACCTTGAAGGGTCATCAGTGGCTTGGCCCTCTACTCACATCACAAAGTCCAAATGAACCCTTGCTGGGGTATTAAGGAGTTCAATAACTAAGCAGTCTATTTGCCCTCACTAGGGTCTTCATATCCAGGCCCCTTAAATTTGGCCCTTTCTTCAGGCTCTCAAATAAGTCCTGTCCCTTTCTTGGGGTTTATGCCAATATGAGGGCAGGGGACTGAACTCGATGACCTCTCGAGGTCCCTTCCAGTCCTAGAGTCTATACCTGTGTCCAGTAGGGGAACTTAGGTTCACCCACTACTCCAGGTTCCAAACAAGGACCCAATACACAGCAGCCATGTACTACTTACTTCAAACTTTTGCTGCAAGTTCCTTGAGCCTATTCCTACCAGGCCTTTTTTTATGTCCAGTCCCCTACCTCAGGGCCAACGTCCTCAGGTCCTTCTGCCTCTGCAATCTCAGTGTAAGTTCAGCCTGCCATAAACTCTGGCTACTTGTTCTGCTCCTTTGACTAGAGAGGAACAACTTTTTCTTCTCCTCTGATTCCAGTCACAAACTGACCTACTAAGTGAGGCTCTGCAGCTCCTTTTACTTCAGCCCGTTATTCTCTGATTGGCTGCTTCTGTGAGGCCACTCTAGGCAGGCCAGGAGGACCCATCTTCACAGCTCCTTTTCTGTCACTTCACTACTTAATGGGGTGGGATATATTAGGGCTGTGGGGCCTCCTGTAGGGAGCCACAAAGGCCAGTACACCTCATTACACCTTGATAAACTGTAAGCTGTAATTACGACTAGGTAGCAGTGCCAATTACATTGTAATATATATTTGAAATACATAGATAAATTAAACTCAAGAATGGGTAGAAGAGTTTATTCCTGATTTTTTTTTTAAGTGGCAAAAATAAAAGGAGTATACAAAAAAAATACTCCTCTGTTTCTGAAAATATCTGGTAGAGTCACAGTGTTTTCTTTTGTATTGAATATTGTAAGTAAATAACTAGAAACAAGCAAAGGAAAAGAAATAATTCAGCCTAAGAGCCTGGTTTCTAACATCAAAGTATATGTTTTTTCCATACACAGTCCTTTTCATTCCTGCAGCAGTCCTTTTTATGATTATGAGTTTTTTTTTAACAATACTGTAGTTATTTCTGTGTAGTCAAAAAAGATGCAAACTGAGTAAAAACCAGACAAATGACTGCATAGCTTTGGCAGTTTCACATCAAAGTTTCAGGAGCAATAACATTTTAAAAAAATGCAACGCTAAAATCCTCTAACACAGGAATTAACAAATCAATTTCTTAACTAAGAATATTCCTCAGTTGCTTCCAAGAAAAAAGTGGAGGGTGGGCAATTCAACAAACTATGAGAAGATGGGGATTGCGAGTAAAGAATCCTCACAGTAAACAGCAACAAGACCACCTAATGAAAATATTAGGTAACCCATTTTTAAAAACAAATTTGTAACTCAACCTCATCTTTGCAAGTTGCAGGTTGCAAGTGCTTTGAAGGACAGGATTAAAATTCAAAATGATCTAGACAAACTGGAGAAATGGTGTGCAGTAAATCGGTTGAATTTCAATTAAGACAAATGCAAAGTACTCCACTTAGGAAGGAACAATCAGTTCCACACATACAAAATGGGAAATGACTGCTTAGGAAGGAGTACAGTAGAAAAGGATTTGGGGGTCACAGTGTATTATAAGCTAAATAGGAGTCAACAGTGTAACACTTGCAAAAAAAAAAAAGCAAATATTCTGGGATGTATTAGTAGCAGAGTTGTAAGCAAGATATGAGAAGTAATTCTTCCACTCTACTCCATGCTAATTAGGCCTCAGCTGGAGTAGTGTGTCCAGTTCTGGGTGCCAAGTTTCAAGAAAGATGTGGACAAACTGAAGAAAGTCCAGAGAAGAGCAACAAAAATGATGAAATATCTCGAAAATATGACCCATGAGGGAAGATTGAAAAAAATGGGTTTGTTTAGTCTGGAGAAGAGAAGACTGAGGGAAGACATAATAATTTTCAAGTACATAAAAGGTTGTTACAAGGAGGAGGGAGAAAAACTGTTGTTCTTAACCTGTGAGGATAAGACAAGAAGTAATGAGCTTAAATTGCAGCAACAGCGGTTTAGTTTGGAAAAAACTTCCTAACTGTCAGGGTGATTAAGCACTGGAATAAGTTGCCTAGGGAGGTTGTGGAATCTCCATCATTGGAGATTTTTAAGAGCAAGTTAGACAAACACCTCTCAGGAATGGTCTAGATAGTATTTAGTCCTGCCATGAGTGCAGGGGACTGGAGTGGATGACCTCTCAAGGTCCCTTCCAGTCCTATGATTTTATCTACAGCAACATTAACCCCATATTTTCACGGATTCTTTTCCTGTATGTCAATATAAAAATATGAACATGTTGTTATCTGCAGTTAAGTATGATGATTTAAAAACCTATAAAATTCTATGCACTTGACTTCTAAGTTATCACAGGTTCATTTCACAATAGGGAGCCAGAGCCTCAGCTGGTGCAAACTAGTATAGCTCTGTTAAAGTCAATAAAGCTGCACCAATTAACACCAACTAAGTGTCCAGCTCAGGATTGTGGATAATTGTCAATACCTCTCCTTTCCAAAATAAACATCTGCATTTAACAGACATTTTTGATAGAAACTGCAATCACATATGAACTTGGAACTTTTATAACTGCCCTTTTTTTTTTTTTTTTTTAAAGTAGCAATCAGCTGCCTGCTGCCCACAAATCCATCTGCAATGTCAGGCAGCTATAAATAAGCAAATATATACATCTATGTTCCAGTTCTAAACTAGTGCCCAATAGCTGAAGCTGAGACTGTGTGCATCAACTGCTGATACTAAATCTTGAGTCCCAGACTATGTTGCATAAATGTAGTCCTGTTTGAAAAGGACTGTTAACGTGAACTAGGAACTTTTTAGTTCGTGTCCACAGCATCCACGCGAAGAAGTTATAGTGCAGCACTTTGATGTGCACTGCTATTCAAAGCCCTCCTGGTCCAAACTGTTGGACAAGGTGACATAGTCCTAGTTTCAGTAAAAAGAGCAATACTGTATAAATGTATTTCACTATAAAAATATCAGCTTAAAATAAACATGTTTACGAAAATAGAGAGAATTCGCCTCTTTATTACAAATGAAATTCTTTATTAAAAAGGACATGTATCCATGCCTGCTAATCTTCCTCCACTCTTATTTTAGACTGAAGTTTGTCCTGACCAAGTGAAATACATTTCAGAGGAAGAGTTGTGATGACATGATTTTATACACATAAATTTGACTAGGATATCAAATCTGTGTAAAAGCAACTTTGCTTCAGGTTTGTATCAGGTTTCCTAGCATGGTTTAATTCTACTATTTTCCATAATGACAATAATGAAAAAAGGAATTGTCTAACAAATTGAAATGTGACATCTATATCAAGGCAAACATTCAAGTCTCCTGAATGCTTTATGGAAGCCACACTATTGTAGCTTTGACATACATTTTCTCCAATAGCAGCTTTTATTTATTTAAAACCCATCAGTTCTTTCAGCTCCTCATTTCCAGAGTTGCCCCTTCAAATTTTTAATCTCATCTTCTTAATGTGAAACTGCCGTAGAGCATCACTTTCAAACAATAATGCAACTACTTATGAAAGCTATATAAATCATGTGAAAGATTATCCTATTAATTCCCCTTCTCATTACCAATTTCTCTTTTTTTAATTTACGATGCCTGAGGACTTTAAAATTCAGTTACTCCTGGGGGAGGAATAGTTTCAATTTCATTGATGTCTCCCTTCTGGCACTTGACATTTTGGTAAGCCTGTCGGACAACAGCATTCAAGTCAGCCCAAGTGCGAAAATTATGCTCAGTCTACAACAGATCAATTCTAGTTTGTAGCTCTCAATTAATGACTTGGTGATGGAGGCCCTTTGGAGACATACAAGCAATGAAGCCAGCTTCAAAATCTCAGCCTACCAGTGCTAAGAGGATCCCAGCTGGAGAAGCGGACAATAAACTGATTAGAGAACGCCAGAGGGTAGAGAGGCAATTAATTGCCTTGTTCTACCTGTAAAAACACCAACCACTATTTCTTTTCAAGATAGAGAAGAAATTACCATCCTGTTGAATAATTAACTGTAGCAATGCTTCTATTTAAAACAGGTATTCAACAGAAGACAGTGTTTACAGCAAAGGCTTTTGTGCCATATACTTCCCTTGCTTGTTAGAACCATCAAACTGAATCATTAATATATATATAGTTAATTTAGAGCATCCTAATTTTTATTTTATTTGTTTTATAGGATTTTCATTTTTAAGAATGAAGCATCAAAGGAGTTAAAGTATTAAAAAGAAGCTGCATGCCAGATGCTAGACCGTCTCCTGCTCCCAGTTTAGGAGGACTGCGCTGAATGAGGGTTTTTAAAGGTGAATTACAAAGATTTGTGCCTTGATAGAGGAAGAAACGATGGTCAAGATTTCCCCGCATGCTACAGCCTCACAGTACCATACTAGTTGTGCAAACACTCCAGAAAGATAACCTCAGCAAAGAACTGAGGATTTCTCCAGAACAGAGTAATCCTCACTCTGGAAGTGCAAAGGGCCCATAAATACACCCTAAGCTGTCAGTTTCCCCTGAATACAGCCAGCTACTTCGCTGGAGAGCCTCATCTCCCCACCTCTGAGCAGAAGATGATGGAGGCACAAGAATTTAGTGCATACTTCCATATGTACAGGAGATCCTCTTCTAGAAAACTGTTCAGATGAGGAAACTGTCAGCTTCCCCTGTCTGTCACAGGTAGGGAAGTTACTTCACCAGAATGTATGCTACCACATGGCACCTTCCCTCCTCTAAAGCATCCTACAATGTGTGTACCCTACTTGCACCAGCACCTGTTCATTGTGTATTCTATTCCCAGTCTCTGATGCAGCCCATGGGTTTCCCTAATTTCAGATATCATTAGCTTCAGGATGTATTTCGGACAACCTAGACATTTGTAAATTTGGTGTAACCAAAAGAGCTTCCTGCCTGTCCCTACTCTAAATATCTCAGGCTGCAGAGTGTGAATATCCTGGGATTCTGCTAACTGAAATTTTAACTAGTTCCAAATTTTGGTTTGTGGAGAAAATTAATTGGCTCAGTGGAGCATAAAGAAATGAAACTGCCTATGTGCACTAGAATCAAGTTCTAGTTTTACTATAACTTTAACTTTGGTAAATTATGAGACTCTGAGGGCTTTAACAAATTTGATTCTCTTTTATAAAACAAGGTTAGGTATTCATCATTATAATACATGTAGTAGTTTAACAATATTAAGATAGACTGTCAAGTTAATCTCAGTTTGCAAAGACACTTCAAAGTGCACAGTAAGCAGATCTAAAAAGCACTGTAATTTGCAACTGGCAATCATCATCCTGGTAACACTGTAAGCTTTCATAATTCCACTGGTGTTTAAATTCATGAGCCAAAACACATTGTAAAGTTTTCTTTTATTGCTGTCAAGCACAGCCTTATATATTCTCTTATTTAGCCTTTCATGCCTTAGCAGGACCATTTGAGTGTTTGAGGGGGAGTGCTTGCTACATTGAACAGCAGGCTGGGACATACCCATTATTTTATGGAGAAACAGCATGTACAGTAAGGTCAGGTCTACACTGCGACTTTAAATCGGTTTAATGGCCGATATACCGATTTAACGCTGTACCCGTTCACACGACGTCGTCATTAATATCGAGTTAAACGGCTCCTTAAATCGATTTCGGAACTCCTCCCAGACGAGAAGAGTAGCGCTAAATTCGAAAGTGATAACTCGGATTAGGGTTCGTGTGGACGGAAATCGACATTATTGGCCTCCTAGAGGTATCCCACAGTGCACCACTGACCGCTCTGGTCC
>NC_133770.1:292093705-292181139 GCF_003597395.2 Chelonoidis abingdonii
TCGATTTCGTGATCTCACTGTGGACGCGCTAAACCGATTTTATTAGATCTGTTTTGTAATATCGGTTTAAGCTAATTCGAAATAATCGTGCAGTGTAGATGTACCCTAACAAGTTTAATACCCCTAGTCAGAAAACGGACTGGGTCTTTGTAATCAAACTGATGTAACATTTGTTATTGGCATTTTCATCATGGCAATGCCAGTGTCAGCTCCAATTTGGCAAGAACGTTCCACTTTCCTTCCAGAATAATTGTTATTACTTTCCCACACTGTCCTACTGACTACAATGAATTTAGGGGGTTGAGTATGAATACACAGGAGAGCACAAATGCTTCAGATAGACTAATCTGGCAACACAAAAGTTCAAGAAGCTGTGGATCCAACACAAAATCAACGAATGAGACAATACATAGCTCCTTAAATCACTAGATTCCCTCTTGTGTGTGGGTGTAAACTCTATGGCACTGCTTACCTCATGCAATCAACTTCATTAAATAACTCAAGCTACCCTCCTCCACCCCTAAAGCCATCTCCAACAGCCTAAAGAAGATATTGATTTTTCTGGACTATGTTTGGATTCAGGTCAAAGATGCAATGCAATAAAATAGCCTGAGATAAGTACTCCCTGCCTAGCATGTAATCAGATTTGTGAAAATCATAGTCCTAGGTTCTGTTCTTGGATCTGCCATTAACTTGCTTTGTGACCTTATACAATTCATTTAACCTTTCAGGCCCTTATTTTTCTCATGCATTTTAAAACAAGAAAATAAAACATCTTATTGTTAAATGATTTTGGTCAATCTCTTTTATAGTAAAACTCAGAACTAACTACCCCATTAAAATAAGCCCCAATTCATTTTGCCTGGTCTTTGAAGAGAGTTGGGGGAGCCTGAAGTATTAGACAGTGTCTTGGAGTGTTCCTATTTTCATATGGAGCTGCTGCTTGGCAGAAGAGGTAATTTGACCGAAATCTGTATTTGTAATTTTTAAATGATTGTCAGCAAGCTCTTCCTATCGTTACACTCCTTCACAGGCTCCCTGGAATTATACCATTTTAGTACAAAATAAAACACTTTTCTCATGTGTCTAAGGTATTAAAAAACAGCAATATGCCACTGGACTGAACAGACCCTATGCTGAACGGTGTAAAACTACTAGTATATTTATCCCTTTAGCTCAAATATATAGCCGGTATCTATATGCTAAGCAACACAACATATCAACAACTTCTAGGAGAATTCTTTATATACACAATGATGGAAATATAAATTATATACACAAACAACAAAAAGCAAATCCTACATTTCGGATTATGAATAGTACTAATGTTAAAAGGGCACTCTGTCTCCACAGAAGCAAGGAGAAGAATATTTATTGGTATATCCTGAAAGCTGCTTCTTGGCCTTTTATTGCTCTGTAAGTAGACACAGCAAGTACTGGAGGAATTCTGAGAGTATTCCAGAGTTTAGAAAAGAAAAAAGCATGTCATATTCCTTCCACTCATCTAGTCTCTGCCAAAGGAAGGAGTTTTGCATATACATCATAAGAAGTTACTCACCTTGTGCAGTAGCAATGGTTCTTCAAGATGTGTGTTCCTATGCATGCTCCACTGTAGATGTGTCTATGTCCCTGTGCTGTTGATGGGAGAACTTCGGTAGCAATGTCTGTTGGGTCCACACGTGCATTGTCTCTTTTCATGCCATCCCATGAGGTTAGCCGGCACGCACAGGCTAACCGTCCTCAGTTCCTTCTCTACCACAGAGTCATAGCAAGAACTCCAAAGTAGAGGGGAGGAGCGCAGGTAATGGAGCACCCATAGGGACACACATCTCGAAGAACCATTGTTACTGCACAAGGGGGGGGGGGTAACTTATTCTTTGAAAAGTGTCCCTATGGGTGCTCCACTGTAGGTGACTCCCGAGCAGTACCTCCTTGTAGAGCTGGGACTTTGGAGTTGGCTTTGTCACAGATGAAAGTATTGTGAAGCCAAAGCCAGAGACGGAGTCCCCAGTGGTTGCATAATGTTCTGTGAAGGTGTGCACTGACGCCCACATCACCATTCTGCAGGTACCTGAGACGGGGACTTTCTTAAAGAAGGCGAAAGATGCAGAGATTGACCTTGTAGAATTTGTACAGATTGAGTTGAGAGAGCTCATGTTAAGAATTTCGTAACACTGATGCATTTTGAGACTCACTTGGAGAGTCTTTGACTGATATCACTGAGTCCATAGATCTTTCTGCCATAGTGAGGAAGGGACTTCTTGAAGGCCTTTTTCCTATGGAGGTAGAATGCAAGGGCTCTCCTAATGTCTAAGTTACGCAGAATGGCCTCCCTATTGTCTCAGTGAGGAGTGGGGTTGGAGATGGGAAGGTGAATAGACTGATTCACGTGAAATGAGGAGGTCAGTTTAAGGATGAATCTTGGCTGTAACGTAAGTGTAACCTTAATAGGGAAGAACACTGTGCATGGGGAATGCGCCATTAGAGCTGCTATTTCCCCAATTCTTCTAGCTAAGGTAACTGCACTCAGAAAAACTGTTTTCATCTATAGGTATGCTAGCGAACAGGTGGCCATAGATTCGAAGGGGAGCCTCATCACCCTTTCATCACGAGGCTTAGGTCCCACAAGTAAGTAGGAAGTCAAGCTTGAAGGAAGAGATTTGTTATTCCCTTATGGAACCTTATAGTGGTCGGGTGCAATTGTGCTGAGGTTGGTGTAATGCTCTAATAGCTGCTAGGTGGACCCTGAGAGAGCTCAGGGCTAACCTTAATTTTTAATGGTCAGTGTGTATTCCAGAATATGTTGCAGAGTTACTGACACTGGAGAGCTTTGATGGGACGTGCACCAAATCTGAAATCTGGACATTTCTGCAGGTAAGTATGCCATGTGGAAGACTTTCTACTGTGCAGAAGAACCTCTTGTACTTCTTTTGACCGCGAGTTCTCTAAGTGCTGGAACCACATAGGAGCCATGCTTTGAGGAGGATGACCCTCAAGTTGGGATGTATGGTATGCCACTTGTCCTGACTGAGTAGGTTTGGAGTGGCCAGAAGAGAGAGAGATCAGTGGGCACATCATGAGTTGCATCAGGTAAGGGTACCAGGTCTGTCTCAGCCATGTGAGAGCAATCAGAATTATGTGAGCTCCATCCTTCTATCTTTAGCAAGACCTTCAGCAGAAAGGGAAATGGAGGGAAGGCATAAAGAAGATCCATGTCCAATGGGAGGAGGAGAGCATCATCCAGAGAAAGCTGTCTGATCCTCGCCCTGGAACAGTATCGCAGACAATTCTTGTTCTGGTAAGCGGTGAACAGGTCTGTGGATGGTGTTCCCCAGTGTATGAACAAGTCATGAAGCACTGATAGGTGCATCTCCCGCTCATGGTCACGTGGGAATGTGCGACTGATCTTGTCCGCTATTATATTTTGCGTGTCCAGGAGATAAGTTGCAGACAAGGTGATGTTGTCAGAGATGCACCAGTTCCATAGTTACATTGCCTCTGTGCATAGAGATGGCAATCTGGTTCCTACCTGATCATAGATATAATACATGCAAGCTACATTGTCCGTGAGGATCATTACATGTGATCCTGTTATTGCTGGGAGGAAATGGGCACAGGCATTCCTAACTGCTCTCATCTCAAGGAGACTGATATGCAGGGATATCTCTGCAGTTGACCATTTGCCTTGCTTTGTGAGACCATTTAAATGCATGCCCCATCCTATAAGGTATGCATCGGTGGTAAAGAGCAACAAAAAAGAGGATCCCTTTGCATGCATTGGCTGGGTTTTTCCATCAGTCCAGTGAGTTCTTGATCCTGGTGGGCACTGACAGGGGTTTGTCCAGATCACCCCACTTCAGTCTGTAAACTGAGCTGAACCACGGCTATAGGCACTGCATGTGAAGTCTGGCATGCAGAATCATCACCATGCTGGTTGCCTTATGCCCCAGGAGCTATTATGTTTCTCATTTCTGAAAGTACAACCCAGACTAGTGGTACCGCTGATTAAAATGATTGTCTAATGCTGATGAGATTTCAAGAATGGCTCTCTCGGGGTGATGGTACTCCCTACAGTGGAGAATTATACTAAACTCTACTCTGCAACTATTTTCCTCTTACCATATAGTTTTGGAGGGTAGTGAGTTTAGCTGGGGATACCTGTGTGTCAAACTTACCTGGGATATCATATGATAAATCAGCATAGCAATTTTTTCTCTATTTCTATACAGAAGCGAGACCCGAACTCAGGAATGGGAGGCAGTAGTTCATAAATTCTAATCTAGTTGCGCACACTAATTCATTCTTTGGCCTTGGGCAAAAGTGTCTCATTTTATCCATCTGTAAACTGTGGAAATACCTACCATTCCATAGGGATACTGTGAGTTTCAATTAGTCAAAGTCTGTAAATAGCTTGGAAATGCTATACAAGAGCTAAATAGTATTTAAAATGTAGGATTTTAATCTTTACATTTCATTTTTGCTAAATCAGATGGATGAGATATATCAGCCAAGTTGCAAGGATTGTTAAATTATTCCCTCAACATTTTATTCTTTTGTAAAAGCTGTTTCAATAATCATAGCTCCCCGAGAGGAGAGTGAGTTTGGGTAATTTCCAACAGAAAAATATCAGTTTCCTCATATTCAGGCTCTTGTAGTACAGAATGTTTAATGGGATCACCATTGAATTATTCCCTATTTAATCAATGGGAATGAAGTACTGCTTCAGTAAGTGAATGAGAACACACAAACATGAGTAGCTCTCCTTTGTTCAAAGCGGGGGAAGGGAAAGAGAGAAGAGGGAGTGTGTGTGTGTCGAATGTGTTAGAGAAGAAGATCTCTCTTCAGTGTCAAACCAGAGAGAAGATATTTCAGTGCTGATAAAACCCAGCTGAAATACTTAAGATCTCATTGTAAGCAAAGTGCTTTTTGGTTTCTCACCCAACAGATACTTGAAATCTACAAGCTGTGCCAACTCTCAGCATGCAATGGTGATAAAATTTAAAATCTAACACTAATGGAAAGACATTTTTGTCATACACTGCACCAAAAAGTAAGGTAGCTATCAGAATTGACTACAGTAACTGGTTGCTAACAAAAAGGGTAATATATTACTATGTTGCTATCCAGGCAAGAGGGTGGCTCTGAATTCTCTTCTGATTCTTAGATCATGCCCATTACTGTGATGTCTGAGCACGTGAAGCGATGGATCTGTAATCACTTCAGGGAAGAGACCCTGTTTTCATACCTGTTTGCAAAGCACCTATATGAATTAAAAGTAATAATTCCATTATAAAAATGGCTCTCCAGAAAAAGCTAGAGATCTGAAGTACAAACAAGATAGTTTATTGCTTTGGAAAAGCAGATACTCATTTACTAAACATGCAAGCTCCGAAGAGTCTGGAGGTCAAAAGATCAGTTTCTTCCAAATGTTAAAGAAATGTTAAACTGATCAATGTATAAAAATAATTGATCAATTTACTGTTCTGTAACATTTAAAATGCAATAGTAATGACTATTAAAACCAGATCAATATACCAGCATCTAGCTTCTTGTAATTAGTTACTGAACATTTTCAAAACAATGCCATGGTTTCTGGTTGCTTTTTTGTTGCAACGTTGGAGTTTTAGCTATATTTTACAAATAATACTATAACGTTTTATAAATTCACTCTTGCTTACGGTTCATAAGGAACCTTTAGCCAGTGGAGGATAGAGCTCTGGCTGGTGAGGGAGATTCCCCATACGGCACACCCACTGTAACCAGCTTCTAGACCCAATTCCCTTGGGCCCAGGTGAAGGGTGTGTATCTGGAGTGTTGCTATAGTCCAGCCTCTGTCAGCTGGCAGATTACGCTGGAGGGCTGTTACCACTTGCTCTAGATTAGAGGAACTTTCTGCCTTACACCAACACTGGCAGCTTGTACCAGTGCTTGTCATTTTCTCCCATTTAAATTTCTCCTTGACACCCATTTCTACTGTGATCCCTACAAGAGATTAGGCAAGTCAGGGAAAGCTGATATTTATCTTAAAAAAAAAAAAATGATGATGATGTATATTTTTTTCCTTCTCCCCACCCTTCATCAAGATCATCTGTTGCTTGTCATCTTAGATGGTGAGCTCTTTGGGCTAGGGGTGTTTTCTCATTATGTTTGGACAGTGACTAGCATGCTGTGGATGCTACCATTTTACCAATAATCATTTATGTAAAATGAGTGTTTTAAGATCTTTATATCCTACCTGTAAACCGTCCCCCCACCTCCCAGCCGCAGCCTTTGCTATAGAAGAACTGGAGCCTCACTGCCTGTCTTGGAGCCTGTGGATAGTTGCCAACATTTTCAGAAGTCAAATATAGTTGGATTTTGGAATCTGTGTGTATTCTGGTTCATTTTAGGATTTATCTAGCAATTTACAAACTACTTAATTGTCAAAACCCCTCGGTAAGACAAGTAAATGTTATTTCCTCCATTTTTCAGATATGAAACAGAAAGGTTAAGGCCAACTTTCCCAAATATAGGTGTACAAATTTAAGCACCTAAATCTGCAAATTTTGAGTTTGGGGCCTAATTTTGGGAACCAGATTTGAAATTTTTAGCCTCCATAACTTGACAAGGATTACTGAGGAAGGTACAGTCACAGCTGGGATTATCTGATCTCAGTCGACTGCATTATGCTGCCCATCCTTCTACTGAGCTGCCCCTTCTTTTGGTCAAAGGTCACATTAACTGCTCAGCAGAGAAGTGGGTTAAACTGCAGGCAGCTAGCTGGTTGGAGCTTGGAATGACTCTGGTGCTGTCAAAGGAACCTCACATGGCACTGCCTCCTACAACTGTGAGGAGTCTTTAAAAGGAAGAAAAATGAAGGCTGTATGGGGACGCATTATCTGGACCCCAAACTCTGGATCTAGGTGCTGTGAGGGGACTGTGAATAACCCATTGATCTTTAGGAAAATCAAGTGATACGCTTTCAGCCCAAGGGATTGGTTTGATAATTTGAAGGTTCTTTGCAAGTAAAAGAGCTAGAAGGTTTTTTTTTCTCTCTTTCTCCTTAAATGAAAGCTCATATTTTCCTTTTACATTTTCTCTGTGGCTATAAGCTTTTGTAACGAGAAAAGCTGGCTCTGTTCTGGAGTAAAGCTTCAAATCAGTAAGAGGAGAAATGGAGAGCAATACAGATTTAATTTACTGTATAAAGGAAGATTCCCCAGACTGAGCTCTTCCTAAAAGCATTAGTTCTTCTTTAGAAGTAAAAGGTCTGAATGAACACTTATAAAATCTTAGGCATTAGCCTCACATTAATTTAAGGAGTAAAACAGAAACTCAACTGAGAACTTATCCTTTAAATTTCCACAGCAACAGTAAATCAGTTCTGCTCTCTGGTTTAGTAAAAGAATGTAATTAATCAGATGCAGTAGCTTCACATACCATTATACATATAATACTTTCACATACTTATCTATTTTAAGTTCAATTCCTTCCCTGAAGTTAACAGTTGTAACCTTTACAACAGGCTGTTCAAGTCCAATTAAGAATCAATGATAGGCTACACCAGTTGTAAGAACTCTTATCAAAGATCGTAAGTATCCTATTTGTCAGTCCCTGCAGAGATCATTGGTTACCAATTTCTGGAAAGTAAACCCCAAGTTCAGACACATTTTGTGCTTTCCTGTTCAACCCTTTCCAACATTCTTTTCTCATTGTCAAAACCTCCTAAATATATTGCTAATTAGCTCACTGTAATTAAATGACATCTATTCTGTGTATAACGGCTGAATATATAAATTCACAAAATAATTATGACAAATTATATGATCCACATTTAAATGACCTTTTTAATCTGTGACTGTCACACTCAGAAATCACACGCAAACCCCCAGAGGATTGGTTTTTCATTTTCAATAAGCCCTAAGCTATCATTTTAAAGAGCTTTTACAGCCTAAAGCCTTTTGAAAAGCACCAAAATCCTAGAGGCTGCACAGTTCCAAAAATATCAACCTTAAAAATTAATTGGCTTCACCTTATTTCCTCTTTTTTGCTTATCCTTATGTAGTCTGAAATAATCCTCCAGTTAATTTCAAATGCAGTCACTAAACAGGGGGTAAAAACAAAAACTTTCTATTGTACATTCCCCAACCCATTCTTCACCAGAAACTGAAACTCTTGGCCTACCTCAGGTTATATTTAAAATGTACAAATCTATATGGTATAGTTACAACTTCTTCTTATATAGTAAATTAATTCTGCAAAATAAGGAAAAGACCCATTCTTATTCTGCATCATTGCAAGGTGATAAATATAAGTCACTAAGTAGTAGAATAGTTAAGGGAACTGCAATTATTTGCCACTACATATTGCCAAAGCAGATGTTACTAAAATGCGATACCAATTTAAACAGGAAAGGAAGCTACTGGATGCTGTTGTAACTAAGGTCAAATAGTCTATAAATCAGATGTTGACTGGATAGCTAAGAGTCTGAATAGCAAATTGCCTTGGAAGAAGTCAAAATGGAAGGGCTTCCTTGGGAGGATTTACGTAATAAAATACAACACAAAAATTCCTAGCAAAATGTGTCAGATTAAAGGGACAGCTGTACTGCAATGACAAGCATCAATTTTGAGTTATTTCCTATCACTTTATAAGGTACCATAACAAAACACAGAAAAATTCAACTGTGTGGGATAGAGTTGTAGAGCCATACATTATGACACGTGAGATCTCGGAAGCTAACTTGGGAACTAAGTAAATGGGAAGTCAATTGATACAAAGCTTTTTTTTTTTTTTTTTTTTTTTTTTTTTAAAGTAACTGAGAAAAAAAATCACCACCATCACCGTCAATATTAATGACAGTAAACCTCAATTATTATAATAATCTTGAGTCATAAAATTAGGTAAGTCAAACAGAAAAGACCATCCCTTGGACACCAGCAAAGAATTGGTCCCTACACTCCAATAAACTGATAATATCACACTATACAGTTTAGTTTAAATCAAACATTCTTATTATGTATTATCTGTATTGCAGTATGCGTAGGAGCCTTAGTCATGGATCAAAGCCCCACTGTGCTAAGCACTGTTCTGTATGCAAACACATAACAGAAAGATCTGCCTCAAAAAACTTACAATCCAGTATAAGACAAGAAAAAACAAGTGGGTAAGGACCGACAAGGGAAGGATGAGCAAATAATTAGACAATACCAGTTAACACGATAGACAGTAGCCTCAGCACAACAGCTCCCTAAGTGCTGCCAAGTTTTTCTTAGGCATCATGGACAAGAGAGGGATATGAATGAGGATCATGAGGTGACTTTGTAGAAGTTTATATGGAGCTCCCCAAAGTATACAGGAGAGCATGGGAGAAAGCACAAAGGTGCTTGTTTGAAATGTTTTGAAGTGGACAACGAAGGCTCTCATCATTGGCAGAGCATAAGTGGGAGCTGATACCATCATAATGTAAGCAAGCTGACAAATAGGTGGAGATAGGCCGTAAAATGCTTGAAAGTGAAGACACGTAATTTCTATTTGATGTCATGGAAAAGGGGGGACCCAGTAGAGGGACTGTAGAAAGAGAAGTGACATGGTCAAAGCAATGACCTTGGGAAATAATATTTGCAACAGTGTTTAAATGGATAAAAGTAGGGCCAGGATGCTGCAGCAGTTGAGATGCAAGTTGATCAAGGCCTGGATCCGAGCTGAGTAAGGCCTCAACTTTTAGCTGTGTGCATGGATAGCAAATGCTAGATTTTAGAGCTATTATGCAGGAAGAACCAGCGAAATTTAGGTACAGGCTGCATGTGAGGAGTGGTAGAGAGGACTGAGTTGAAGATGATGCCCATGGAATGTGTAATGGTGCTACTGTCCAGTGTGACCGTGAAAAGAAGGAGGGGAAAAAGATTGGCAGGGAGGATATTAAGAGTTCTGTTTGATTATGTTTACTGTAAGTTGATAGCTGGACAACCAGGAGGAGCACTGTCCTGTATATTTTGGTACACCACTACTGAGTTCTTGTGCACTACAGCATTCTATCAAATTGAACAGGAAAGGTTGAAGAAGTCAGGTCATAATTACAGACATACCACAATCTCAGGGTTTCCCAAACTGAGGAGAAGCGATCTGTGCAAAAAATATGTACAATTCTGGGAGAAAAAATTATTCAATAAAACTTAAAATGATACAAAATGGATACATAACATGAACCCTGTAAGATGTGTCCCATTGAAGCCAGTACTAATCCTACAACATTGTGAGTGTAGTTGGTAATTATATTATTCAAAACAGTACAAGTTCCAATAAGTATTTGTTATATACATGATGCAAAAATTCATGCATGCAGGCTGTTGAAAAATCTGTCACTGAACTGGAACACCAGCCAGTTGTTAGAGAATACAACTAAGACGAGGGTATTGCTGTGTCTCCGATGACTGCAGTACACATCATTCAGTCTTTGCCGGAGTTCAGTTCTTGCCGAGGGATGGATTATTTTGTGAAACAAAGTAGCAAGTGGTTAAATGCCAACTCAGAAAGAAGAAATGAGATGATAAATATATGACATATATGGTGTAACACTGGTTAGTTCAAAATTACAGCATAGCATGTTCTTACGTGCTGGCTGCTCGGATCATGGAATCCATAGATTATCAGAGTTGAAAGGGACCTCAGGAGGTCATCTAGTCCAACCCCCTGCTCCAAGCAGGACCAATCCCCAACTAAATCATCCCACCCAGGGCTTTGTCAAGCCTGACCTTAAAAACGTCTAAGAAAGGAGCTTCCACCGCCATCCTAGGCAACCCAAACTTTTAAGTTATTGCAACATTCTCAAACCAAACATCTGGTACTGAAAAATAAACCTGAGGATGTTTCTTCTTGAGAAAAGTGGAAGCCTTGAAAAAAAATCAAAATTTAACATTTAAAAGATTCCAAGGCCAGACGGGACCATTGCTATCAGATAGTCTGACCTCCTGTATAACACAGGCCACAGAAATGTCCTAAAGTAAAATAAAAAAAAATAATTCCCTTAGAAAAACCACCACTCTTAGAACACAAGAATGGCCCCAAAGGTCTAACTAACCCAGTATCCTGTCTTCCAACAGTGGCCAGTGCCAGGTGCCCCAGAGGGAATGAACAGAACAGTTAATTATCAAGTGATTCATCTCCTGTCGCTCATTCCCAGTTTCTGGCAAACAAAGGCTCGGGGCACCATCCCTGCCCATCCTGGCTAGATTTAAAAATTGTCAGTGATGGAGAATTCACCATCTATCTTGGTAAATAACTCTCACTGTTAAAAATGCATGCCTTATTTTCAGTCTGAATTTGTCTAGCTTCACCTTCGAGCAACTGGAGCACATTATACTTTTCTCTGCTAGACTGAAGAGCCCGTTACTGAATATTTGTTGCCTATGTAGATACTTAAAGACTGTAATCAAGTCCCCCTTTAGCCTTGTCTTTGGTAAACTAAATAGATTGAGCTCCTTGAGAATAACAGTGTAAGGCATGTTTTCTAATTCTTCAGTTATTCTCATCGCTCCTCACTGAACCCTCTCCAATTTATCAATGTCCTTCTTGAATTGTGGACACCAGAACTAGACACAGTATTCCAGCAGTAGTTGCACCATCACCAAATCTCTACTCCTCAAGATTCCCCTGTTCATGCTTCCCAGGATCAAATTAGTTTTGTTGGCCATAGCTTCAGATTAGGAGCTCATGTTTAGCTGATTATTCACGGTGATTCCCAAGTCTCTTTCAGAGGGCAGGTCTTCACTACCCACTGGATCGGCAGACAGTGATTGATCTATCGGGGGTTGATTTATCAGGTCAAATGCAGACACAATAAAATCGATCCCTGATTGCACTCCCCGTTGACTCTGGAACTCCAGCTTGTGAGAAGTGGAAGCGGAGTTGATGGGGGAGTGGGAGTGGTCGACTTGCTGCCATCTTCACAGCCAGGTAAGTTGACCTAAAATACACCGACTTCAGCTATGACATTCATGTAGTTGAAGTTGCATATCTTAGGTCGACCCCCCCGCTAGTGTAGACCTGGCAGAGTCACTGCTTTCCAGGATCGAGTTCCTCTTCCTGTAAATATGGCCTACATTACTTGTTCCTAGATGTATACATTTATAGTTAGCCATATTAAAATGCATATTGTTTGCTTGTGCCCAGTTTACAAAGTGATTCAGATTGCTTTGTAGCAGTGACCGTTCTTCTTTCTTTACCACTCCCCCAATTTTTATGTCATTTACAAATTTTATCTGTGATGATTTTTGGTCTTCTTCCAGGTCATGTGATAAAATGTTAAATTGTATAGGGTGTAGAACTGATCCCTGCGGGACCCCAGTGAAAACACACCTGATCAAAGATGATTTCCTGCTTATAATTACAGTTTGAGACCTACCAGTTAGCCAGTTTTCAATCCACCTAATATGTGCCATGTTAATTTTATATCATTCTAGATTTTAATCAAAATGTCATGTGGTACCAAGTCAAATGCCTTACAGAATTCTACGTAGATTGTGTTAACACTATTGCCTTTATCAGCCCAACTTGTAATCTCATTAAAAAATACCAAGTTAGACAGGAACTATTTTTCAAAAATTTATGTTGATTTACATTAATTATATTATCCTCTTTTAATTCATATTAATCGAGTCTCATATCAGCCAGTCAATTATTTTGCCTAGGATCGATGTCAGGCTGACAGGCCTGTAATTACCTGGGTCAATCCCATTTACCCATTTTAAAAATTGGTACATCAGCTTCCTTCTAGCCTTCTGGAACTTCCCCAATGGTCCAAAACTTATTGAAAATCAACATTAGCAATCCAGTGCGCTCTCAGCCAGCTCCGTTAAATCTCTGGGATGCAAGTTATCTGGAACTGCTCATCTAAAAATGTTTAACTTTAGTAGCTTCTCTATATCATCCTCCAGAGATATTAGAGGAATGGAAAGAGTGTCACCACCACCATGTGAGGAAACTGAATCATTTATTTTTTCTCCAAATGCAGAAGATAAATATTTCTTGAACACTTCTGCCTTTTCCGCATTATCATTGATAATCCTACCACTTCCATCTAGTAACAAACCAATACAATCGGATTTTTTTTCCCTAATATATTTAAAAAGCTCCTTATTGTCCTCAAATCCACTGACCATAGATTTTGCCTTATGGCCCTCTGCCTCCCTTATCAATTTTCTACAGTTCCTATCTTCTGATTTATATTCATCACTATCAACTCCTCTTTCTTCCATTTGTTAGTTTTTTGGTTTTTTATTTTTTTTTTTGTTTTATAGTTGCTTTCACTTCCTCTGTAAACTGCTACAAACTTTTTTTAAACCAGTACAACCTTCTTCCTTGATTGTGGCTTTTTTGGCATCGAGTAAAGTGTTCTTAAATGGGGAAAAATTACCATGGGGAAATAGGTTTTATTTTGTGTAATGACCCATCCACTCCCCATCTTTATTCAAGCCTAATTTAATGGTGCCCCGTTTGCAAATTAATTCCAGTTTTGCACTCTCTCGTTGGAGAATGGTTTTGAAGTTTTTTTTGTTGAAGAATTGCGACTTTTAGGTCTGTAATTGAGCGAACAGGGAGGCTGAAGTGTTCTCCAACTGGTTTTTGAATGTTATAATTCTTGATGTCTGATTTGTGTCCATTTATTCTTTTGCATAGAGACTGTCCAGTTTGGCCAGTGTACATGGCAGAGGGGCATTGCTGGCACATGATGGCATATATCACACATATCATATCGTATTGGTAGATGTGCAGGTAAAGACTATTTCCCCATGCTAATTTTTCCCCTACTGTTACTCACAGTTTCTTGTCAACTGTTTGAAATGGGCCATCCTGATTATCACTTCAAAAGTTTTTTTTCCTCCTGCTGCTAATAGCCCATCTTAACTGATTAGTCTTGTTAGAGTTGGTACGGCAACACCAATTTTTTCACGTTCTCTGTGTATATATATCTTCCTACTATATTTTCCACTGCATGCATCTGATGAAGTGGGTTTTAGTCCACGAAAGCTTATGTCCATATAAATTTGTTAGTCTCTAAGGTGCCACAAGTACTTCTCATTCTTTTTGCTAAGATGGCTACCACTATGAAATCTAATAAAGAATTCACTCATGTTGGATGCAACACTTTTTGAGTTAGGAAATTATCATCTATACTGTTTAGAAATTCAAAGGATGTTGTAGTAGCACTGGTAGCATGAGACTACCAGAATATGTCACTGAAACTGAAGAACCCCATAATCACGTAGTTTTTCCCCCTACACATTATAGATAGTTGCGTAAGGAGGCAGTCAGTTTCTTCCCTACATTGATTTGGTGGTCCGTAACAGACACCAACTAATCTTGTGCTTTTATCTGACAGCATATTGATCCATAAGTATTCAAGATCATTTTTTTCCAAATCATCAGTGACCCCAAAAGAGGTAATGCCATTTTTGACAGAATGCCAGTCCTCCTCTCTTTTGGCCCGTTCAATCCTTCTACCAATTGCATAGCAGTGTAATCCACACAGCATTGTAGAAAACTATATTCCCTTCTCTGTGCAATAGACGGCATCAAAATTGGCCTGGAGCTAGGTCTTTGTCAAACACCACACAGTATCAATGGCGTGGCTGATGATGTCTGAGAGCAACTAATTTCAAAACTTCATATTTGACTGCTCATGGTTGGGGCTAGAAGTCACAAAATATGTCTTGTTCTAGAAGAGACTGGCTAGATCCAAACATTTGCACTCCTACATTGCTATTTAGTAACAAAATATTGTCCTTTGAAGACAATATAGCTTTTGTTCAGATGAGGCCTTTCAAGTTTTATGTGTAAAAATTTCATCATCTTACATAAGAATGTCTGTACTGGGTCAGACCAAAGGTCCATCTAGCCCAGTATCCTGTCTGCCAACAGTGGCCAATGCCAGGTGCCCCAGAAGTAGTGAACTTAACAGGTAATGATCAAGTGATCTCTCTCCTGCCATTCATATCCACCCTCTGACAAACAGAGTCTAGGGACACCATTCCTTACCCATTGTGGTTAATAGCCATTAACGGACTTAACCTCCATGAATTTATCCAGTTCTCTTTTAAACGCTGTTATAGTCCTAGCCTTCACAACCTCCTCAGGCAAGGAGTTCCACAGGTTGACTGTGTGCTGCGTGAAGAACTTCCTTTCAGTTGTTTTAAACCTGCTGCCCATTAATTTCATTTGGTGGCCCCTAAGTCTTTTATTATGGGAATAAGTAAATAACTTTTCCTTATCTACTTTCTCCAACAAATCTTATTCAACAAATATTCTGAGTCATCTTATTTTGCTGCGTTTGTATGCCTGTCAGCCCTAAATAGCTAAAATCACTCTGGGAAACTATGCTGAAGCCCTTCTGGCTCCTTCGTCATGCAAAGAACTCTAAAGTTATTGATTGCAGAACTTTAGTGGTAGGAGCCAGAAAGAACAAGATGTGACATCGAGATCTCCAGGGGAGCTTGAGAATTGGCAATTACCAGGAACTTCTTTTTATTTATCAGCTGAGCCAATGTAATCTGGAAATCACCAAGATGCAAATATGAAAATCCATATGCCATTTCTTACATTGTCACATTTTTCATGGTACAACCACCACACAGTCATACTATTTGAACATTTAAGTAAAATCATGTTTAAAATATCTTCCACAATAAAATATTCATGGCAGAAATAATGGAAACCACTTAGTCACAGTGATTTATGAGGAAAGAAGGGAAAGTTACTATCTGTTACTTGCCTCTCTAAATGTTCAAAAATTTCCCAAGGAAAATATTCGCTTTCTCCTCTCTATTTTTTTTTGTTTTGTGGCTTGAATTTTCATTTGCCAAATATATTAAGACATGGTATTATACCTCAGTGTGCCACTTCAAGAGCATTATATAGCTTTGCCCTCTAAGAATTTCACAAATAAATCACAGCTTTCTCACCATCCCTTATAGTAATGCTCTCCTTTGGAGCTGAGATACAGTACATGCTGGTGTTCAGTGATACCAAGAGCTGCTTTTTTTCCCCCAAATTACACAGTTCTATTGAAAAATGCTTGTAGAAAAGAACAATAACCTAAATGAGAAGAATTGCTTTAAAGTATTTTCTCTATAGGATCATGAAAGTAAATGCAACTGCATCTGATACTTTAAGGAACAACAGTGGTGTACCCTAATATTATGATTAACACACACATTTGAAAAAATGTGATTCACCAGCAGTTGTAACACAAGACGTTTTCCAGTTCTTTTTCCATGTGTTTAAAAATTGCAAATATACATTAAAACAGAGGTAGGGGTATGTGTGTGTCATCTTTGCAGCATAAGAAGGATCTAGGAGCTGTGGGAAATGAGAAGCAAAAGAATACAAACTGAAGATATTGTGTTCATGGTATGTCTTGAACATGGTATGTCTTAAAATTTTCAATAATTTATGTTGACTAGACCTTTGAGACATTCTTTTATATTCATTGTATATGTTAAAAACCATAAGGTTGTGACATCCAATTTCCAATACATTTATGGCAAGAAAGCACTGTTTTAAAAAAAATCTAACACAATGAGACTGCCTGGAGATCTCAGTTCACATTCTCAGCTTGATCCCCAGGTAGGCACAGGCTAGGAACAGTCTGAAGAGAGCTCTCAGCTGCTGAGAGATATCAGCTCTAAAATGATCTTCTCCAGCCTATCCAGGATTGGTACTGACAGGTTCTAGCAACAGCTGCATTTAGCCCTTATCAAGAGAAATGGGTCACCCATCAGAGTATTTAAGAGGGTGACAGACCCAGACATTCACCCAAAACCATATAATAGTCCTTTCAGTTCTATAACACTTTTCATTCAATGGCCTGAATGATTTGCACTTTTAACCCATCTTCCCAACATCCCTGTGATTCAGTATCATCATTACTGGATCAAATGCTACTTGCCTTACTCACATGAGTAATCCTACAATTAATATAAATCCAATTACTTACATGAGTAAGACCAGCACAAAAGTGATCCCCTTAACTGAGGATGTTACACAGGTGACTAAAATGAGGTACAGATAAATTAAAGCCTTGATTTTCAGATGTCCTCAGCTTCTGCAGATCCCACTTCTTCAAACAGAGATGCAAGTAGTCAGTAATTCTAAAAGTACAGCTCTTGAGTTGTCCAAAGTCACATTTTTACTGCGTTGGAGAGTCAGGAATAGAACCCACACCTATATTCCCCATCCTTATAGGTGAGTGCCAACTCTGATACAAATTAAAATTGCTTTCTGTTTAAAGGTCAACTAATCTAAGTGTTCTAAAATCCACAGGATTACTCAGATTGTCTTGAAATCTGATATGCCTTATGAAGCTGTAGGGTAGAGCTAGTGGTCCATATTTGGGGTCACTTCAGCAAGACATTCCTGAGATACAGCTCCCCAAAAAGGACAGCTTTTAACAAATTCAATTAATTCTTTTTTGTCCACATTTGGGCCTCAAACTATGGCTCTGATTCTTCCTAAACTGATCTCAGTCAGGGCAGAGATGTCTGAGTCCCTTTCTCTGTCTCCCCATGTGAACTGGCATCCGTGGGAAACCTGACCTTCTGGGGTGGACTGAACCCCTTCTCTTTGCCTCCCTTCCTTCCATGTAAAGGAAGGGTCCTGCTTCTCTAGGTGTGGAACCAAGAACAGGCATGCCTGGTGCACACATCAAGGACAGTGTCAGGAGCTGAGAAATAGGCATGCTTGGTGCACAGCACAGGCTGACAAGCACTGATGCTAGCTGGGTGGGGGATGAGAACACCTACTGAGATAAATGGAGCAGTTCACATATTTCACAACTATTGTTACAGGCAACATTTATCTCTCTAAGTGTTTTCATTCAGCTAAGAACACCTCCCCAAGATGAATGGACCACTTCACACCTCTCTGAGCGCCCTATACTGCAGATGAATCTGTAGACACCCTTTCTCCAACACTAGGCCCAGGTTTGGGGTAAGGTGTCTCCACCTCCACTCTCCTGCCCCTTTCTGCTTCAAGCTGTGATATCCAGCTCCTCCCAGCCCCATCACTTTTGTACTTCCCCATAGTCTCTCCAAGTTTGAGGACTGAAGTAGCAAGGAGGAGGGTAGAGCTAGTGTTTGTGGTGGGGGAGACTGAAAGCAGCAGCAGGGATGTGTGGTGGCAGGCTGGGAGAAGTCGTGGGAGCTTGGAGCGATGGGAATAATGGAGGAAATGTTGGAACAGTGGCAAGAAAGTGAGCAATACGAGAGATCGGAGCACAGACGTGTTGGAACAGTGTAGGGAAGATGTGGGGAGGAAAGGGGGTGTCAGCTATGTGCAGTAGGGGATGCTGGAGAGCTTAAGTTTCATCCCCTTCTCAAGCCCCTACATCTATCTCAGTAAATGGTAGGTACTTATCTGGCCCTCATCAGCATAATATCTGAGTGTCTCACAGTCTAATGTATTTATCCTCAAAACACCACAGTGAGGTACTATTATTAGCCCCATTTTACAGCTTGAAAAAATGAGACATAGACAGACTAAAAGACTTACTTGAGGTCACACAGGAAATCTGCAGCGGAGCAAGTAATTGAACCCAGGTCTCCCAAATACCAAGCCCTAACCACTGGACAATTGTTACTTTCATGCCTCCTCATCCAATATCTGTCCCGCTTTTCAGAAAATGTTGTCACTGAGTCCTTGCTAGTCTCTGCACTGTTCCCCTCTCCAGCCCTTCAATCTGCAAGTCCCTTGCTGATGCCTAAGAATATAAGAATGGCCACACTGGGTCAGACCAAAGGTCCATCCAGCCCAGTATCCTGTCTACCAACAGTGGCCAGTGCCAAGTGTCCCAGAGGGAGTGAACCTAACAGGTAATGATCAAATGATCTCTCTCTTGCCATCCATCTCCACCCTCTGACAAACAGAGTCTAGAGACACCATTCCTTACCCATCCTGGCTAATAGCCATTAATGGACTTAACTTCCATGAATTTATCTAGTTCTCTTTTAAACGCTGTTATAGTCCTAGCCTTCAAAACCTCATCAGGAAAGGAGTTCCACAGGTTGCCTGCCTCTCTGTGGGGAGGATGCCTGAAGGAGGAAAACCAAGTTGTGCTGGAAAGACAGGCAGGAGACAAGGAGATGATGCAGGAGCAGTGAAGTTACCAACAGGCAGACAGTGCGTTGTGTGACTGGGGTAATTACTGTGAAGGAGCCAGAGGCAGTAGAACAGGACAGCTAGTTTGAGTTACATCAGGGCGCTAAGATTTTTTTTAAACAAGGAAATTCAATGCCAAAAATCTTAGTTAATGCAGAGTTAAATTTGCCCAGTTGTGCAATCATGGCCAGGGCTTAAATTCTTATAGATTATTTCCTGGAGGCTCCCACCTCAGCCCCATTTGGGGCTCCTGGCTTCAGTTGCAGCGGAGTTTTGGGACTTTAGCCCCTCAGGAGAGGAGCCTCAGGGCTTCAGCACCATGAGGTGCTCCAGGGCTCGGGTTTCAGGGCTCCGGGCTTCAGCCACAGGGCTCTGTAAACCCACTGAAACTGGCTTGCAGTCCCCTCTCCTTCCAGTGGTTTGAAAATATTTACCAAAGTTCTGCTCCAGACAGCTCTGGCTATATTTAAGCCCTCGTGGTGCCCCTTCAGAATGTGGAAGAGCTAAACTTACAACTCAGAAAACAAAAACAAAAACAAAAAAACCCACTCCCCAACAAAGTCAAGATGCACCTCACCCCCTACAATGCAGCCTTAACTCTGCCAGCTGGGAGCTGGCAATAGCTACTGGAAATAGGTCAGTAAGGGTGCTGCAAAGCTTACTAAACTGCCAAGGGAAGTAGTGGATTCTCCATCTCTTAAGGTCTTGAGTTCAAGGCTAGAAGCCTTTCTGGAAGATGCTTTAATCAAACACAAGGTGTTAGGTCCAGTAGAACACTAACTAAGTGAAATTCTCCGGCCTGTGTTATACAGGAGGTCAGCCTAGATGATCTAATGGTCTCTTCCATCCCTAACATCTATAATAAGCAGATATGAGGAAGGACTAAGACTGTACTATTGTTTGTGTTGTGATTCAGAGATTTGGATTCCACCATTTTTCTCTGTGCATTCCGACTGCATTTACTGTGTTACATGTGCATTGAATGGTGGAGGAATTAGTTGGAGCAGGGTGATTGTAACCAGGAGAGAGATGCAGGCATACCTGGAGGAATCAAGTATGCCTCACTTCAGCACTGAATTTTGTAGGATGTGTCATTTGAGGTTTTCTTGCAATCTGATAGCACACATGACAATTGTCTCTAGGGCCTATTGAGGGGTAAATGAAGGCTACATCCCAGAAGGAATCCTGAGGATAAGGTTGAAGGGTAGTTACATTTTGACATTTTACAAGTCTGTGTGAAGTAGGCTCAGTACAGGCCAAAAATAGGTAGCTCCTGTTTGCTACACCTGACGTAAATCAGAGTTTTGTCTTAGCAAGAAAAAGTACTAACATTTAACCTACGGTACTCCTGTGCTCTATTCCCAAGGTGTCTTGCAGCACTGGAGAGAGCAGAGTGCTAGTCTGTGTGTTATTGTGTTGGGGCATCGCTCAAAGAAGGCAGTGTTAAGGTTGCACTGTGGGATGACATGTATCTTAGTTTTGTATTTCCTGGTTTTCAGACGTTAAAATTTGTGCTACTTTAGCTCTTCATTTCCTGGTTTTTAGAGGTTTAAGTTTAGCCACTCTCCATGTTCTCAAAGGCTCCATGGTATCACTGCAACTTTAACTCTGTGATAAAGTTTTGGGGCATTTAACATAATAGTACTAATATATTAATCGAGGTAATATAAAAGTTGATGGTCAGTAGATCTTTATGAAAGAAAGAATATAGAGCTGTAAATACAAAATCTTCAACTGATTTCTAATTAGTATATAACAAGTATTCCACTCACACACTCTCTAGCCTTTCAAACTAATTTTGTAAGATGTCTGAACTCCACATAACCCTTTTTAAGTGTACTCACATAAGAATATCATACTTAGGCTTGGCAGAATTTGATTTTTATTTTTCTATAATTTTGATGGACAATACTGATGATCGTTTTAAGAAAGCTTTTTCTACTTTTATCTATTTAAATTTTCACATTTGTGGAAAATTATTGGGAGGGTGTGTCAGACTATGGGGGAGAGAGGAAGCCATACAATAATTATTTAATGACAGTAGACCCTGAAATTCAAAAAGTTAAAGCTTTATAATCAGGGTCAGCTCCAGGCACCAATTGACCAAGCACCTGCTTGAGGCAGTACCTTGTAAGGGGCGGCCAAACTTCAAGTGGCAGGGCGGCACTCAGGGTTTGGGGTTTTTTTGGTTTGGTGGGGCGGCGTTCGAGGGTTTTTTTGTTTGTTTGTTTGTTTCGGCCAGGCAGCACTCGTGGGTTGTTTGTTTCGGCGGTGCGGTGCAGAGCTCGGTTGTAGGTTGTTTTGGAGGGGCAGGGCGCTCCTGGGGGGGATTGTTTTGGCTGGGCAGGGCGGTGCTCGGGGCGGTGTTTTGGCACGGCAGGGTGGCGCTCGAGGGGGGGTTGTTACAGCGCAGCAGTGCAGCGCTTGACGAGGGTTGTTACAGTGCGGCAGCGCGGCGCTCGAGGGGGGTTGTTTTGGTGGGGTTGCTTCAGCAGGGCAGGGCAGCACTCGGGGGGGGGTGTTACGGCGGAGTGGTGCCTTATTTAAAAAAAATTTTTTTTTTTTGCTTGGGGTGGCAAAAAAGTTAGAGCCGGCCCTGTTTATAACGGTTAAAACACAAATTGTCAACATCACATGTCAAAATACACAAAATAAATATCCTTAAATCAAACTCTAAAGTTCTCAAGCAACTTTTTTTATTTTGCCTATCCGTAAATTTTGATTGTGTGTATACAGTGAAATTGATGTTTGCCAACATTTACTGATACAAATCTAATCCTTCCAAGCCTAATCATATTGTTCTGAGAATTACTACACTTTGGAAGTAAGCCATAGGTAGTGCTTTGCTGCTAAGGTAGATTGTATTTCAACACTTCCTATATATTTTTATTGTTGAGAAACATTCTTATTTGGTATTTAGACCATTAAGTTGTCTAATATTAAACTTCTTCATACACTTTACTGTCACATACAACACCAATTCTTTCTAAATTGACAGAGGAAAACAGCATCAGATGTCTGCTCTCCCTATTTACAAGTTAGTCATTTTTCCACACTGTTGTTAAAAAAAAACCCACCATGCTCTTTCCTAGTCTGGTATATTCAAGATTAAAAGCTGTGTCCCTATTTATAGTTTTTAAAAGTTGGCAAGTATGCAGCAGCATTATATAAACATTTTTAAACAAAAACAAAAACAAACCAATTGCTAATACTTAGATACAATATAAAGGGATGAGAAGTCAATGGTTTCTGATAAGGTAATCTGCCTCCCCCTGAGTTGTGCCAACTGCAACCACTGATTCAATGGTATACAAATAATATGTTCGATGATGCAAATAGACCGCTAAATTTCTTTAGCGCCTCATTTAAAGGTAACCATCCTGCAGCAAAAAAACTTCAGGACCAGACTTCAAAGAGAAACTGCTGAGCTTCGGTTCATCTGCAAATTTGACACCATCAGCTCACGATCAAACAAAGACTGTGAATGGCTAGCCAACTACAAAAGCAGTTTCTCCTCCCTTGGTGTTCACACCTCAATTGCTAGAAAAGAGCCTCATCCTCCCTGACTGAACTGACCTCGTTATCTCCAGCCTGATTCTTGCTTGCATATCTATACCTGCCTCTGGAAATTTCCACTACATGCATCTGACGAAGTGGGTATTCACCCACGAAAGCTCATGCTCCAATACGTCTGTTAGTCTATCAGGTGCCACAGGACTCTTTGCTGCTTCGACAGATCCAGACTTGACATTTAACACTTTGTATACTTTTCTTCTCAAACTATTTCCTCCTCTATCCAATAGCAGCATATATGGAAATCAGTGGCTACAGTGAGCATTACTCGCAGTGTAGATGAAAGGAAGCCATTGGTGTATTTTAGCTGACTCAACTCTTCTCCCCCAACACTACTTCAATCAATGGAAAAATCATGTGATTTATTCATGGATAGGCTCTTCAACAAATAGATAATCCTGCATTTGTATGTGATTCTTCTCTATTTAATAAATTAGACTAAAGAAAACATCACTGTGTTACTCTGGCTTTATGCTGGTGTACCTTTACTGAAATCTATGGATTTACATTGACATAAAAATGGATGTTAAACAGAAGTAAACCAGGACAAGTGCTTTAGGGGTATGCTTTGACCTAGACCTCTCAGCTTCTTTGATAGTTACAGAAGATCCTTGTAGTTTGATATACATTTTTCTTTATAATAAAAATACAAAATTCTACTCCACCTGTTAAAGTTTTTAAAAAGCTGCTTTTCAATTTAGAAGGCCACACTTCTGCTTGAAAGATCTATTTTTGCAACAGCAAATCTCTCAGGAGAACTTTACTAAGGCCTAAATTCATCAAAGTACTTAAGCAAGTGCTTAGTACCTAGTACTTCTACAATCTAATAAACATTTTTGTTCAGAAATGCATTTGTAATATGTAATAATGCACACACTCTTTCTCCAAATTTCTGCAGCTATGAAGACAGAACACAATGTAGAACATAATGCACAGACTAGGTAGGCAGGAGGAGGTATCTTTAGAAAGATAAGAAGCTGGAATCAAAAGCAGTAATTAAATGGAAAGGGTTCTGCCTTTGCCAGGCTTCCTCCGAGAAAGAAACTGACTGCCCAATAGACAAAGCAAAAAGAGAAAAAAAAAAATCAACTGGCTGGCAATCAAAGAATACTAAGTACAATGAGTATCAGCAGTGGAGGAAAGTTTACCTTTACTAACTTATTAAGCAGCAACAATGGTAATTATTTAACAATAGGACACACTGACCCTACTCTAAGTATAGTATGGAAGAATTCAGAATAGAACAAAACTCGTAACACCAAGGATTAAACTAGTATATCACAGATATTAAGATAAATTCAGTGATGCCATGCAACCTTGTGTAATTTAAAGGATCAAAATCCTTTCTGCTCTTAAAACAACAGGACATGATACTGTTTTTTTTAATTTATTTTGGATTTGTATTTGCTGACAATGGGTAAGAGACAACTTCTTTTCACAGAAAAATCCTTAGTAATAAAGAATGAAGGCAAAATAGTCTAAAGAACCACGAAGTAGGCAAAAATGACTGTTTCTGAATCAAAGGCTTTCCATGATGCTTCATTAACTCTTTCAATTTCAGCAAAGATCTAGTATATTTATAGTGCTGCTTCACTTGTGCCTCCTTCCTGGCCCTACCAGGTAAACTCACACTTTTTCAAATCCCTTCTAAAACCCTTTTTTTTGTTAGTTTTCCATGGTTGACCTCCACCTTGTTTCCCTCCTTCCTGATTCTGTCCCCCTCACTGTAATATAACTAAACAAAGTACCTATCAATACAGCTAGAATGGTAGGCACGGACGTTTTACAGGTAAGTGATGAGTAAGCAGTTGATTAATCAAAGCATAATTAATTTGGTGTCAAATTAGCAAGACAGCAAATTTAAACAGTCAATTAATTCAGATATTCAAAAGACAGTAAATAATAAGGAATCAAAGAGTTTGTTAATTGTGTGACAGCAAATGAGTTAAGGGAATCAAATGAGCAGCAATTAATTAATTATGCAGAGAATCAAATGAGCCATAACGTATTTATAGCAGATAATCCATATAAATGGGCAGTTTAAAAGCATATGGGTAGCAAAAATGATGCAATGTATTAAAAGAAAAATGATTAGTAAGACAAATTACCGGCAACTGTAGTTAATAAAACTATTAAGTAAATCAGTTGAATCAGGAATGAAAGAATCGGGTCAGAAATCAATCAGTTGAGAAGACTATTACGTAATCAGGCAAACTGTAAAATTAAGTATTGGGCACCCAGTGGGATTTATTGAGTTACCAGGTGCTGATCTAGTGAAGAAGCTGAGACAACACAGAAGAGTAGAAGCATTAAAAGGGCCTTCCGAGGTGTGACTTTGTTATGGTCTTTCACTTTTGTTAACCCTCATCTGTCCAGTCCCCTCTCCATCACTTTGTATTTATTGCCATATTCTCCTCTCTTGCTGTGTTATGTCTAATTTAGATCACGGCTCGTTGCTTATATTTGTCTGAAAATTGTCATGAACACATTATGTTACATGAATAAATATAAAATAAATTCCCCAAACATTATCTCCAGAGGTTAACGCTCATAAGTTACTGTCATTACATTTTAAAATAAACTATTTAATGCAGTGGTACCCAAACTTTTCATCTGGAGGGCGCCAGATGGAGGACCGTGGTGGCGGTCGAGCATTTGCTGAAATGCTGCTGAAATTCGGCGGTGCCACCTCTGGAAGACGTCGCTTGTCGGCAGCAAACAGCATCATCCAGAGGCATCGCCGCTGAAATGCTGCTGAAATTCGGCAGCATTTCAGCAGACACTCAACCGCTGGCCAGGATGTGGGCGCATTTAGATGCCCTCATGGGCACCATGGCACCCGTGGGCACCGCGTTGGGGACCCTTGATTTCATGGATGTGAGTAGGACTTCCGTTTACCACTAGTACAGGGGTTGGCAACCTTTCAGAAGTGCTGTGCCAAGTCTTGATTTATTCACTCTAATTTAAGGTTTCGCGTGCCAGTCGTACATTTTCATGTTTTTAGAAGGTGTCTTTCTATAAGTCTATAGTATATAACTTAACTATTGTTGTATATAAAGTAAATAAGGTTTTTAAAATGTTTAAGAAGCTTCATTTAAAATTAAATTAAAATGCAGAGCCAGGACCCAGGCAATGTGAGTGCCACTGAAAATCAGCTTGCGTGCCACCTTCGGCACATGTGCCACAGATTGCCTACCCCTGCACTAGTATAAGAGGATGAGATGTATATTACGACCTCAAGAAGAGTATAAAGTGATTTTCACTGACACAATGTTGCAAACATTTTTGTGGCAACTGGTGCTTTGCAGTCCAGATAACCTGAATACTATACTGTAAGAAATATTTTGTACTAAGTGTCTATTAAAATACTTACATGCTCAAGGTGAATTTACTAAGCCACAGTGGCCTTAGTTCACTTTAGCTTTACTCACTTCCCATGTAGACTTGGCATTGGAAAAGCCAGTTTTCCATGTAGTATTCTTGACTTTCCACACTGTTAGGACCCTATTGAGCTCTTCAGCCCATATAGAGACTACATATATCAACCCCCATCCTTCAAAGTGAAGGGGACTAGATGAAACACACTTCAATTTCCCTTCCTTTCTGCTGTTAGCAGAAAGAGTTTTTAGTGAGCAATGTGCGGCACCCATTTTCCCTCCAGACACTTCAAAGCATTCCCAGACCTAGTGTTTCCTACATGAGAGGAAAAAGCTCAGACTAAAGCTTGCCAAAAGTGGCCTTTTTTTTTTTATGAAGAGATGACAAAAAGTTGCAAACAAAAAATAAAGGTTGGGTTTTGGATTTTGGGGGAGGGGGAATTTTTTTCAGTGAAAAAATTTTTTTCAGTGAAAAGATTGAAATTTTTCTGCATTGGAAAAAAATTCAAAATGTTTTCTTGTCATTTGAAGGGAGAAAGTTTAAAAATGAGAAAAAGTCATTTAAATGTCAAGTGTAACTTTCTCTCACTTTTAAACTTTTTCCCCACTCTTCTCTCCATGTTTTTAAGTGAAAAAAGGTAAGAAACTGCAAAGTAGGCATTTCCCCATAATTTTGAAATAAAAAATTTCATGTTAGCTGAAAAACTTTTCTATGAAAAAATGTCAACCAGCTCTAGCTAAGGCCCTACATAAGCATGACCTGAGACCCAAAAAAAAATTCCCAAGAAAATTGTGTTTTAACTGTTATGCAAGATTTAAGCTAAGTTTTTCCTTATAAAAGAAACAGTGTAGACACAGGCCATGTCTAGACTACGCGCCGTATCGGCGCGTTAAAATCGATTGCTCGGGGATCGATATATCGCATCTAATCTAGACAGGATATATCGATCCCTGAGCGCGCTTATATCGATTCCAGAACTCCACCAACCCCAACGGAGTTCCGGAATCGACATGGCTAGCCTCGGACATTGATCCCGCGCGGTGAGGACGGGTGAGTAAATCGATTTTAGATATTCGACTTCAGCTACGTTATTCACGTAGCTGAAATTGCGTATCTAAAATCGATTTTACCCCGTAGTGTAGACCAGCCCACAGTGACAAAAATATAAATCTTCTGGAACTATAATAAACCAGTATGGGTGAGGGAGGAAGGAACCCACCACACAACTATTCACAAGTTGTAAAAGTAAACTGATGCATTGACAAGGAAGCACTGTTTTGATCTAAATATTAGCCTTTTATTATTTCACTAGAAAAAGTGGGTCACTTGGGGAGAAGGTCTCACTAGAAACAGATTTACACTTACTATATTTAAAAAAAGCATTCTGTTCTCACAGCAACTACTATAAACTTCTTAGAAACCACATTTATACTTCTACTGTATTTCCGAAAACCTGCAGCTGCCATTGTATCTCACTTTCTTCAGCACAGCCTTCTGCTTTGTGCTACTATGGGAGTAAATCCCCAAACAGGTTTCTAACTCGTGATTAAACCGCAAGTAAGTTTCTGGAACCAATTCAAGGGCCAGTAGGGGGTCTTTATTAAGATAAAGGAAGGATTGTCCCTCTATCTGAAAATATTCCCTTCTCCCTACTGAAGGAGAAAAGAAACATACTTGCATTTATCAAATTAAAACAAATCTAAAAGGGCCACTGTCAACCACTTAAGGCCCAAATTATATAACTCTTTAAATCAAGTGGAGAATGTCTAAATACTTATGGTTCCTATCACAGAAATTGAAGGTGGAGAGACCTACCAAGTACATCCAGTTGATTCCTCAGGGGTCAGAACAGGATAAGATACTTATCAGATAAGTTACATTTACTGGGATGAAAACAAAATCTGATACTTGTTTTTCTGAGACAAATTATTGTACAAACAAGTATTATTGATGAACACATCACAATACAATGCAAGTTTCCTCTGATGCCATTTAGCAGCAGTTAACCAACAAATAAGAGGCCCCAATACATATTCTTGTGAACATCTCCTATCTAGGTAGTTCTATTTAGATACTGATATGCCCCCCTCCACTGTATGATGCCAAGGCATAAGTAAGGAGGAAAATAAAGGCAGTAAACGGTGCCTCAGATAGCATTAAAAATATGGCAAAATAAAATGTTTGCCAAGTGGGAAAAGGAGCAAATCAATATCGTTTATTTAAACATTTCTAGATTGCCTAGCACCAGAGCATCTAGGGGCTTACAATAATAAAAACACAGCTTCAATACAGTACCAGCAGTGAGCAGCAACAAAATCAATCAAAAGTTAAGTGAAATAAATGCATCTTACATTGTACCCTGAAACTCATGAAGCTCAAGCTCTAGCAGCGCGACATAAGTTCCAAAGGCAAACTCTCCTGCCCGTACAGGATAGTCTACAGAAAACAGCAGCAAGACCACACCAGCAGATCTTGACTGCCACAGTGAGAATAAGCAAAGAAATTCTATTCTCAGGGTATTAAGGAGGAAAATTACAAAGACACTGAAAGCAAGTAATACAAAAAAAATGAGGATTTAATTCAGAGCAATATTACAAAGTGATGCTGTAGGCAAAGTGTCCCCTCCAGAGAAATTAACTTCATTATAAGCATAAAACAACTTGGGGGTGTACTGGTAGTTTGTGTTCAGAGAGAGACTGCTAAATTGGGCATTTTGGTCCGAAACCTGGAGCTGTTACACAGTTTATGCCATTTTAAAAGAAGCCCTCAACAAGTAAACTGGATATTTAGGGCATCCTTGCAGTTTCACAGAAGTCTGCTTGTAACATTAGAAGCAAGCTGCCATCTTGAAATCAACTTAAAACATGGCAGCCCCTATAGACTTGGAGAACCTGCCTGGAAACCAGGTACTCATAATTCTGGATAGCTATGCCAGTTTTTATCAGATACAATTAATTCAGAATTTCTGATCAGGTATCACAACAACACATCCACACATACATTCCTGGTTTACTCCAATGCGTAACATCATTTTTTAAAATGAAAGAGGAGAAGAAAGAGCTAGGTGTATTAGTCAATCACAGGATGACTATGAACCATCTATGTAATGTGGACATAGAAAAAATTAGTTTAGGGAATATCAATATTGTTTGGAAACTGTGACATATAAGACTTCACTAGATCTTTCCTAAAAAACTGAGAAGAGAATGAATGAAAGAAGCATATCTGCAATGCAGTGTTCCTTCCGGTAGTTAGACCTGCAAACTTTCTTAACAGATTTCTAAATAGCAGCTGTGATTTCTCTTTCTAATTACAATGCTTTCTCTCCTCTCTCTCAACCCCAAAGTAATTTTAACATAGCTTCTTGTTAATTAACTATTTTAATTGGTAATGCTTCTTGGCAAATTTAGCAGCTTCTTGCAAGTTCAGACACTAACAGCTATGTCTGGTAACACTGTATATTTATCCTGATAAAAATCACAAGGAATTTCCTCTTTTGCAGCTTGCAAATTACTCCAAACACAAAAATTTACTTTTTTTAATCCAAATCTCCAGTTGTGGAGCCTTAGGAACTACCAAGGGCACAAAAGTCGCAATCATGGAATTAAACAGGTACATACTGTACCAAAAAGCTGTTAGGATCCTTTCATGCCTCATATGAAAATAAACCATACACTCACCACTCTATAGTAAAGGCAAAATTCAGTAACAGGACTTGAGAATCTTTATGAGAAAATGCACAAGTGCAATCCAGTCTGGTTCACACATGTACTAAAATATTGAGTTTAAGTGTAGAATCATTGAGGCATAATTTTTAGTGAGTTAGAGTCCAAGTCATTTGTGAGAAACTGAAATATGTAGCCATGTACAGCATGAGTTTAGGTCAAACTTTACAACTGTTTTTATCCCAAAATGCTGACTCTTGTATTACAACATCCATAGTCAGCAATGTGTTGCTAATATTTTGAAGAAAGAAGTTTCAAAAAATCTCGTTTTCCTTTAGCTGTGATATGTGTGCGTGCAGGCACTTGCAGACAGGAGAGGCTATCTAATCGACTGGTTGTCTTTTATACCAAAAATATTCTTCTGTATACCAAAAATATTCTTATGTAACCAAGAAGCCATGGACTGGCAAATAAATGTGCCGCACACTGCAAATATTTATAATTTGTTGCTGTAAAATATTGGTGTGTATGTGTAACCTACACACCTCCTGGTTGTGGTGTTCCGTCCCATCTAATGGCACCAAGACTACTTAAAGAGAGAGATAAAATCAGTCTACTCGACAGCCTTACTGAACAGCCAGGGTTTTAGCTTATGCGGTAGAGGCTCATGCACTAAGCTCCAGAGGTCCCTGGTTCCATCCTGCTCACTGATGGCCAGGCTCTGTTGGCGTTACATATGGACAGTACAGTACAGCATAGTGTTCAGCTTGTGTGATTTGAAATGTGGTGGGGTGAAGACCTAGTATTATCCTCCTCACATTTTTTTTGAATATTTGATACTTAGTGCAATTTGAGTCATTCTAAAGGTAAAAGTTGCTTTTCAGAAGAATTTTTATGATTCCCATGAGTCAAAATCACTCATGGAGATGACGATTTTGCAAGATCCAAAAGAGATGGTAGACTCCACCAGAAGCATGGAAACCACCCCAAAGTACCTTGAAAGTTACAATGGAATTTTAACAAGAAGCTCAGGAGAACTCCCTCCAGCCTGTCACTGCCACTATTGCCTATGCATGAGCATGTCACATATGCTAATTGCAAAGAGACACAATTATATAGCTGTGTAATAAAGCCAATACAAAGGAAACTTCAAAATCATTCACAAAAAAAAAAACTTATAGATTTGTAATATTGCATATGGTCCTGGAAAATCAGAGCTGACAACTCAACTAACTGGTGACTAACAGTAAATGATAGCATGAAATTGCTGGACAGTAACTTGTCGTGTGACCATGAAACAAAGTGTCAGCTACATCTTCAACCAGTCACATTCACAGCATCTGATCTGCCTGACCTGTAGCATAATAAATAATTCTCAAATGGTAATCTATAGAGCGATGAATGGATTTATAAGCCATAAATATCTCAGTCTTCAATTACAAAGTGACAATCATCACCTTGCCAGAAAGGTGTCATTTATAATTTCAATCTATGTATCGCTAAGACATTTATTTCTTCCTTTTAACATGTGTCTAGCAAGCCAGATATATAGTGAGAACATAAGGTAATTTGCTCTCTTCCAACTCGGTGCTGAAGTTGGCCTTAACATTTGTGGGCTCCTCACTGAAGCCCTCTTGACAGGTCTCTGTCTCTTAAGAGGGTGCACTAATGTGACTTTCTCCCTACACTCTAATATGGAGTCCCTTTTGAAAGCCCCCAAAACCAAGTGGTCAGGACTTTCAATACAGAAGAATCTCTCTACCCTCATGCAGATAGCGGTGCTGGAAAACAACGATGCTTTCTTTGGTAGTCACCAATCCAAGTGCTGACCAGGTCTAACACTGATCAGATTATTAGATCTGACAAGATCACAACCTGAGGTGATATGACAAGCAGTGAGGTAGAGTTACATAAAGAAATCAAGAATTACCATTAGAAAAATGTTACAATGAGAGTCGTGTTGTAAGTGTCTATAAACTGAATTTATAGAAAAGTTAACAATTGACCTTGAACAATACATCCTCTTTTAAAAAAAAAAAGTAGATAGCACTTGTCAATTCATAGAACCATATCATATTAGTGATTTCATCAGATTTATTCACGTTGCCAAGTATAACATCATGCAGGCGTCATTTATAGAGAGTTTTGTTGAAATAAAAGAATAACACCTATTTATATTAGAGAAAAATCCCTTTGACTTCAGGTGCAACAGTGGCCTCTATACTCCACAATAGGCACCAGCATACTGAAAAACAATCTATGTTTGAATTTTGTGGAATCCATTAATCTCAAAAACAAACATGGAAATTTGTCTATTATATAATTACAAATGGTGATGTTTTGTCCCAGAACACATTTCATCAATAAGGCTTTTTAAAGTTATTTCTGAGGAGACATAAATTAAACCTCCAGCGCTAATAAACATAACTGCTGAAGGTTCCACTTAAACCCCCTTAGACCAAAAGCAGGACATTCAGAAGAAGGTTGAATCTCAGGCTAACACACTGAGCTAAACTCTACAATTGCAGTATGATTCACTGGGATTTAGCTCTGTGTAGGTATATATATGTCCCTGAGCATAGCTAAATGCTTAGCTATAGTAGCACTGCACATGATGTTAAATAGTTTGCAGCAGTATCCCAGAACAAACTACAGCATCTTACTGTTTCAGTTCTGTACTTTCTCACTTCTGTGTCTTTATTAGACGTTTACTCTTATTTCACATTGTGGAATTCCAGTTTTACAATGACATTGGAAAAGAAAAGAAATCTCTCGGATATGATGTGGTTATTTACTTAAATTATTTTTTAACATACCGTGAAGATACAGTTCAAAGTTATACTTGTTTGAGAGATATTACCAAGTCTGCCAGCATTCCCAGTTTTAAGTATATGAATGAAAGTCCCTCTCCAACTGGTAAAATCTTTCAAACTGAAAGAATTAAATAATGCAATGTAAATGTGATGCTGTAATTGCATACCAATCTTATATTTAAATAGTTAACGCAACGGCCATTAATAGCCCATTGCTAGAATATTACTAAACCGCTACTAACATTTACAATTGTGATACATTACACTATTCGCATATTGTAAAGCTCCTACAGTTTAACAAAACAAAAAATGTAGCAAGTGGCATAAAATTTATTAACAATGATACATTTTCAGTTTTGAAAATGGCATCTTCAAATGGAAATATGTTAACCTTCTTTTACACTGATGGTTGAAGGGCGACCATGTACCAAACTGTACAGAGGAAATTAAACTTGTATGTCTAAATACAGGGAACATCAGATGCTTAATAGGCACGAGTCTATTTGCTATGCTGTTTACTTCCCAAAAGATTCAGCTTTGATAGTTTTAATATGCTAATATTTGTACTGACAAGTCATTCAAAATTTCTGAAAAACTTTTTTTTAAAGTATGAATTTATTGGTCATAAAAGCAAACTGCCATTGACTGACCTTGAGATTATTGTCTTCAATTAATCCACAGAACAATGGCAATGCAAGCTTCACTCATGCTTCCTTGACAATTGTCCTTGATCCTGACCAGACGGAACTACCTCTAAAAACAAAGAGATCAGCTCCACCTCCAATCAAATCCTTGCTCTCTCTGCTGAGACTGGATCTTGTGGTGGCGATTTCTGAGATGTGGAGTCAACAATGAACAGAGTCAGACCTCCATATTCATGTCACATAGATCATGAAAAGCTCTTAGATAGGAATGACTTTAGGGCAATATAGACAAGAGGCCAGGCAGATGCCATGAGTACGGCTAACTTATTAGTTGAACTAAGCATCTAATGGTTGGGCCAGATATAAAGAGGGTTTTGTGGGAAAGTCGAACAGCTATGATGTTGGTGACGGTAGGGTATCAGGCAATTGTGATGAAATGTGGCAACTGGATTACAGAATGTCCACCTGTGGTTCCGCCCTCCTTTTATTTTTCCTAAAGGTATCTGTGATTTTTACCTACTGAACTGTGATTACGAAGTTCCTTCTAGTTCAAAAACTCATTCCAGGTAATATCCAGGTGCTCTGCAATCCTTCAAATTTACTAAGGTTCAGATCTTACAGAAATGACTAAAATTCCACAAGAGAAGGAAATTATATAGAGACTTTTTTTTCTCCCCAATTGTATGTTTAAAGGTAAAGCTATAGTTCATGACTATCTTCCATTCAAGTTTTCTGATGCTAACAAAATATTTCTGTGTTAAGGGGATCATTTTTCCATACAATCTTAACGTGGTGATATAATAGCAAAGGCTGGATAAACAGTCTTCTCTTCCAATTTAATATCTAAAGCATTTTACACCAAAGTAATTTTTACCAAACGAACAATCTGACTGGTTTTTCATCACTATAAAGAAGCACTGCTGATCAATCTCTGAATTACCAACTCAAACCTACTAGAATCAACCTCAATTTACAGTGACTAAAATCATTTACTTAAATTACTGATGTATAAAACTTGAGATTTTGCATTAACATGACAGCAATTCTAGGAAACGTGGTTTCCAGGAAAATAACCAGACTATGAAACACATTTAATAACACTGACAACTTGAAACATCAGTTAAAATTGGGTTGTCACTTTCTCTCTCCAATTTTCTCCTTTAACAACGTTTTAATTACAGGATAGTCAGCCCAAAGGTCTATAGTTTTGAAACATAGCTGTTAGAATATCGGCATCTAGATCTTTAAAAAGTTCAGCAGTGGTTAGCCTGGAATTCTATTAGTCATTCAAGCATTTATTAGATAATTGTCAATCTTATCAAAGTCCCTTCAGGCTGCGAATTATCCCTTTTTTAGTCATAAACCCTAACTCTTTGAAAAGATTGCATCAGACTAATTTCTAACAGTTATGAAAAAGGCAGACAAAGAGTAGGGGAAGGTGTACAACATAGATATAAAGTAGTCAAGACGGTGATTGCTCTCCCCTTTTAGTAACTGCCCCTCAAATTTGCCAATATTTAGTTGACTTAGGGCTTGTCTTTGCTACAGGTTAAATCAGTGCTGCTGCGATCGATGCAGTGGGCATCGATTTATCAGGTCTGGAGAAGACTCGATGAGTTGAGGGGAGAGTGTTCTCCCCTCCACTTCAATACTCCACCTCCTAGAAGGTGGGAAGCTTTTTAAGTGCCAATTTTTCACAACACAACTCCAATAAGATTCCAAATTGGTGAGAGTCACAGAGGTCAAAAGTCCCAGTTTCACAGTAATATAATAAATGTATGTCATAGCCATAAAATCATATACAGTTGAAAAACATCCTATACCAATATGTTTGCTATGAATTATGGTGACAGGTTTTACATTAAAATATATAATTCACTGAATTTTGAGTAAGAAAAAGACATGGTGAGGTAGATTTTCAAATTGTACACTTTCCCCCTTATTGTAACTGTATATTTTGTTATGAATCAAGCTGCCAACCTGAAGGACAGGCTACATGATTTTATGTTGTTCATCCCAGAGTTTCAGAGAGTTTATTTTAATAATAGCCTTTTAAAAAGCTTACACTATTTTAGATGCCATTCTGCAGTGCAATTTTTGATAATTACATAATGAAATGACCACTGGGAAAGAAAGACAGCAGGATAATCGTTTAAGAACAACAGATAAGGGAAGGGTAGGCTCTCCCCCTCTCTGTTAGTAAATTAAAATAAACTGTAAAACTCTCTATAATGACAATCTTGTGGCCCCCAATAAACATGTAGGTCTAAGTATACTTAACCCAGCATAAGTGAGGGAGGATAGACTAGATGATCTGTTGAGGTCTCTTCCAGCCCAACATCTCCATGATTCTACAATCTTAGACTACATAGTCCATCCCTCTAACAAGTATTGTACAGAGATTTGCCATGTCACAATATATTTTTCTTGTGTAAATGAATACAAAGAAACACTTGAGTCAGATTATTCATGACATTTGTGCTGGTGTGTGGTAAAGGGAGGACACAAGGAGCCTTCCCATAGCTGAGCGTGCCTTATACATGCCTTATCACAGTGCTCCAGGAAATAGACTAAAAGAAGTGAGGAAGAGGTAGCATCATGAACCCACTCCCATGGCACCAGCCCATGTAGTGATGGGACTAGCTCTTTTATTTCGCCCTTACTTTTCGAGAGAGAAAATGTGGAAAAAATACTTTGGCTATTAATCAAAATTACATAGACACCTAATACACTGTGAAAGCAATTTGCTAGGAATTCCACACAACTAATTCATTTGTAGAAGGCTTTTCTCTAGCAAACTCTTGCTAAGGGTGATCCACTATAACAAAGCAGCCACGTGTTTAAAATGGGAAAATTCCAAAAAAACTGACCCTACAAATAGATTTAATGAGTGCTTAAGCAATTTCTCAAGTGCAGCAGATGAAGTTTACTGTTGTTTCTGACAATACATTACTGTAAATGCGGTTGCAATATTGGCTTCTATTTTTGGAACAATATTAAGGAGAATGTGGAGATTCATAGAGTTTTAGGCCAGAACTGATGGTTTAGACTTATTTCAATAATTTTGTTTGTTTCTCTTTTGACAAACAATTCAGGGAAACCTCTCAAAGTTCATAAAACATTTTGGTGTTGCCAAATCTCCATTTTTGCCTAAAATTTTCTGGCTGAAAAATTTCAATTTGATCTATTCTCCCTTATCTGATTGTCTTCACTACTAACTACAATTCAGTGCACAAATTACCAATGAATACTATATTTATTTGTAAGCATTTATAACTTCATTCTATCTCTTTCTTTCTTTCTAAACTATATATCACAATTGCCTGTTCTATTTTATTTCCTTTTGGGTTATAACCGTGTATATTTTTATAAACCACAATTAGTGTGGTGGGAGTACATAACTATATACATATATAGGAGTACTTATCTATATCTATCTATATATATAGGTGGCAAGTGACTACTACATTTTATTTCAAGGCTCTCTGGCAAAAATTCCATACCACACCATATAGTTCTTCTTGATCTAGTGGTGCTGTATTTAGACTCAAAAGTGCAAAAACAGGTTAATTCTTCTTTGACAGTCATTGCAAAAACAGAAGTATTTGCATTATGATGATACCTGTATACCATTACACAGAAAGTCTCTTTCATTTTAATATTTAAGGTCTGACAAGACAAACAACCTTAAATAAAACATTCAAAATATAATATGCAGATTACCATTGAAAGGCCTGTGAACAATTATGCTTCATTCTAGGGAAGTTTGCTGAAGTTTTGATAAATTATTTCATGGGAACAGTCCCTTGCTTGTTTCACTGGCTATGGTTCCTGAATCAATAGAAGAAAGGAAGCGTAAGGAAATGATACCAAACATAACTGAACAGTGCTCTCTCTCACTGAGACCCTCTGAATAATACCAATTAGCCTCTTGCCTTACATAGACACTACCTGAGTTATAACATTTCTCTCTTTTTCTTTCTGATGCTCTGTATCTCTTCATAAACAATTTGATCCAGTAGAAGCAGTACGTCATCAAAGAGCAATCGTTAAAAACAATAAAAAAGAATGAATCTCTCCCTACTCCACTCCACTGACATCTCTAAAAGCTTCTTCTCTGAATAGATTGTTTCTCTTTTCTGAAATCTAGCAGACAGTAAGTCAGGCAAACCACTTCCAGCTATAGCTTCATCACATCACATAAAATGAGCAAGGGTAATGCTGGATCAACTCTTGGCTAGACCTCTCAGAAAACCTAGGTGTTAAAGGAAGTAGTGTTTGATTTATTTAAATGTATAATATACAAAATTATGTTTGACCTAGATGTCAACACCGTTTACTCTCTCAAAACCTATACATGCAAAACACAAACTTTCTAATCCTCAGACTCAAAATTTGCTTCTCTGGGTGACACCTGCCAAATCTTGTTTTATTAATGAAAGGCATTTTCTTTAAAAAGAAAGTCTAGTTTTCAAAACACAATTAAAATGTTGTCACCTGAGTAGCCTCAGAGTCTGTATTTGTACTTCACACGTAATTTGGAGAAAAATGTCCTAAAGTCGTGGTGGTTTGTTTGTTTTTCCCCCTCATGCAGTAGAGTTTTTTTAAAAAGGGAAATAAGGTACTGTTAACAGAGCTTACAGAAATGTAAACATTATAAGAATAAAGAGTATATTTTTCATATATTAGGTGTAGTGTATCTATTCACTTAACATATAAAATAATTTAAAATGGCAATATTGCACAGAGATTATCAAAGATATTCCATTCTTTAAATTTCAGAATCATCATTTACTGACAGAAAATAAAAGTTATATTCTTTCTGTTAATTTCTGACATCTAGGGTGAAATTCTGGCCCTCCTGCAGTGAGTGACAAAATTCCTGTTGACTTCAGTGGGGACAGGATTTCATCCCTGGTACCAGGAAACATCACACTATCATATGATGGTAGATGTTACATTAGATGCTGACAGTCATCAATTTAAAAAAGGCAATTAAAAATTAAATGCCCAACATTCAAAAGGGAGTAATCTGGAATAGTTTTATTTTTTAAAATGGTGTGAATTTCATGCTTGTGAAGAATGGCAAAATGACAGGCCAACAGATCTTGGCTCTCTGCTTATATACCGGACACGTAAAGCACAAAGAGCAGCAGTGAAAACTTATTCATCACTCCAGAATTGTGTCTCATCCTTTCTTTTGTAAGGGTAAGAGAATATAGTTCATTCTCAATGCCCATTCAGTCCTTTGCATCTCTTGAAGCTGACAAAGTAGAGGTAAATTACCACCAAATGCAGTTGTATTGCATCTGTGGTGAGATATGCTCCTGTGGACCAGGAATTGTGACCACCAATTAATTTAATATTGGTCACCAAACAACTATCAAATGATAACAGGTTTCAGAGTGGTAGCCATGTTAGTCTGTATCAGCAAAAAGAACGAAGAGTACTTGTGGAATAATAGAGACTAACAAATGTATTTGAGCATAAGTTTTGTGGGCTAAAACCCACTTCATCGGATGCATGCAGTGGAAAATACAGTAGAAAGATATATGTACACACAGAGGACATGAAAAAATGGGTGTTGCCATACTAACTATAATGAGAGTAATCAATTAAGGTGGGCTATTATCAGCAGGAGAAAAAAAAACCACCTACAAGATCTATATCAAGCATTCTTACAACCACAATACCCACTTGCTGAAGCGAAGAAACAGGTTGACAGAGCCAGAAGGGTACCCAGAAGGCACCTACTCCAGGACAGGCCTAACAAAGAAAGTAACAGAATGCCACTAGCCGCCACCTTCAGCCCCCAACTAAAACCTCTCCAGTGCACCATCAAGGATCCTGAAGGACGATCCTTCACTCTCACAGATCTTAGAAGACAGTCTAGACCTCATTTACAGACAGCCCCCCAACCTGAAGCAAATACTCACCAGCAACCCCACACCATACAACAAAAACACTAACCCAGGAACCTATCTTTGCAACAAAAACCTTGCCAACTCTGTCCACATATCTACTTAGGGGACACCATCCTAGGACATAATCACATCAGCCACACTATCAGAGGCTCATTGGACATCTACCAATGTGATATATGCCATCATGTGCCGGCAAAGCCCCTCTGCAATGTACACTGGCCATACTGGACAATCTCTACCCAAAAGAATAAATGGACACAAATCAGATGTCAAGAATTATAACATTCAAAAACCAGTCGGAGAACACTTCAACCTCCCTGGTCACTCAATTACAGACCTCAAAGTTGCAATACTCCAACAACCACCAAAAAAAAAAATATTCAAAAACAGACTCCAATGAGAAACTGCAGAATTGGAATTAATTTGCAAACTAGACACCATTAAATTAGGGTTGAATAAAGACTGGGAGTGGATGGGTCATTACACAAAGTAAAACCTATTTCCCCATGGTAATTTTCCTCCTACTGTTACTCACACCTTCTTATCAACTGTTGGAAATGGGCCATCCTGATTATCACTACAATTTTTTTCTCCTGCTGATAACAGCCCACCTTAATTGATTATTCTCATTATAGTTAGTATGGGAACACCTATTTTTTCATGTCCTCTCCGTGTGTGTGTGTGTGTGTATATATATATATATACACACACACACATATCTTCCTACTGTATTTTCCACTGCATGCATCAGATGAAGTGGGTTTTAGCCCATGAAAGCTTATGCTGAAATAAATTTGTCAGTCTATAAGGTGCCTCAAGTACTCCTCATTCTTTTTTCAAATAACAACACACTTCTAGCTCTACCACTTCGGATATGAATGGGCAAACTAAATATGAAAGGCTCCATATATTCTCATTGCCAAAACTCTGAAACAGTCAGTTCTCCAAAGATTGGAACTGCGATGGATAGTTAATAGGTTAGTTACTGGAAAGCAGCAAATAATAGATAAATATGACATACACACAAAATTTGCTAATTCTCTCTGGATGCTTCACTAGTATAATACTTTACTTGTACATCCCTAATTTAAAAGGTGAAGGAAGAAAACACAAACCTAGAGCATTATTTCAACTTCCATGTCTGAATAAGGTTAGTTTGCTGGAAAAAATGAAAGCATGTTTCATCTACTGTACTCATTGTCAAAAGTAATCTGCTCTTACATGTGGATTAATTAAATATTAAAAATAAGAGGTATTGACACTATGAGAGCTTTTTCTGGCTGAGTAGTTCTGTAAGTAATGTAGGGACCTTGAGGTTTCCCTTTTACAAAATTAAAATATTGCACCCTTAAGGCTGCCACAGCACAGCTGCTAATTTTGAACTGCTCAGACTTAAAATTATATCAGTAAAACTTCAGCTGGAGATGAATAAATAAAGATAGGTGGTTCATTTTTAAAGATAAGTGAAATGAAAATAGAAGGATCTTTTTATACTAAAAAAAAAAAGAAAAAGCTTTGGGGAGATCTCAGCACTTCTTTCCCTGATTAAGAACACTATTTACTGTTTAATTAAGAGAAGTGAAGGGTGAGCCTTTTAAGTAGATTTTCAGCTTTATTTTCACTGAACACAACTGTGTCTGTGGAGATGGAAACCACAAGCAATAATGATTTTAAGATTGGTAGCTCAGCAAAGAGATTTCATGGGCACCCAGGTTTTCTTTGAAAGTTAGCTGGTTTAACTAGTACAATGTGTAAAGATAGGTTTGTAGAAGATGATAATTTAAAGACACTCCCTCATAAGGGACAGTCTGATGAACTTTGAAATTTGGAGATGTGCCCTGGAGGCAGGTGTTGGGAACACTGCATGAGCAGCAGTTCACCAGAGATGCTCTCCAGTTTGTTTTATTGAAGTTTTATTCCTTTTTCATTCACTGGTTTGTTATTTAATGAACCCCAAGATCATTACAGATTGTACTCTGTACAACCGCCATTACTTACGTTACAGTAGCGCCCAAACACCCTGTGCTAGGTATTATACAAACACTTTGGGATCAAGGAGGAGCCTGATTTCCCACCTATGCAGGGAACTGAGAAGTGTAACAAGAAACCACCAGACTCTGCATAGTAGGGAGAGCAGCTGCTGGCAGGTTATCTCCCTTTCTGTTCAGGTGGGAGGGAAGTGGGCAGTCAGAGGTGGGGACTGACTGTGCAGAGTTTTGGTTCTACTTCCACCCCCAACACGCTGGCCAGCACAGCTTAGCCGGCATGGAGGTAAGCTGTGCTAAGAAGTAGGCTGACAAGATGTCTGATTTTGGACTGGAATACCCGGTCAAAAAGGGATCCTGGCGGCTCCAGTCAGCACTGCTATAACAAGTTTTTACAAGGGAAGGGAACTCAAAGAAATTTATTTCTTAAAAAGTGAAAGTTTTTGGCCAGTAATTGCAGAAGAACCAATGTATCATACATTTCTCCCTACTCGTCTAGCTACATTATAAACTGTTGCAGACTCTCTCTTTTTATGTGCATGTCCAGCACCTACCACCCTGGAGCCCTGATCTTAGTTGGGGTCTCTAGGCACTAAACAACAATTGTAATAATAAATAATGTGGAAATATATGTGGTAATGCATGCAAGATGTGTACACATGAATACACGTGTGTATCTGCATGTAGGTGTGGGCGTCAGTTTCTACAAACTCATTTATATAGCTTTCTGGACAGGTGTGCATTTGTAAGAATCAAACAATATAGGGGTTATATATCCTAGTTAACAGATCTTTAAGTACCATTTTTTCACATTAATTGTCAAACATGCTGATGTGAAGACACCTCCCGTCCAGACTTTTCTTTCCATTGATGGGTATCTGAGCCTTTTCCATACTTTCAGAATTGAAATGAGATGGACTCGCTGAGAAAGAGTGATGTTGCATTTGACAAACACGATAGCAAAAAATCACACCAAAGACAAGATTATGCACAGAAGCAGAGAATTCAGTATTACCTGAGTAAAAGAAGCAGAGTGGGCTATAATTCCAAACAGGTGCAAATATATATAAAAAGTTACCTTCAGGAGGATGTGTACCTCTCCTGTACCCCTTCCACATACCTTTTCCTCCCACCCCAATCTCAGATTTGATGCCATCTTCCCACCAAAAACTGGTTGGGGATATGCACCTAATGAGTCTTGTTAAATCAACAAGAATTTGATCCTATTAGTGACAAGAAATGGTAACTCACTATGGTGCCTTGGGCACTTCCTTGACACTACCACACTGAGTATGTACTATGAATGATTATGCAATGGCACTATTCAATGGACCTACATTTTTATTCTGCAGATGCCATAAATCACGTTGTTTAATCTTAGTAGTTATCAAATCTTACTACATGAAGCAATTACATTCTAATACATTCTAATACTGAAAATCGTGCTACTTCATAGTTCTTATCTTGGGGCTCAATTGTAGCTCAATTCTAGCAAGGTACTTTAGAAGCTTGAACACACCAAATCTGAAATTACTGTGCATTTTCTGCTTCATTTGCTATTAAATTTGTCTTTACTTATGTTTGCAGTATTTTTCACTCCGTTTTACACAATCATTAGGCTCTGATGGTTACACAAATCTCCACAAGACTATTTACCAACTGGAAACCAACCAGCATTCTGTTTTTTAAAAAAAAGAAGTTTAAATAAAATAAAACTGCAGTCACTAATTCCAAATCAGAGTTGTAAGAATGCAAAGGTCAATTATTTTGTCCTTGTACATTGAAGGCTGAACATGACATACCAAATAACTGACAGTTTTACAAGTGACAGGTTGTTTTAATTACACTTCACATCAATAACAGTTGTCAAAATGAAATTAAATGAATTCAAGTGCCATTTGCTTTCCACAATCCATTAGCAAATGTCTGTCTTCAACAGGGTAGGCAAGCCTTTATAGTCTCAAATTTAAAATTAAAACATCTAATTTAATTCACTTAACAGCAAGAGTGGATATAACTTGACAAATTTATATACTTGTACATACAGTCACAGTTTATATCGAGTGTGTGGTAAGCACGGATGTTCACAAAAAGTACACTATAGCAGCCTTGCAAGATTGTCATGAAAATGTACTAGCCCAGACACAAAAAATCTGCATGTTGGTCTTTCATGACCACAATGAAGATAAAACTAAGGATACATCAGTCATCCAACAATAAAGACTTGATCCAAACAAGTACCAGGACAGAAATTTTCCAGACTGTGAACATATGATGGCGCTTTCACTTCTGATCGCTTTTTCAACTCTCAGTATATTAGAATCCACATTGCCATCACTTTGATAAATAGCTCGTATGGTTTCATTGGTAGATATACCACAGAACAAATTCCATCCAATGCATTTCAAGGAAACTAAACAATGGATAAAAGGCACATCCAATGTAGTCTGCAGCCACTCACAGAAATGTAGGTGTTAAATGGTGTTTGCTATCAAACTTTGAACGTCGTCCTTACTCTTGATTGACTTATGGATGATTATCCCTGTGTTCACTTGGGTTGGGATCCACAAAGGGACTTAGGAGTTACCATCCTCAGCATTGCAAAGTCTAATCTATAGGCATCCAGAACATCACTGGAACACCACTGCAAGCAACAAAGCCTAAGCAGACACCAATGGTATGTCTACACTGAAAAAAAGAAAAGAAACTCCCCACAACTGTTGCAGAAAGTCTCAGAGCCCTGGGTCAATTGATTCAGGCTCATGTATGGGCTTGTATTGTGTAGACTTTCCTGCTCAGGCTGGAGTCTGGGCTCTAAGACCCACCCCCTTTGCCTAGTTTCAGAGTCTGGGTTCCAGCCTGAGCAGGAACGTCTACACTGTTATTTTTAGCCCCTCTGGTACCCAGAGGGTATATCTACATTGTGATTAAAAACCTGTGGTTGGCTCATGCCAGCTGATTCGGACTAAGGGGCTCGGACTAAATTCTGGGGTTGGGGTGGAGCTCGGGCTCTAGAATCCTTCAAGGTGGGAGGGTTCCAGAACTCAGTCTGCAGACTGACCCCAAATGTCTACATTGTAATTAAACTGGCCCACAGCCTAAGCCTTGCAAGCCTGAGTCAGCTGGCATGGGCCAGCCATGAGTGTCCAATTGCAATGTAGACATACCCTAGGACTCCCTACACAACGCAAATGGAGAGAGAGGTACCTGAGATATGCCTCATCGGGACAGATGCATGGAGCTCAATCTATTCAGCTTGACAAAGAGAAATTGAGGGATGACTTGATTACAATGTATAAGTACTAACATAGGAAACAAATATTTAATAATATGCTTGTCAGTCCAGCAGAGAAAAGTATAACAAAGCAATGGCTGAAATTTGAAGGTAGACAAATTTAGACTAGAAATAAGGTATAACTTTTTAACAGTGAGGGGAACTAACCACTGGAACAATTTACCAATGATCATGGTAGATTCTCCGTCACTGACAATTTTTAAACGAAGAGTGAATGTTTTTTCTCTCTCTAAAAGATATACTCTGGGAATTATTTCTAGGGCCTGTGTTATACTGGAGATCACATTAGATTATCACAATGGTCCCTTCTGCCCTTGGAATCTATGAGTCTATAAAAATGGGATCCACAAAAGCCAGCAGGCAGATATCTAAGCTAGCCAGTGAGCGATTCCCAAGAAAAAAGTATGTCCTAAACCCCATCCCTCTCACAGATATTGGTGCCTTAGTCCAGGCTGCAGGCAGGCACCTATCTCTACTACCAATACACAGCTATGAATTCCTCTCTTGGAGTCAGGCAGATTAGGTACCTAAATCATTCTTGACAGAATGAATTAAGATGCCAGCCTTGCTCCACAGCAAACAGACAGAGAAGGAGGAGGTGCCAACCTTAAAACTTTTAGCCCCGTGGTTGGATTTCCCACATCCCCAGTGCGTGTTCTAACCACTGGGCTAAAAGTTATAAAGAGGGCAGTAGTGCCAACTCCTCCACCTCCTCCAGACAGATTTTGAATGGGATGCGATCCAGTAGGCAGCCTCTGAGCATGCCTGCCAGATTGGACACAACACATGAAATACATGCTCCTTTGTCTATCTTCTCCTGGTTTGTGGATCACACTGGGGCTTAAGCATGAGATAGGCCTCCAGGTGCCTAAACTGAGGCAGCAGTGCAAATGCCCAGAGGTAAAAAGTTAGGCACCTAGGGAACTTTTACAGCAGATATTTAGGCACTAAGCACAGTTACACAAACACAGGATTAGGTGGTAGCTGAGCAGGGGTATTGTGGATTGTAGCAGTGCCTCAAACTGGGACTTTTGCATTAAGAGGTTTACATGTCTAAGTACCTTTGTGGACCTGGGAGTTAGTCCTTCATGGTTAATGAATAAGGCTACATCTACACTACTGAACATATGCTGGCACAGGTCCCTAGCGTAGATGCAGTCTACACCAATAGAAAATGTTTTTCTGTCAGCACGGGAATACCATCTCCCCAAATTATATCAGCTATGTTTACAGAAGCATTACTCAGTTGACATAGCTCCATATAGAAAGGTGGGTTTGTTGGCATAGCTCTATTGGGCAGGGTGACTGTTTTTGCACACCCCTGACCAATGCCGCTAATATGCTGATATAACTTTTAAGTGTAGACCAAGTCTTTCAAAAGTGAGGTCTGCTCTTAAAATGACTTTGTAAAAAATGACACCATGAGAGTCATATTTGTCTCTCATCAACTCCAGATCAAATCTCTAAATATGTCCCCAATACAATCAGTCTTCCCATACCTAGTGAATGAGAAACATGAGATATGGCATACTCGGAACAAGGAAACAAAACGAAATAAGTTTGTTTCCTAGATGAAGAAGATAAAGTCCTCTTATTCTCAACAATAAATACCACTCATGGTGGAATCTAGATGCGCCCCAAAGAGAAATTCACATCTTAATCAGCTTTTCTGTCACCTAGAGAAGCAGAGCCATAGTGATCTTTTCACCATAGGCATAGTCATGGTTTTGAAATGAAAGTCTAAGGGCATGTCTACACTATAGCGCTAAATCGATCTATATGTCCACACTACCCTCCTTCTGTTGGTGGTGCATGTCCTCACCAGGAGCACTTCCACCAACTGAAGAGGGGCAGTGGGGGGTGGGTGAGTGGAGGGGCTGAGAGCCAGGGCTCTCAGCACCATGTGGTTGTCCCTCCCTACCTCCCCCGCCCCGGGACTCTCGGCTCCCCACTCCCAGCTGGAAGTGTGGGAGAGGGGACAGCTGCCCTGGCTTCTCGGCTCCCTTGAGTAGGAAGCATCTGGGCAGTAGTCCAGCTGGGAGTGGAGTGGAGAGTTGAAGTGTTCTCCCACTGTTTTTTGAATGTCATGATTTCTGATGTCAGATTTGTGTCCATTTATTCTTTTGCATACAGACTGTCCCATTTGGCCAATATATATGGCAGAGGGGCATTGCAGGCACATGATGGCATATAACACGTTGGTAGATTTGTAGGTGAACGAGTCCCTGATGGTGTTGCTGATGTGATTAGATCCTATAATGGTGTCACTTGAATAGATATGTGGACAGAGTTGGCAACAAGCTTTGTTGCAAGGATAGGTTCCTGGGGTAGTGTTTTTGTTGTGTGGTGTGCGGTTGCTGGTGAGTATTTGCTTCAGGTTGGGGGATAACACTTCAACTTCTCTAACAACTCAGTGACAAACCTGAAGGTGGCAATTCTACAACAAAAACAGACTCCAAAGAGAGACTCCTGAACTTGAATTAACATGCAAATTAGATACAATTAACTTAGGTTTGAACAGAGACTGGGAATGGTTGGGCCATTCCACTAATTGAATCTATTTCCCATGCTAAGTATCCTCACACCTTCTATGGGTCGTCTTGATTATCACTTCAAAAGTTTTTTTTCTCCTGATGATGATAGCTCATCTCAACTGATTGGCCTCTTACAGTTGGTATGGCTATTTCCACCTTTTCATGTTCTCTGTATGTATAAATATCTTCTTGCTGTATGTTCCAGTCTGTGCATCTAATGAAGTGGGCTGTAGCCCACGAAAGCTTATGCTCAAATAAATTTGTTAGTCTCTAAGTTACAAATAGTACTCCTGTTCTTCTTGCGGATACAGACTAACATGTCTGCTACTCTGAAACCTATAGTGATAAAAAGTATCTTCTAGGAAATTGTCATAAGAAGTAAATAAAGTCTTTTACTTCTGAAAGTCTAGGTTCTAATCTGTATTAAGTCATACATGAAAAAGGGATTGGCAGTCTCAGTGTAGCTGATTTTAAACACACAATTGTTCAGCAATGGGAAAACTCTACACATTCTGGTGAAGTTTAAACTTTTTTCAGTAAATACATTGTAATTACACAACCTAAATGTGACATACTATCTCCTAGTAGCAATCTGTAAGCCTCATATTCATCATTACCTCTCTTATTCTGAAGGATCCCAACCATATAGCAAAATCTCAACTTCACACACACACTAACAATATACATATTTTGACAGAAAAATTAGTTTCAGCAGCTCAATATAGGTTATCAGAATTAGCTAACGCTACCCTTTGAAACCCTGTCTAAAATCTGACCGATGGCCCATGTTCATTTTTGTTCTTTATTTTTATTTTTCACTAGCTATTTAATTAAACCATGTTTAAAAAATGAAAAATCTTAAGACCAAAGAATAGAATTAATAAACACTCAACCTCATAGAATTAAAAAAAAGTGAATTTTCTACGCAACATCAACATTATGATAAACCCTGTTGTAAATCTATTTGGGGACTTTCTTTTTTCCATTGGTAGGCAAACTGTAGACAAGATATATGATTAGAAACATCTCCATTGTTGGCTTCCTGCCAACTATGTCCTGATGTGCTAAAATTAACACTGTCTGGGTACCTTCTGTTCATTATCGGTGGCATATCTTGTCTACAAAATTAGTTCTTTTTGAGGGTTTATCAGCAATGCATTTTTCTGTAATCTTAACTATTTCCTTCAGCTTTAAACTTTTTAAAGCTGTAATTTGCATAGTAGCATTTGTTTTGCATTGCATCAGGACAAAATCCAGTTCTTGTAGCCTCATAGTGCTATAACTTATGAAAAATCAAAGATAAATATACTTAACTATGCTATTTTATTAAATTAGAGCAATCTTTGGATTTTTGGAGTAGTATATAAAGAAATTTCTACAATTGTTCATTACATTTAAGTCCACAAAAACAGCATGCACTTTGTGTGTTCAGTGCTGCAGGGGTTCCCATATCTTGGCTTGCTTGTGGGAGAAACCTTATGGAATATGTTATTGACTGACATTTGTTGCAGATAGTGGCCTTTTAGCCTTTCTTTAAAATCCATCATTTGCATTTTGTCCAACATACTTCATTCATCGGATTAGTAATACTAATCATATGCACTAAACATAAAACAAAGTTCCCCACTAAAACAACCTGTGATAGCTTACACTCCCAACTCCAAATACAGCTTTCACAACTGACCAGTGCTCTCCAATGGCTCAGCATCCTTTAATTTCCCATTTACTACTTTCCAAAGGGAGCTCCCTGATTGTCACACACACTTGTCAAAGCAACATCCTAAATTACTCGTTAAGTTTGATTCCGTATAAACAATTATGATTGTGCTTCTTCACTGATTTGTCTGTGGTAGTGAATATGATCAATGAATGACAGCTTCAAGTTGCAAGATAACTGGTTCAACAGTCTGTATATCACCGAGGGAGCATTTGTGGATGAGAGTTTATGGATGTATTACAGGATATTAAACTTTTTACAACATAAATCATGGGCAATCATATTTAACTTTGGCCTTGTTTAGACCAAGATTTGGAAGGTGTTAGTTAACAGGTCTTAATAGTCTTGTGTAGAGAAGATTTCATGCTCTTAACAAATATTAAAAATAGTTTAATTTGTGTTAAAGACTTTCATATCTAATAAACTACAAACCTCACACAACAAACCAAATAATTGAGTATTTATAAAGATGTTGCGAGTTCTGGAAGGAAGGTATCAGCTCTTATTGGATCCCTCAATCAATAAATTCCTTTCTGATTTTGTTAGCCAACATATTAAAACTGCCACTTGGGTTGGAAAATTTGCTGAACTGTATCCTTTCTTGAATAAAACCATATTGGTCTTTGAACAAAGTGTCTGCTAACCTTGTTAGAGATCTGGAGATGGTGTTCATAATTTTTATTATTAAAATCCTGCCATAAGTGTACAAGTGTACAATTAAAAGAACAAGATGAAATAAGAGTTTCTCTCTTTTCATTGGCCCTGAGAGATTTCATGTTGAAACCAGTGAACAAACAGGTTTTTTTTTTTTTTTTTTTTAAGTTATCACATTCTGCACCCAAGTGACACAATCAATTTGCAACAGGCCTGCATGTTAGGAGCTCTGGCTCTGCAATAAAACTCCTCTACGCCTTTATTGGATATTTGCTTTTCAGGACAAGTGCTAAGACACATATCGCTTTATAATGAAAGTATTACCTCATCTCTTTCTGAATCATTTGACTCAAGGCAGGAAGAATAAAATTAACCAAGTAGTAACATTATTTTTCAGTGTTATGCAAACTTTTGCTGTGAATATGCAGAGTCATCTTTTTATCTTCACCTTTGCTAGTAGTCCCAAGTCATGTGCCATTTTCCCTCTCACATTTTCTAGTAACTGAGATGGATAGAATTTATTTCACAATTACTGTTTTTATAATCATGGATTTTTTGAAGTGATCTTTATTTTACTTTGAAGCCAGGGGCACTCTCAGCCATCCCCTACCATCTTATCTGTTTGCAAATCTCTGAAGTGAAGGTGCTGACATGTAGCTTTTGGAATACTGAATTAATGTAGACAACACCCTCCTGTTCTGTGTCTCTAGATCTCTTTAACCAGCATTGGAGCCTCAAGGCAACATCATTCCATTTTTATTCCATCAATCCTTGCTCCTACTAGGATTAGATTTTAGGCAAATTGGTGGGATGAAACAATTGAGTAAGAACATGAATGGAATTAGGATATAAATATAATTCAGTGCAAGTTAGCTTTATTAGCCCTGTACAAAAATCTGTCATCAACAATGAAATGTTGAAAGTTTGTTTTTTTAACTTTTAAGAACAAATGTGAAAACAGCAAATGACTACTCACTATATGACTACATATCTAAGACAAAATATTGGATGAGTCCTTTCTATACTTAGGAATGCTCATTGGGATGAGTATAGTCCATTAATAATTATTTTACTTTGAGCAAATAAATACTTTGGATAGGAATTGGTTAATGTTTTTAATTATGTTCTTAGAACTCCCTTGTAAGATAAGTAGTACTCTATCCATTTAACAGACTAGGAATTTTATGCACAGAGTTTGACATGTTCAAAGCCATGGAAAGAGAGAATGCCAAAGCCAGGGTTAGAACTTTTCTTCTAGTACTGATACAAGTTCCAAGTAGTACAATTTTAAATTTATAAAACAAAATGGCACAAGTATATTTTTATATACCATCCTACGGGAAATTCCAGAACTAAGTATGGAAAAATGGTTACTAATCTGTTCCATAACAATTGCTGTACAAGATGTGTTGCACATGTCAATTCCACTCTTGGTGTTGGTGTACCCAGCACACAGTTGACAAACATTTTCCCTCAGCTGTACTCATTGGGCAGCTCAAACTCCCGTGCTACCATATGCCACTGCATGCAGATATAAAGTGCAGAGCCACCCACAGCCCCCTCAGTTCCTTATTACTGTAACAATGATGAAGAAGGGTAGGACAGCGGGTTGTGGAGTGAACATGAGCAAAATATCTGGAACAGTAGTAGTTACGGAACAGGTTTGGAGCCATTTTTTATTCTTCAAGTGATTGCACATATGCATTCCACTCTTGGATACCCACAAGCTCTAACACAGGAGGCAGGATTGGAATCTATTTCAATAAAGATTGGAGAACAATTCATCCAACTCTAGCATCATCTCTGGAGTCTTGAGCCACAGCATAGTGGAAAGCAAACATGAGGACCAGGTTGCTGCTCTACAAATGCCTGCAACTGGAACTTGTGCCAAAAAGGCTGCTGAGGCTGATCATGACCTTGTCAAATGAGCTATGACTCCTTCAGGTGGAGTGACATTACCCACGCCATAGCACATACATATTCAATATGCGATCGAGGAAGCAATTATCTGAGTGGAGACTGGTTGACCTCTTACTCTGCCAACCACTGCTAAGAACAACTGGGAGGATTTACGAAAGTGTCTGGTTCTGTCCAGATAAAATGCCAAGGCTCTTCTGCCATCCAAGATATGCAAACGCTTTTCCTCCCTGGTAAGATGCAGCTTTGGTTAGAAAACAGACCAAAAAATGGCCTAGGTTAATGTGGAAAGAGGAAACCACCTTTGGGACAAAGTTTGGATGACGACACCGGTAAACCTTGTGCTTAAAGAAGATCATATATGGACACTAAGGCCTGCAGCTCCATTACATGTCTGACTGAGATAATAGACACCAAAAATGCCATCTTCATTGACAGATGCAGGAGAAAGCAGAAAGCCAATCATTCAAATGGGGGACCAATAAGTCTTGACAATACTAAGTTTAGATCCCACGCGGGAACAAGGTCTCGCACTTGAGGGTATAACTTGACTAAGCCCTTTAAAACTCTTATGGCCGTATCATTGGAGAAAATAGAGTGATTTATCTACTTCAAGATGGAACACTGGAATACAAGCCAGATGTACTCTGATGGAACTAGTCACCATATCTTAGTGTTTCAGGTATAATAAGTAGTCCAGAATACGTTGAACTGAAGAACTGACATACTGGCAAGACCAGATGGAGAAATGCCTCTATTCAGCAAGGTAAGTAGTTCTTGTAGAAGGACTTTAGCAGGACTTATTGAAAGTCCTTCAAGGAAGCTTGCTCACCAGTGTTTAGCTATGGAGGCTCCATGCAGTTAAGTGAAGAGATTTGTAGGCTTGGGTGGAGTAGGCAACCGTGATCTTGGAGATTAGGTCTGAGGCAGGTGGAAGTGAAATTGGAGCTTTCAATGACATCAGGAGAGTGGGGAACCAGTGCTGACCATTCCATGCTGGGGCTATAACTATGACTCTGGCCTGGCCCTGACTTATACTTAGCAATATTTAGCAGGATTGGTGGAAAAGTGTAGAGAAGCCTGCCTGACCATGTCAGTTTAAAAAAAAAAAAAAAGGCATTTGTAATGGAACCTGGGCTGTGACCCAGCAGGGAGCAGAACTACTGACACTTTCTGTTGGACTTTGTTCCAAATAGGTCCACTGGGGCAAACCCCCACTGCTGGAAAATGCATCAAGCTACATCTGAACGAATAAATCACTCATGGTGACTTGTAAACAGGTGTTCTGCCAGGTTGTTCTGTATGCCCATCTGGTAAAATGCTTTTAGAGATATCCAGCTGGCAATACAGACCTCCCAGAGTAGAGGTGCTTCTTGACACAGTGGAAAAGAGTGGTCTACCCCCTGCTTGTTGAGTTAAAACATTGCCACCATGTTGTCTCTGAAGACTAACAGGGTGCTTCCCCAACCTGCGATAGAAGTACTTGGCACACTGGTCTGAGGCTTTCAGTTCTCTAACATTTAGGTGCAAAGCTAAGTCCTCTGATTATCATAGACTCTGCATCTGTAGGAAACCATACTGGGCTCGGCATACCATAGCAGAAGTATCTGCCACTAGCATGAGACTTGGTTGTGGGAAGGCAAATGGAATGCCTACTCATACAAATTGATTTGTCCACCAATCTAGGGAGGTGAGCGCACGAGAGGACATTCTTATTATCAAGTAGAACTGATGGTGGCTTGGGAAGTTGGCTAATGCCAGCACAGTTCTGAGGCGCAGTCTGGTGTACTGAATAGCATAGGTGCAAGACCCACGCGACCCAGAAGCCTTACAGAGTTTTGTGCTGTTGTGAGCAGGAGAGCCTTCAAATCTGTAACATATGATTGAACTGATTAGAACCTGGAGTTCAGAAGGGTCCTGGGGCTTGAGATAAGTGCAGTACACCCCCTATAAACTCTAACTGCTGCCCCAGAGAGAGCGTTGACTGGATCAGGGCAACATTGTACTGCACTTGCAGTTTAAACCGGCCTTTGACAAACCTATCATCTAGGCAGGGGTAAATCTGCAATCCTGATCTTCGGAGGAATACAATCACTACGACCTTTCAGGTTATGTTCCTGAAAGTTCTACTTTAAGCAAAACAATGTTAAGCAAATCCAATTTCCCCATAACAATTTTAACGTAAATAGGAGGGGATTGGTTCCAGGGAAAATTTTTTTCACCAGACAAAAGACAACAGAGTATAAGGTTTAAACAACTTAATACTATACACAGCAATGCTGATTGTGAAGTCAGGTTGAGGTGGCAAAGTCAGAAGGTGGAAGAGGGTGGGATATTTCCCAGGGAATGCCTTACTGCTAAATGATGAACTAGCACTCGGCTAAGCCCTCAAGGGTTAACATGCTGCTGTTAATATAGTCTCACACTATCTACAAGGCAGCACGAATGGAGGGAGGGGAGACAGCATAGCAGAGAGAGATGGAAACACACACCATGTGTGTGAGAGAGACGCACATTTCCCCTTTAAGTATGCAGACCCACTCTAAGTACACTGCCTTTTTAAGTAGAGCAGCAAGTTGAGATAGCAGCTGCTACCAGCAAGCTCCCTCTATCCTGAGCCCTGTCGTGTCCCCCTGGTCCCGCTCTGTGGAGATGGGATAAAGGAGCAGGGGGCAGGAACAGGGGGAAGAGGGGGACACCCTGACATTAGCCCCCTCTTCTTCCCCTAACCCCTGCACAGCAAGCAGGAGGCCCCTGGGAGCAGCTCCAAGGCAGAGGGAAGGAGCAGCACACAGCAGTGGGGGGAGGGACAGCTGAACTGCCTGGCAACTGATAGCTTGCTGGGTGGCTGCCACACAGAGAACTTCAGGGAGCTGCCGGTCTGCCCTGGTTCCAAGACCCCACCAGCAAGCTCCAATGGGTTGCTGTTTCTGCAAGCAGTGGACAAAGCAGGCAGCTGCCAAACAACGTCAGAAGGGATCATTGCGCAACTTTAAACGAGCATGTTCCCTAATTGATCAGCAACGCAACAACGAAACAACATTAACTGGGACGACTTTAAGTGAGGAGTTACTGTACTTCCTGTGAGCTTGATTGATTGCTACAGGGAAGTAGGCATCTTTTAAGTCGAGGATGGCATACCAGTTCACAGGATCCAGGGAATGATAATAGAAGGTAGGGTGAGCTGAACTTTATCCTTTTAAAGAATTTGCTGAGATGACACAGGTCTAAAAATTAGTCTGAACTCCCCTTCTCCACTTCGCTTTTGGGATTAGGAAATACTGGTAATAAAGCCCTCTCCCTCCAAGACCACATGGAACCTCCTCTATGCCTATGATTAAAATCTAGCTCAGATTTACTACAATAGCTCCAAACTATTAATACAGTCTGGGCACTTTGTTACATGGAGCTTTCCATGGATGTTTCATGCAGTAACAGTCCTGAAACTGAGGATGAAATCCTGGCCCCACTGAAGTCAATGGGAGTTTCGCCTATGACTTCAGCGCAACCAGAATTTGACCCAGAGTTATTTCTCTAGTACATACAATAGTATTTAAAAGTAGCTCTGTCACTTGGCCAAAAAGACAAATAATGTACTTCTATTTTTTGTAAGCCCAATCAAAATCAACACTGAAAAACAAAGTGAGTTTTTTCTACACCTTTAATTTTGTTGTAGTGCAGCTCCGAAGCACAGTGTATTTAATGATAACCCTTTCAAATCATTACATATCCCATTTTCCAATGGTAAAGAGTATTTTTCCTCCCTTCAAGTAAGATGCTCTTACAACAATATCAATAAATTTGTTTTCCTAAGGAAGATGATGTTTCAGGACATGATTGAAAGTTAAGAGCCTCTCATGGGATGTCACAATTTCAGTGCATAAATCTAGTAATACAGAGACAAGCCTCTTCAATGCAGAAATTTAAGACTTGGCTCACAAATATTTTGGAAATTTCTAGGTCTAAGGATTAAAAAATAATTTTGGATTTTCTTCAGTAATTCAAAAGGTACAATAAAATCAAGCCAGGTATAACTATATGCCATACAAATACTCTTTTGTAAAGTTATGTTTACATAAATAGAACCTGCCAAAGAACTGAATATAATTATTTCATTACTGTATGTACCGACAATTCATAATACCTATAAAAATGAACTTGTGATATGGTCCCTTTTTTTTTTTTTTTTTTTGACAATTATGACATTTTAAATCTGAGGCCAGTGAAAATAAGTAAATCTTCTTTATTTCGTTTGGATTTTTTTTTTAAATTCCCATATTGTTTTTTTCACAGCCTGCCTGAGGAAGTCCAAATCTGTTTCTTGGCTTTGCACTAGTCACAGTTAGTAACGTACAACATAAAACACAGGTTTATAGCGAAGCAAAGTTTACTGTTACAGAAATCAATGATCTCACCAATGAGAGGTGAGATAATGGGACGAGGCTTATGTCCATTTACAATAAATAGTCTGCTGAATTAAACCAAGTAGCTGGTTCTCAACCCAGGCTTCTATTACTCAGCACACAATAAGACTAAAAGTAATGTAGAGTGTTCGCATCATAGCTATACTTCAAGGGCTGTTGATTTTTACACATGAACAGAAACTAAGGAACACGATTGCTCTATTTGTCAATGTTGTCAAGTTATCATTCAAGTTACACATATGCCAACTATGTAAAATATAATTTAAAAATTATAGTAATTTCCAGCACTATAACATTTCCTATTCATTTTCTCTATTTCTACATACTGGAAACTGACAATCGAAATGACAACCAATTGCCAGACCTGAAAATGCATCTGTCTTTACATTTTTTTTAATATATTATTTTGCATGATGTAACATGATTACCACCAAACAGCAAGGGAACATGACTGCCTGAACACAGGCAAAATGCATCAAACTTCTCAAGCAATTCACTTTTTAATGGATCATCTCTCACAATTAATAAATAAGTCACATTTAAGTTTAAAAAATAATGACCCCAAAACCAAAATATGAGGCCCTATAAAGGCTTGTCTAAACTACAGGTGCTACAGCAACACAGCTATGGTGTTAGAGCTATGCCACTGCAGCTCCAGAGTGTAGATGCTTCCTGCATTGATGGAAGGGGTTTTCCAACACTGTAGGTACTCCACTTCCCCAAGTGGCGGTAGTTAGATTGATGGAGGCATTGTGTTGTCGGCCTAGCCACGTCTATACCAAGGGGTGATTGGCATAGCATGGCTCTTGGGGCATGATATTTTCATATCCCAGAGTGATGTAGCTATATTGCTCTATATTTTATGTAGCGATTAGGTCTAAGAGATTTAAAGAAATAGCAGAAGATACAAAAAACATTTGTGAAATGATGATTCTAAAGCCCCTTTAATTACGTCAGTAATTAGTTATGATCCCAAATTAATGCCAAAGTGACATATTTGTTTCAATTTAGATCAGCAAAATGTTATCGTGATGGAAATAGATTAAATACTTTGTATAGTTACACACCATAAATCTAACACATTACAAAAACAACTTTGAAAGAGCTTGGAAACATTTCATAACTTACAAATAATGGCAAAACTCCCATTGACTTCAATGGGGTCAGGATTTCACCCAGGTGTCCGACATTCAGCATCATAACCTGACTGAACTTGGAATTACTAGTACTAAAAATAACCAAGAATTCATCTAATAAACTACAGTGTCACTCTAGTCCATTATTATGAATTTAAATAATAAAAACCATGATCATGCAATTTTATCGTTGAGCACTGAAAGGCACAACGAATGTATGTGACACTACAATTACTTTTTATATTGTAAAATGCAAATATAGATGTATATGTGCATTTGAAAACATGGATTTATAAAATAAAGTACTGGATATCTTCTCACAATATGTTAATTTCAGTCGTGTGTAAAGTCTTTAGTCATAAAATAACTGACTGTTTTTCTTTACTCTACTACTGGTTAATTCATTGCTATTTTGACGTCTTTATACATGTAATTCATTTTAATGTTCTCTGTGACCGCACCTGAATGATTTATCTCTTCTCTCTGTCCTGAGCAGAACCCACAATCTTAAAATGTATTTTTACATTTTGGTGACTCTCGGTCTATCTGAGCATTGTAGGTACATCCTTAAAAAGTTAATAGCGACAACAATTGGTTTCACTACAGGAACAGGCTTCATTTATGTTATGATTAGATTTTTCTTGACAGCTTATTAAAATAAAACCCTCTTAAAAACACTATTAAAATATTTCCCTAACAAGCAGGAATCACAGTTTTTTCACAACTCAATTGGTATTTTTTTAGATTCTGAATGGAACTTGGAGATATTTGCAAACAACTCTGCCCCTACAGTCATATTTGGAATACTGGTTATTTCTCTAACATTAGTATTTTCTATTTTAAAACGTCATCCTGTCTGAAACTGCATGTGCCAACCACAAAATAAAATGAAAACAACACAACACAACCCCCTACAACCAACCATTCCAGAAAATCAAACACCAATAGAGTAAATAAATCTAATTTTATTACTATTTTCCATCCTGTTCATTAGAAACAGCTCTGTCCATGTGTGTGTATAATTTCTTGCTAGGGATAAACTTGTCTGTCAACCAACCAACCAACAAAGTCTGCACAAGAAAACTGCACCACAAAATGTGAAGCAATTACTACTGGTGAAATAAAGTAAAGTAGGCTAGTTCTCAGTAATCAATAGTTGTAATCTGAGAAAGACTTTACACAATGGAATTCAGATTTACTGTCAGATTAGTTTTCACACTTGATCCCCCCGACAACCTCTTCCCTCAATCTCAAAACTTTAAGTGCTGTCCACCGTGGTGCAGTCAACCCAGAGTGATAATAATTTGTTAATACAGCCATTTTTCTCTTTACAAAAAATTGGATAAAAAAGAAAAGAAAAAATGTGGCAGTGGTCAGAGATTGTTGCCATAAGAATCTCAAAAGTGTGGTGTTGATGTCCTATAAGATTCTGAGTCCCAGAGAATTCCACGTCTTTAACAGGAGACATGGTAGGTGCCTAAATATGGATTCAGAACCTAGATTTTAGGTGCCAAGATATGAACTTTTTGACTTCAGTCTTTTCATGGCAATTGTACTGCATTCTCATTTTAGCCATTTAGGGAGTAAAGGAACTAAAATCAATTCAGGCATTCTTTATACCCTGCAGAGTATACTAACCATATTAATTCCTCCATCCTACTATGATAGACAAGTTTCTATCTAAATCAATTGTACATATCAATATGAGAAAAAAGTTTTCCAGTAACTCCTTACGTAACAGATACATAGATTCCAAAGCCAGAAGGGACGATAGTGATCATCTAGTCTGACCTCCTGTAGAACACAGGCCAGAGAACTTCCCCAAATTAATTTCTGGAGAATATTTTTTTAAAAAAACAATCTTGATTTAAAAAGTCAGTGATGAAGAATCCACCATGATCACTGGTAAATTATGCCAATGGTTGGTTATTCTAACCATTACAATTTATCCCTTATTTCCAGTCTAAGTTTTAGGTTAAATATATACATTTCCACCTCTCAACTTGCGACAAAATATACCTTTCAATATGGGAACAGCGGACATTAATTATGCTGGCAGGTATTCTACAGAAAAATACATCTGTACATCAGAAAGGGATGCTGTATATTCAGAGGCACTATAATGAACAGTTTAAAGCAACATGGTATGTTACAGTCCTGATTTAGATTTAGTCTTCAAACTACCAGAATTTGAATGCAGCGACTGACCACTAAAAAGAAGAAAAATGCACGTCATCATACCTCCAAAACATTAATCAGGATAACAGCACCCAAAGGCACATCTCTGAGGAAGAGGAATTAATTGCTCAGTGTATTTTTTCTAGTTTCCATAACAACCCACCTACTCATTCGTGCTCCTCCACTCATCACCCAAGCTAGCAGAAAAAGAAAATGCACTGTCAAAGATTAACATAATCCGAATTAAAGAAAATGATGGTGATGTCATACAGACCAATTTTCCTGTGGCAACTATCAGCATCCTAAAGCATTTTCTCCAATAAAATGAGAGGAAGGATAGGCTTGTAGTAAACCATAGAACGGTGCAGTAGACGACAATATTCTGTTGCTCTGCTATTGACTTTTGAGTGACTGTGGGCAAGCTGCTTCAAAAAAACTGGATGAATTATTTTAACAAACACTTACCACCATCAGCTCCAAAGTTGGCACAGGACTTTGGGGAACAGTGATCTTGCTTAAGAGCCTTCTCATGGAAACAAAGGGGAAAGCTGTTCATTTACTAAAGGTATTATAGGGAAGAACAATCTTAATCTGGATTGTAGTGATGACACAAAGGAATAAACTATGAAAAAACTGAGTGTTTTTACAAATTTAATCTAGTCTGGGACCAGAAACACCAAAGTTCAATAATCCTAGTGGTATCGTTATGAAATTACATCACTACAGGGCAGAGTTACAGTTGTTTGGGTGCCTTAACTATGTTTATTTTTTTAATATGTGTGGATTTATTTTAAGTATAACCTTAACTCTCAATTTCCTGGATTTGTAATGCTTGGTTTTGGGATAATTACAACATCTCTGCAAAATTTCTTACCCTTCAATTACTGATACAGTGTCTTAACCTTAACTCGATCTTCAAATAAATTCTTTGACTGAGAACGTATTATATGTACACTGTGCTGTGTGATTATAATAGCAAAAGCAAGAACATAGAAGTGTACTTGTACTTGGAACAAGAGAGAGTAAATTTTCTAATGGTTCTTAATTCCTTTGGGAGTTTGTTCCGAACTCTTGGACCAGTCCCAGAGAAAGTTCTGTGTCCTGTACAGGTGAGCTTTACCCTTGCAGTGGATCTATTGTGCCCACAGCTTCAGGCAATCTTTTAGGCATTCTGGGCCTGAACCATTAAGAACCTTGAAGCTTAGGACAGAGACTTTTAACCTGAGTTGATATTCCATGGTAAACCAGGGCAGAAAACAGAGGACAGATCTGAGATTCTTGTGGTAGCTGAAGAGACAGGCTGCCATTCTGTGCTAGGTGGAATTTCCCAAGGGCTGATGGCTTCACACTCAGGTAGCACTGCTGTACTGCAGCTGTAAGTGTGTATAACAGGGACCAGATCATCATCTGCAACATAGGATGCAATCTCTTAGCCAGCCATAGATGATAGAATGAGTTACTTGGAGATGCTGCTATATCAGAACTTAATGTTAAGTCAAAAAGCAATTCAGGAACACTATCCTAAATTGCAGATTGAACTGAGCAGCTGTGGTTGTACAATTTCGGTCAAATAAGCCTGCACTCTTCAAAGTGCTTTCCTTGCCCACCAGCATAACCTTCAATTTTCTTGGGTTCAGTTTCAACCAGATGTTCTTAATCAATGAGAATGGTGCTGTCATACATTGTGAAAGATACATAGAGCTGTATGTCCTCTGCATACTGTTGACATTTGAGTCCACAATGCCTTACCAGTTCTCCCAAATGTTGCATGCACAGTTTAACAAGACTGGAGAAAGAACTGATCTTTCTAAACCTCCTGACCTCTCTCAAAACAGGACTTCTTACTGAAAACATAATACATGCAAAACACTTTATATCTTCAAAATGCCACACAGACTTTAATTTCACCTTGTTGAAATGTGTAAGTATCATTATTTCCATATCAAGCCCCAGTCCTACACTTTTATTCATGTGCTTAACTTTACTACCATGTGTAATTCCAAGTCAATGGGACTACTCAGTTAAGCATATGCATAAATATCTGCAGGATCAGGGTTTTTGAGACAAATACATATAAAGGAATTTAGTGACTTGCTAAAAGGGAGTGGGTGGTGGAGCCAGAATTAGGACCAAGGAGTCTCTGGCTGTCAAGCTTGTGTGCAGAGTAAAGCACACAAATCTTGTTAAGGCCTCAATCGTGTAAAAAAGTTAAGCATGTGTAAGAATAAACTTATGCATGTGAATAATAGTCTGTGGACTTCAATGGTAACACTCCCATGCACGAAGATACTCATGCTTAGGTGTTTGCAGGAATGAGGCCTAAGTCATCACAATAATACAGTGCAGGGACCATTCACTAGAAACCTTTCTGTCATGAAATATGCATCCTTGATCTACAATGCCTGCATTTTGTCTCCCACTAATGTCCACTGTATGTGCCTGATGTACTAACAATGGGTAAGCAATTGCAATTTAGTTAAGTCATGAAGGTAGACTGCCAGTTTCAGCTGGGAAGCAGGAGTCCATCTGTGTGACTCCTCTGTCAGGATGGGGCCTTAATGTTTCCTATTGTTTGTGTAACGTGTTTCACACAGCAACAGGGAAGAGAAAAACATTCCTAAAAATAGGTGAGCATGACCATAAAACCACAAAAATTAGCTGTGGATTTGGGCCACATGTAGTACTGAACTTCTTAACTTTTTTTTTTTTTTTTTAAATAACTGATTAGATGTAAAGTTGAATGACTGCCTTTAAAATTACCTTGCTACACTTTCTTATTCTTCTATGCCTGCCTCTATCCTGGAAAGATGAACAGTATTGAACTGTTCTGGTAATAGCCTTCTCAATATAAGCTCATTCAGTAAAAAATGGTGGAAAGTTTAAATTAATCTGAATAATGAATACTATTCTAAAATCTGTCTCAATAATATTTAACAGGAATATCTAATTTAAACTTGTGAAATACAAAACTAATTACAATCCTTGCATAACCTGTCAATATATCCTTATTAAGTCTGTAATTCAAACCGCAATGTCTATAATTTTATAGGTTAAACAAATTCTTTAGGATAATGGACAGTGCAGGGGGAATGTAAATGTATTTATTTTAAAGTAAATTTGGTAACGGTGAAGGGTTTGTGCAAACTTCTCTTCCAATTTTATATTTTTCTAAGCAGATTTTAATATCACTCATTTCTTCCAAGACTATGTATAAGGAAATTACAAAAAATAAAAGATTCTGAAATTATCAGGGAGACATGTCAGTGGGGGGAGGGGGTCTGAAAGTGATAAAATAAATTTGTTTTTGTAAATAGAATTACATCTGTACCATTGCAAGTTGTAAGAAGAGTACAAGTTTTCTCACCATTTCAAACGATACCCATAGGATAGAATCAGTACTATATCAATAAGTTAACTTTTCCTCTTTCAAATAAATTTATATGGAGTGTTGTTGCAGCCTTATTGGTCCCAGGATATTAGACAGACAAGGTGGGTGACGTAATATCTTTTATTGGACCAACTTCTGTTGGTGAGAGAGACAAGCTTTTGAGCTTACACAAAACTCTTTTTCAGACGATCCAGACTAGATGTGCTATGTAATGCAGTAGACAGATTTGCTCTGAACTGCTCATTTTGCAGACATGAAGTTGAAAGGTTCTAGCCTAGGAAAAAATAAGTAACTAACTGGTACGCCACTGTTTTGCAACCCCTGTACAAGCACAAAATAAAACCCAACACAAGCCTTAAGATTAAAGCTGACTGTCCACTATTTAAAACAAAACTTAGCCTATGAATGAAAACTGGTAATTTTTAACTATTTCCCGGCAGCTGAAATAAAATCTGATTTTCCCTGAGAATAATCTTCCTGTGATCATGGATAAGGCTTAAAAGAGCCATTTGCTTTCCTACACTTTGTGAGTGAAGAGACCTATACACATTATGAGTTTCTGCAGCTTTTTAAGTTTTCATTAAAATTCAAGCAATCATGAGGTTTCTGGTTCTTAGGGTTGCAAAGAAAACCTTGCAAACAAACAGCATCCCTCTTCCTGAGTCTGCATACATCTAGTTCCAGTGCCTTTGTTGGTCATCATAACTTTGTGAAGCAGCAGCACATCGCATGAGTACTGTATGTAAGGTTCTTTAAGCCAGACTGTATCATACATTAAATTATATATATTGACATGAACAGATCCTTTTTTATATGCACAGAAGAGTAGAGATAAAATTGAAGATTGAACCTTAACTTTTGGAATTTCCCAACACTTCTGAGAGCTTGCTTTCCATGTTTAATGAAATGCAAAGGATTTTGTTGTTGTTGTGTTTAATTTTTTAGCGATGGTACTATCCTGGGGTTCTTGAGATTACATAAATCATCCTAGTTTTGATCCCATGCTTTACAAGATCAGATGTCCTCCTGATGGGACAATATATAATTATAACTGTACAACCATAATTTGTATCTTTTTTATTCTCTATGTAAGTACTGTAGATATTATGCTTGGGAACATCTAATTCACCTTGCCTTCCCTTATTTTAAACATCATATAAGACCCACAACAAGACTTCCCTTTCTACCATTCAATATTTCTCATTTCTAAAGCTTCACTCACCATAATTTGAGATTCTTAAAACAGACATAACATTGGCTTGTTTCCCAACAGTTTCTGACACTAAGAAGCACTGCAATCTTTTCTCCTCAGGTAACTTGGAAAATGAAATGAAAGACACAAAAATACCTAAAGGAACATTAATAAAAATACTGATACTATTGCCACCCAAAGTAAAATAAATGGAGGGGGGAATCTTTAATAATGAATTGCAGTAGAACACTAGAACTCTTGTAAATCTTTCTAATGTTGGGAGTGATTCTGTTTGTTTGATCTCTTTGTCTGAGGAACGCCACTAATGCAAGTTCAGTTTCTCTTTGCTCAGAAAGTTTGAGAGAAATTTTTAACAACACAAACCGCAGAAATAAAGTGATTATGGCCCCTTTCTACTTTTAAATTGGAATATCACCAGGGAATGCAGTATAAAGTTCAGCAAGAAAGTCATCAACAGGCAGAAAGGATACTTCAGATGAAGTAAGTCACATAATCCAAGAAGTAGGAGCTTACTGGAAACCATTCATATTTAATGGTCTTGGCAGCAGACGGTGTTTATGTAAGCTCATTTTGCTAACATATTGGGGGCATCTGTAAACATTATGCAACACAAATACTTAGCAGCAGAATGTAACAGCCTGCAGTGCCTGCACTGAAAAGACTGCAACAGTCTCTTCTGCCCTATAGAATAATGTTGGGACTCAATTAATAGTGAGGAAAAAATCCTCTAGATTTAAGGTGCATCCATTGGCAGCAGTTTTAGCTGTATTGGTCCCAGGATATTAGAGAGACAAGGCAGGAAGACAAAGGAGAGACAATGACCTGAAGAAGAGCACGCATGTCTCTCTCACCAACAGAAGTTGGTCCGATAGAAGATACATTACTTCACCCACCTTGTCTTCCCACTAGTAATCAGGAGCAGAAAAGAAAATAAGCAAAACTGTAATAACAACGAGGAGTCCTTGTGGCACCTTAGAGGCTAACAAATTTATTTGAGCATAAGCTTTCGTGGCCTAGCACCCACTTCATCAGATGCATGGAGTGGAAAATACAGGATCATGAGAATATAAAAATAAAAATAAAACAAGCGGATTTCCCTTTAACTTCAGTGGTTGTCAGCTACCGTGCAGAAGTATCGCTGGGAAAGGTGAACTGTGGCCAATGGTCTACCCTGATGGGCCACATGCGGCTCGCAGGCAACAGGTTGCCCACCGCTGAGCTAGATGGATGAACATAAGTTGACTTGAAGGCTTACTAATTGAAAATTGCGTGAGCAGTCAGCATGCTACACGAGTCTACATTAGTGCTTCTAACATTGCTAAAACTGAACCAATATTAGCAATGGTGGCTTTTTTTATTCCTTACATACGTTGAGATCTTGAAAGAACACACATACTTTTGAAACAAGATACCATTATCACAGGTTCTGCTATCAGAGTGAGCAAAGATGCATTCATCAGTCTACTTACTATCAGTTTTACTTCAGGCTTCAGTACATAAAGCCATCTCCAGCAAGTTCTGAACAGACAGCTCTTACTGACTTCACACATAACCATAAAGCAGACCCCACCTCACTATCCCAACTAAAACTAGCTGTGCATCTTCTCATTATAATAAGACTTCTGCCACCACCCCAGACAGAAGCTGTGCAGTTTTAGTGTTCTTTAATGGCAAGCTATTTGTTACCAAAACTTTATTTTACTAAAATTACCTAAAGACTTTGCAGAAAAGGCTCTTTTCTCTAGAGAAAAAAAATGAGAGATAAAAAGATTAAGATCTCAGATATTTTTGATAGGACACATTCCTTGATAACCATGGGGAATATATGCATTAAAAACCACTAGAAGATTTTCTTATTAGATGAGAGATGACTAACAGTTCTAAAGGCAAAAAAATTAAGAAGCAGTAACAGTATATAGAACATTTGATGGTAGTGACCATTAAGCAGTCTGAGATGTTTTTTCCCCCAGGGGGTGAGATTCTTTGCTGAACAGAAGAATGTAATGGAAGGCAATGCAGCTTACTTAAATGTCTGACACTCAGTTTTCTAACATTTCACCACAGACACCAAGTAGCATGCTATAATAAAACTCATGTTTGTTAGCAACAAAAATAGGAAGAAGCCAGTTTCATTAAGCTGGTTTCATTAGCAAAACAAAGATACACAGTATACAGGCAGGGGAGCAAAGAGTAGTACACATTTAGTTCAACAAGGATCACATCTATAATGAGTCTGAGGGTCATGCCACAGCAGCCATCTTCATCTAGAAAAAAAGACGTGGCCCAGGAAGCCAAAATTTCAGTGTGCAATGTTCCATCTTGATTCAGATCACTAAGCTCAAGATGGAGCATCGCATGCTGGGAAATAAATTCTAAATTTAGGGAACAGGCTTCTCAGTATAACTCTGTGGGCCACAACTGCTCTTTGATCCCCTCAAGTCAATGATTCTTGTTTACAATTCTCTAACTATAGTGCATGTCCCAAGATTTAAGGGAAATTAGGAAACAAAAAAATCCCTAAACCAACATCTTGAATAACTTTCAGAGAAATAAAAGGGCCACTAATAACATGTAAAAATTTAAACAAATACATGTGTGGATATCTTTTTAAAGTACCTCTACAATATGATTTGCAATTTCTTGCTGCTTGGTCTCCATTTCAAAAGATGATGACATACTTTAACGAGAATGACTAAAAATGGTGAAACTGTAATGAGCTTCCATAGATCATCCAAGGAACATAGTGTAAGCATTCATTCTTTTTAAAGACAGTATATGGAGTCAAAAGAAAATACCTATCCGATTACCTGAGAATCAGGGTTTTTTATTTCAGTCTGTCTCCTTGAGAATTTAACTGAGACTAGCAGATACAGACTTTATATTCTAGCAGAGCTGCTTAACTTTCCTAATGTTTTTTTTCTTTTTTTTTTTTTAACACCACCATTGACCTTTCACATCACCTGACATCCAAATAATCTCAGTGAATTATACCTCTAGTGCACTTGGACAGGGTTTACTCCAGCATTTTCTTGAAATTTCACACCATTGCAATACTACTGGTGTAGCGCCGTCTGTGACTGCAATGCAAGATTAGATGCAAATTAGACAATGTGGTGGTTAAAACACCAGCAAGGTTGTAGTAGTGGTGGAGTGCATCAGTGTGAAAAGTGAAATGTATTTAAGGTCTTTGAGGGAAAGCATGGTCTAGTGAGTTGAGCAAAGACAAAACAGGAATGCTTGCAATTAAATCTAAATTCTGCCACTAACTCACTGGTTGACTGTAGGCAAGTCAAGTGATTATGTATTTCATCATCTTGCACTTTATTCCTTCCTAAAGATCTCAGAGTGCTTTGGAAACTTTCAACAATGAAGCCTCATGACACTCCTTTGGAGTAGGTAAGTATTAGTCCCATTTTTCAGACAAGAAAAGTCAGGCACAAATACTGAGCAACTTTTCCAAGGTATCGTAATAAATTTATATTAGGGCTAGAAAAAGAATCCAGATTTTCTGAGACCTATCTTTTGAACTTTAGTCACGAGATTCTTCTTCTCTTCGTCTCAGTTTTGCTGTCTTAAAAATAATTATGATATTTACCTAACATATGGTAATATTGTGAGGATTAGTGTTGATAAAATGCTTCGAAAAAGAGAAGTCCTACTTTTAAGTGATGTCACAATTTCAACATATTAAAGGAACAGAAAATTTTTGGAACACATGACTAGTTTGTTTTTTTCGTTCAACCTGTCTCAATCCTCCTTCTAAAATAGGTTTCGAGTATCAGCCGTGTTAGTCTGTATCCACAAAAAGAACAGGAGTACATTACACACATTGAATCTATTTCCCCCATGTTAAGTATGTTGTCAAACTGTCTTAAATGGGCTATCCTGATTATCACTACAAATTTTTTTTTTTCCTCCTGCTGACAACAGTTCATCTTAATTAATTAGCCTCTTACAGTTGGTTGGGCAACTCCCACCTTTTTGTGTTCTCTCTATGTATATATATCTCCTCACTATATGTTCCATTCTATGCGTCCGATGAAGTGGGCTGTAGCCCACGAAAGCTTGTGCTCAAATAAATTTGTTAGTCTCTACGGTACCACAAGTACTCCTGTTCTTCACAGGGAATCACAGAATATCAGGGTTGGAAGGGACCTCAAGAGATCATCTAGTCCAACCCCGTGCATGAAGCAGGACCAATCACCAAATCCCTAAATGGCCCCCTCAAGGATTGAACTCACAACCCTGGGTTTAGCAGGCCAATGCTCAAACCACTGAGCTATCCCTCCCCCCCAGAAAAACATGCAGCACTAATGCTTGTTTAATTGTTCCATGGCACATCAATATTTTAGAAAATGAGAAGCAGTAAATGTAATGAAAATTCAGCTATCACTTCCCTTCCAAATCATACTTTATAATCAAATAGTAGCTATACTGTCAACTACCCACAAACATTTTTTCCTAATTTAGATGTCAAATTTGACGCAGTTATGTATTCCCAACCCTGTGGGACGTTACAGAAACAGCTGCCTTCATTTCAGCTGGAACTCTAACAAAATCAGTTTTATGATAAATCATCGCCTATAAATAATTAATACTTCTTTCTCAATAAGATTTTTGATTATTAAGTCATTATTTGTTCATCCCCTTGGTAATGATTCTACTTCCTTTACATACATATACAAACACAACTTTGGAGAAAAATAAAATCCTTGTTACCTATGTGCAGATGTGGTCACCTCAGCTCAAAAAAATATATATTAGAATTGGAAAAGGTTCAGAAAAGGGCAACAAAAATAAGGGCTATGGAACAGCTTCTGTATGAGGAGAGATAAATAAGACTGGGACTTTTCAGCTTGAAAAGAGCTGGCTAAGGGGAGATATGATTGAGGTCTATAAAATCATGACTGGTGTAGAGAAAGTGGATAAGGAAGTGTTGTTTACTACTTCTCTTAACACAAGAACTAGGGGTCACCAAATGAAATTAATAGGCAGTAGGTTTAAAACAAACTAAAGGAAGTATTTCCTCACACGACCCCTGAGATCAGCAGAGGCTCTTAAGCTTACAGCTCCTAGACTTCTGTGTCTTGGAGATGTAGACAGAGCTGTTCCCAGTCCTGAACCCTCAACCGTACTTATGTCACATTAATCATAAGATCACACTGCAAGCCCTATCTATTTATCACAGCATTTTCTGAGTGGATTTTGAGAAGTAATTTGGGGTTTATTTGGAGGAGTTTTTATGTTTCTCTTAGGTAACATTGGGTAGCTTATGTCCACAATTTTACTCTTACTTATTGTAAATGTACTTTGAGACAAACTCATAGGAAAAATGAATGAAAGGGAAAAATACAAAAAATGCGTCTCTGTGGCTGATTATTTCTACCTAAAGATGAATCTACTGCAGAAGTCTCTGAGGGCATATATACAATAGCTAGATAGACAGACAGACAGACAGATCTAATCTATTAATCTATCTATCTAATCTATTAATCAGCAGGTAGGAATGAAAGACAATCCTCTATCCAGTCTTAAAGAGACTTCTATGAAGGCCAACCTACCATAAGGCAAGTAACTTGAGAAAAAAGATGGGGTTTACACTTAGCCCCAAAAAGTTTGGTGGAGAGAAAAGGTGAGATCCAGTACCAAGAATCCCCTGCTAAGAATCCTTTGCCTCTAGTACCCAACATTCAAATATGAGGTTCCGTCATCATATACTGCAGTTAATCCCAACTGTTGAAATGGAGCATAGGGAGAAATTTGGTCTCCCAAGACTATGTAGGATTCTACACATTTTTTAGAAAGCTTGAAAGGCACCCAATCACAAATAGGATACCAGTGCAGCATAAGGACCCCAGATGTATTGTGCATTAATCATGGCTTGCACTGCTTAGCAGTATAGTACTATGTCTTAAAACTTCCATGTAATTTCAAGGGCAGAGAAGACAACAAACCACCACAGTGATGACAAAGTCACAGATAATCTATATCTATATATTTGACAGAAATTTGAGAGGCAATATGTCCTAGTGGATAGAGCACCGGGCCAGGATTCAGGAGTTCTGGGTTCTATGCTCAGCACTGCCACTAGCCTGCTGAGTGATCTTAGAAAAGTCACTTTGCGTTCCTGTGCCTCAGCTCTCCATCTGTAAAATGGGGATAATAAAATCTCTGTCTCTCTGTACATTGCTTTAAGATCTACTGATGAAAAGTGCTATATAAGAAACAGGTATTATTTCTTGTGAGAGGTTCACCCACATGACCATCCAATAGGCTTCACCCAGAAAGTGCACTACACAAGAAACTCCTACTAATTGCGGTGAATAAAAACAACAGAATCAGGCCCTGGGATTTAACACTACTGCAGCCTCTTTTTTTTTTTTTAGAAGAATGATGGTAAACAGCTATCAGTCTGGTGGGTCGGTGGGTGGGTGTGTATCCATTTTTGGGTCAGTCCAAATGTGACTGTCTATTTAAGGAGGTGGTAAACTGGATCAATAAAGGGATGACTGATTGTTAAAAATATCAGAACCGTAATCAAACATTTTAAAAATTATTTCCATATTAGTGTTTTAAAATTAAAAGTAATTTTATACACTATGTATATTGACCTAAGGAGTATGGCCAAAACTGCCCTGTTTGCTAGCAGAAAGCCATATCTTCATCAGTGGCAGCTATTGCCCAATATAAGGATGATGTCTGCCAGGGCAAAGCCATATTTTAGAGCTGTGATATCATAAGATGTCACTACAGTAGATATAAAACTTCTTCACTGATAGCAAAACCATGAAATATAGTGGACTTCAAGTGTAAAATCACACAGGAATATTGATAAAATGACATATGACATTTAGTGCTGTTCCTTTACCTGTGTCAGTTTTTTAACTTTGCAGAAAGAACAAGTGAAGGCAATCTTATTTCTTTTGGGGGGTTGTGTGATGGGGCTAATGAAGATGGGGAAGGGAGAGAGTGAATAAAAAATGAAGGTGCCTATCAACTAGAAGACCATACAAACACAGAGTATCATGAAGTACCCATGACACTGTCCCATGACTTTATCATAAGTTAAACTGCTGGAAAGGTTTGGATGTTAAGATGTTCTCAGAAAGAAGGCTACCATTGTTATCATTTTCAGTGTCTCTTTTGAATTGAGAAACTCCAATCCTTCCAAGATTCAGTAACCCTCTCCAAAATCCTCAGGCTTAGCTGTGCATAGCAGCATGAGCAAATGGGCAGGAGCTAATTACATTTTGTGATGGAAATGTTGACCCCGACCTGATTGTATGCCCTAGGATTCTGTCTCATGGATGATTTTATGTTTGCTAGAGGTAAAATGACATTGTGTAAGATTGGCAGGTGTGTATTGCTTATTAGTTTGGAATATGCATGGGGGACAAATAGGTGGATATAAATAGATGGATTATTAAGCTTGGTATATAGCTAATGGCCTATTATATTAAGTTAAGGCCTTGAGGGAGCATTTATGCTAAAAGCTGGAACTTAGGTGAAATAGTGTAGGCCTAAAGAGATAACCCTTAGATCATAAATTCTGCATTCTCCTTTTAAGATGGCAAGTAAGTGACCACAAAGGGTACAGTATACCACAGAATCCTGCAAGAAAGGAGTTCGGGGGGGCTTTGACAATCAGGTTGCTGTGCAGTGATCTAAGCAGTTAGATCACATTTAAGTACAGGAATGATTAAGAAATAAGTGATGTAAATCTTGAACATTCATGCTTAATTTTGGCCCCTCAGAAGCAAATATGGATAGGGGTAGGAACTGACCTTATTATAACCAGGGTAAAGGATCAAAGATGTTGTAAACTGAATCAAGACCTCCTTGCTGATGAGCTCCACTTACTCTTCCTTCTATCTTCCTTTCCAGTGGTCTCCATAAATCGGAAGTATGCACAATGCGCGACTGTAAGTATGAACAATGCAGGAGACCACTGTACTATACTTACCTTATTCTTATATTTATGTATATTGATTCTTATGATTTCAATTGTAGTAGTCTAGGTTAAATAAGGTTTCTGTGTGCATTTCACCTAATTACATCTCCTTAATTAACTCTAAGTAGCTGCCTAGGAAGAGAACTTTTTATATGTGACAAATGTATGTTTCCACTTCAATAAATAATCGAATAGTGTAATAACTGTACAGGCTACAGAAGGCTGCAAAACAATCCCACACCACACACACTTCAGCAACACTTTGGTCTGTTTTCATCCCTTGTTCTGAAAATATTTCTCAGTTAGCAGCAAATAACTGCCATATATTTGGTTTACAATTGTTATGAGCATGTTGTAGGGAACGTAGGGAATCCTGTGCTCTTCATGGCCCATGAAGAAACAGAATGAACATGGGGACTCAGATTCACAGATTCCAAGACCAAGAGTGACCACCATAAACAGTAGGGTTGCCAACTTTCTAATTGCACAAAACCAAACACCCTTGCCTTGCCCCTTCTCCAAGACTCCACTCCCATTCACTCCATCCCCCGCCCCTTGCTCTCTGCCACCCTCCCTCACTCGCTCATTTTTACTGGGCTGAGGGTGCTGGCTGGGGGTGCAGGCTCTGGAGTGAAGCCATGGATGAGAGGTTTTGGACGCAGGAGGGAACTCCAATCTGTGGGGGTGGGGCTGAGGGGTTCGGTGCATGGGAGGGGGCTCCAGGCTGAGGTGAAGGGTTCATAGCATGAAAGGGGGCACAATCTCTGGGCTGGGGGCAGAAATGAGGGGTTCAGGTGCAGGAGGGGGTTAGAGTTCTGGGGTGGGGCCGGGGATGAGGGGTTTAGGGTGCAGGAGGGGGCTCCAGGCTGGGGCCAAGGGGTTTGGAGTGGGAGGGGATTCTGAACTGGGGCAGGAGGTAGGACGCAGGAGGGGGTTCAGGTTGTGGGCTCAGGGAGGGAGTTTGGGTGCAGGAGAAGGCTCAGGGCTGGGGCAAGGGCACGGGATCTGGGAGGGAGTTTGTGTGCAGGAGGGAACTCGGGGAAGGAGGTTGGAACACGGGAGTGGGTTTGGGTGTAGGAGGGGGCTCAGGGCTTGGACAGGGGGTTGGGGTGTGAGAGGAGTTTCAGGGAGGGGGCTCCGGGTGGTGCTCATCTTGGGCGGTCCCTGACCAATGGGAGCTGCGGAGCCAAAGCTTGGGGTGGGGCGGGGACAGCACATGGAGCCCCCATGGCCGTCCCTCCACCTAGGAGCTGAGGGATATCTCACCACTTGTGGGAGCCACACGGAGCCAGGTAAGGATCCTGATAGAGTCCCTCTTCAATTGGGAGTTCCCTAATAACCAGCCAGACCAAAACTTGATTAAAACAAGTCTTTTAGAAAAATATCTAATCTGCTTTTAAAGATTCCAAGGAATGGTGAGTCCACCACCCTGGTAAACTGTTTCACAGGTAACTAACTACTCTTACTGCTAGGAAATTGCATCGTATTACAAGGTTGAATTTATCTAACTTCAGCTTGCAACCACTGAATCTTGTCAGCAAGACTGAAAAGCCCCCCTCTATATTTTCCACGTGTAAGTACATGTTGTGACAGTCTGTAATCCTATGTTCACCCCTTCCTAGAATTATGATAAATTTTGTACAAAGTATGTCTTGTGAAGTGTCATTTGAAAACTCATGATTTCTGATCATTATTATCCTGATAAAATCTGTGTGGCAATATTGTATATAAAGTTATAAGATTCTACTGTGTAATATTACATTACTGGGACATGTTGCAACATGTTCTGGATGGCAGTCACAAACCAGTTCCCCAAAGATAAAAGGTTAGCCAATGCCTCAGGCAGCTGTCATCGAGATCACACAGACCATTACCTGATCAAGCGTCAACTCTTGGGCAGGAGTAAGAGTATGGGAAAAATCTACATTTTGACAAAGAAGCAGCTTAATGTTCCTGTCTACACAGACTCTCTCTCTCCTGAACATGAGCTGGAGAGGATTCTTGCGCAAGAGAAATGGCTATAAGAGAAAAGGGAAGATGCCCCAAATCATCTCTCCCTCTCTCTCTACCAACATCATCAACTACATCTGAAGAAGAAAGGAAGCAGCATTGGACTGAAAGGAGATCCTGACTGAAGGATTCAGCCAGTAAAACTGTTGGAACTTGTAGTGAGAGAGACCCTTTGCTTTGAATTCACTTAGGGCTTATCTTCACTACTGGGGAGATTGATGCTGCTGTGATCAATACAGCGAGTGTTATTTTGGTGGGTCTAGTGAAGACCCACTAAATAGATGGAAGAGCACTCTCCGGTCAACTCCGGTACTCCAGCTCCCCGAGTAAGATAAGTCGATGGGAGAGCAGTGAAGACACCGCGGTAAATTGACCTAATCTACATTGATTCCAGTTACGCTACTCCAGCTAAGTGAATAACGTAACTCAGGTCAGCCTACCTCGGTAGTGAAGAAGAGGCCTTAGCTTGTTGTTGGGTGTTAGTTGTGTTTTACCTTTTATTTCTTTGTAACCAGTTCTGACTTTTATGCCTCATTACTTGTAATGACTGAAAATCTATCTTTCTGTAGTTAATAAATTTGTTTTATCCAAACCAGCATTTGGTGTCTTTGGATTGAAATGCCTGGAAAACTTCATTTGGGATAACAGGATTTGCACATATCATTTTCCATTAATAAAATGACAGACTTTATATGAGCTTGTGTTGTGCAGGAGAGGCTTGTGCCCATCCACTGCCAAAGGACCCTCCCCCAGCCTGTGGGGAGGATCTACAAGGTCCAGGAACTCAAATAATTATGGGGGACAACCAAAAATATAGCAGGGACAGGTGTAAAGGTCAACGGGTCAAACAAAGGGAACCGAAAGGGGATACCAGCCGATATGTTAGCCCTAGAATGTTAAAGGCCCTTTTTCCTACAAGCTGAGAAGGGGTTACCTCAAGCCAATCAGGGACACCTGAACCCAGTTAAGGGCTGCCTGAGGCCTTTAAAAACCCCTCCTCTGGGGGTAGAAGGCGGGGAAGAAGAGAGAGAGACAGACAGACAAGCTGCTGCCCAGCTAGTGACAGCAGGGAAATAGGCTATTCTCCTTCCCATAGGGGAAACATCCAAACCAGAAGGTCTGCTACAGGAAGGACTGACACCTGGGGAAAACAACAGGACAACATTCTGCCCCAGTGAGGAGGCAGGGCAAGGTATTCCCCTTTGTTTTTGAGTTTGTGAGACTATTTTCATTTTGTTTGATGGCGGAACAACCATTAGGCTCACCCCGAGGCCTACCTCAAAAGAAAGCCCAAGGAACACAGAAGGGGGAAGGCAAACACTGCCCAGAGTAGGGATGATCTACCCCAGGCCCATCACCACCAGAGGGGGAAGTGCTACGGCTGGTGAGATGAAGGAGGTGCCTTGCCACACATTCTAAAGTTCTGAGTATGCAGACGAGCAGGAGACCCTGCCTCATCACCTGCATACCTTAGAAAGTATGCAACACTCTGGTAATTAAAAGTAGTACTTTTCAAGTTAGCCACCCATGTGTAGGAAGAATTCTGGCCCTTCCTAAGATGCACATTTTATCTAAGGAAAACACAGTACAAAATGTACTGTACATGCACAGTGTGCTATTTTCAAAGGCTTATACTTCAGTCAATCAGAAAAACTTCATATGATTACTTAGACACTTCTCCATTAGAACTATTTCCATACCAAAAGTTACCTTTTTCCATAACTGGTGTTCATCGAGATGTGTTGCTCATGGCCATTCAACTCAGGTGTGTGTGCTCGCCATATGCACTGGTGCCAGAAGTTTTTCCCTCAGCAGTATCCATAGGGGACCGGCTCTGGTGCCTCTGGAGTGGCGCATGTATGTTGCGGCACTGCACCACTGGCCCCCCTCCACCCTCAGTTCCTTCTTGCTGCCAGTGATGGTGTATGGAACTGGTGCTGCTTCAGCTTGTGCTCTTGCTACTCATTCGTTTCAACTCATTTACCTGTTGTATATAGTTTTCCTCTAGTTTTGTTTCCCTATTTGTTAGTTAGAGACTTAGTAGGTCCTGAATGAATTTCGCCTTGGGATGGGGCATGCCCCGGTCCCCAGGCTTTAAGCCCTGTGATCACTGTAAAAGGCCCAGGCCCATTAGCGATCCACATAACTGTTGTTTACAGTGCTTGGGTGAAGGTCACAGTGATAAGTGCAGAATCTGCAAGTCCTTCAAGCCCAGGATGAAGGAGCATGACATTCACTTGAAAGTGCTCCTTATGGAGTCTGCCCTTAACCCGACGCCGGAGCAGCACTCTGATTCGACGCCAAGCACCATGACCTTGGTGTGCGGTGTCCCGCCGGAAACATCTGTGCAGCATGGGTCCCCTTCTGTGGCTCCAGCCAAGAAGCTCAGGAAGATGGGGCAAGGAGGGTCTCCAGCATCCCTCAAGGAAAAGGACAAGTCTGGGGTGGACCAAGGCCCTGTCTCAGGCACCTCCTCACCCTCTTCAGGCTCTCAGGCCCCAGCTCAGGTCGAGCGGTGTAGCCTAGCCCTTTCCCCACGGGGTACCCAGATAGTGATGCAGGTCCTTGTCAGAGCTGGGTGCCATCCACACCGGAGGCCCTGCAAGTGGCGCAAGAAATTTATGTCCCTCCTGGTGCCACCCACTCCAGCCCCTGCAGGGTCCCAGTAACAGGGTAAATCCGCGTTTGGACCACCACAGCCTCCACCCCTTCAGCAATGCTCCCCATTGCAGGGGACATCCTGCCCTCCAACAGTTGCCCTCTCGCAGCTGACATGCTTCTGACCCTGAAAGGCAGAAGCTTCGCAGCCCCTTCTGGTCTCCAGACCTTGGACAAGGGCAGAGAGGCTCGAGGGATGGCTCGTCGGTAACTGGGCACAGACCAGACAAAAATACTTCTTTCAGCATTTTTGATTGCAGAGCTACTTCTTAAAAAAGGCAGTTTTTTAAAAAAAACATTAAAAAGTATACAATTTTACATTTCTCATACTAAAACAGTTAGATTTTTTTCTCAACCTAAAAAAAAAAAAAGTCATCTTTCAGAAAAAAATAAGCCTGAATAATTCCTGCTTTCAGAGTTCTGAGCTACAGAAAATAGGAGGTTGGAATGTAATCTCTTATATACCCTTATCTAAAGCAGTCATTTAGGCTCCTGCTATAATACACAGAATACAATAATTTTAGTATTATCCTTTGAAAATGTGAACAAAAAAATCAGCCTTTGCCTATGCCAATTATATCCAACAGATGGTCACTTAAAATCCTTGGATCATAAGAGATCTACAAAACCTCAAGTTCAGTATAAATATACATTATATAAGGTCCTGATGAACTTGATCAAGTTTCACTATGTTGTGAATCTCATAGATCTGACTACCTTATTTAAAGGATATCTTAATATTTCTATCTAATTCTGACAGAATTCAAATTTTGATTTGATTTGAAACTGGATGGTAAATTCCACCCTCAACTAAGCGAGTAGAGCAGGGGTCGGCAACCTTTCAGAAGTGGTGTGCCGAGTCTTCATTTATTCACTCTAATTTAAGGTTCTGCGTGCCAGTAATACATTTTAATGTTTTTAGAAGGTCTCTTTCTAGAAGACTATAATATATAACTAAACTACTGTTGTATGTAAAGTAAATAAGGTTTTAAAATGTTTAAGACGCTTCATTTAAAATTAAATTAAAATGCAGAGCCCCCCGGACTAGTGACCAGGACCCGGGCAGTGTGAGTGCCACTGAAAATCACCTTGTGTGCCACCTTCAGCACCCATACCATAGGTTGCCTACCCTCGGAGTACAGGATGGGTGTATTATTATTAGTCTGAATGATGAGATGTGTACTTTATAGGGGGAAAAAAATCAGCTTTAAATAGTTATTTTTCTATGAAAGGTATGGGGCTTTCAGGAAAGAGAATGCATTGAGTTCAAAAATCCTGGCATAACACGATCATTATCTTTATGTAGCCAAATGTTTTAAAATATAACTTACAAAAAGTTGTAACATTCTTTTAATGAGGGTTGTTAACATTAGGCCAGCATGTTCAGAATCAGATGCCTAAATAAATGGTCTTATTTTCATAGGTGCTGAGACACCCATAGCTTCAACTGAAACCACTGGAAGCTGTGGTTGCTGAATACCTTTGATAATAAGGCTACTTATCTGGGCACTCAAGTTTGAAGATGCTGGCCTACATTTAAACATTATTAAACAGTTACTGTACTCACAATCACCTAGGAGATTAGGAAAAATCAAAATTTCTTCATTAAACATGACATCTTTACCCTTTGTTGTTTACCTTGCTGCTTGGTGTTCTGTATGTGATCCAAAAGTAAGAAATACTCATTTGATTCTACAAAAAGCGGCAGGGCGTCCTGTGGCACCTTATAGACTAACAAAAGTACTAGAGCATAAGCTTGTGCATCTGACGAAGTGGGTATTCACCCACAAAAGCTTATGCTCCAATACTTCTGTTAGTCGATAAAGGTGACACAGGACTCCTTGTCGCTTTTCACAGATCCAGATTAACACAGCTACTCCTCTGTCATTTGATTCTATAATTGGTGCTAGGATGATTACCCTCATACCCTAAATCGTTCACCAGCAAACTTTACATAAGGGTTGGAAAAAAATTACAACCTTGCTTTGCAAATTTAGTTCGCTTCAGAGAAAAGTGCCACTCTAACTTCCATCCACCATATGCACATATCCTAAAGATAGACATATTCAAACTGGAAATAAGACATCCATTTTTAAGAGAGAGGGTAATTAATCGTTGGCACAATTTACAGAAGGGATGTGGTGGATTCTCCATCACTTGCAATCTTTAAATCCAGAATGGGTCTCTTTCTAAAGGATATATTTGACTAGCCACAAGTTATTGGGCTGAATGAAAGAATCACTGGATGACATTCTCTGTCCCATGTTATGCAGATTACACTAGATAATCATAATGGTCTCCCTTGACCTTGAATCTCTGAATGAAAGTCAGACACACGCATTTCAGGCCAGAATTTATAGCCAGGGTGTGTAACATTTTACAAAACCTGCAATCTGTCACTTCAGAGAACGAATGACAGGCCAGGGCTTTCTTCTTCACCAAAAATACACTTATGAAAGGTCGTCTTTTGTGGAAGCTAAAGTATGTTCCCCATGGGATGAGTGATGCACAAGACACTATCATTTTTGACAAAACAGGTGAGGTAAACTGGATCTCTATTCAAATTGTGGGGGGGAGGGTGGGTCCTTCACCCATGTGAGCGATTGCAGAACTCTCTTTGGAATCAAGGCTGCCATAACTAATAGATGTTTGTTGGTGGTGTAAACTGCACAGAGCCATGAAAACAGTGGAGATGTATTTTTGCACAAGATGGCATGAACACAGATGAGGCCACATGGTCTAGAAATTTTAGGCAATGCCCCACCAATGTTTGTGGCATGATCCAGTTTAATTTCAACCAATCAAAAATGCATGCATACCTGAAGTGGAGTATCCACTGGGATTATCATTCAAGGAAGAACATATATGATGGGGAGCTAAGATATATCATTTCTGAACAAAAAGCAAAAGCTCTATGAACCTGCTTTTACCTTTTCTTTGAAGAATTTAACATAAAGTGGATCACAGTCAGAAGAGCCTGGATCTCACTAATGTTTCAAATATATATCAATGCTTCAGTCACCTTGAAAGTTAAACCATGACTCTTGGAAGCAGAGCTGTCTTTTACCTCTCACCACCAATTATACAGTCAGTAAAAGAAAATTTCAGAGGAGCATTTCTTACAACTACGCTTAAAATTCACCCAGTATGGCAAATTACAACAGTACACTAACAGCTCCCTGCATGGAAACTGATTACAAAAAAGAGTTGTCAAATGGTTGCAAGTTAAACAAAGGTACCATCATTACAGTAATTAAACCTATTTCAAACCCAAATAAGGATTACATGCTTTCTGGTTTGTTAATTTTAAACTAACAGACAGTAAAACTGCACAGAAATTCACATAACCAGCATCAAGACAAATGGTGCCATTAATACAACAAAAGGAGGAGAGGGGGCATATTCGGAATATCTGAATACTTGAGCAGTTGGGTTATCAAAAATACTTGCATTCGAACGCAGAATAGCAACAACTGATTTTAAACATTATTTTACTGGCTTGGGGCATAGTACAACTCCCTCCTCTCAGAGAGGGACCCTCCTCCACAAACACCCTGATTCTAATTTCAACCCCCAAAAGCTACAGCAAAAGAACTTCTTGTTTTACAGATGCTGAGTCACAGTCATTGTGTGGCAGTGAATAATCTTGGTTAAGCCTTTACCTGTGTTGATTTCTTCTATAGACTAAGGCCACGTCTAGACTACACGCTGTATCGGCGCGTTAAAATCGATTGCTCGGGGATCGATATATCGCGTCTAATCTAGACGGGATATATCGATCCCTGAGCGCGCTTATATCGATTCCGGAACTCCACCAAAACCAACGGAGTTCCGGAATCGACATGGCGAGCCGCGGACATCGATCCTGCGCAGTGAAGACGGGTGAGTAAATCGATTTTAGATATTCGATTTCAGCTACGCTATTCTCGTAGCTGAAATTGCGTATCTAAAATCGATTTCCGCGCATAGTGTAGACCTGGCCTAAGAATCAGGGGGAAAAAATTTGCTTTTGCAAGAAACCTAAGGATGTCCCAATTTTTCCCACATCCATAAGAAACATTTTAAAATCTACAAAGCTTTTCTTTCCTTAAAATATATTAATAATAAGAACATGATAAAATGATCTGAGTGCACATGAAGGAGGAATTCCTCAGTTCTATACAAGCACTATTATCAATGTTATTACTACTTTGTCTTTTTGGGAGGGACTATGTAACCCTATGTGCAGATGACTACTTCAGAAACAGCTTGAATAAATACTCCAGTATTTGTAAGGAAGAGGGAGAAAGATGGACAGCCAGGACAATCCTTCCTTGCAAGTACCTCTCAGACCCATGACTGTGTAAGAGCTGGATAAAAAAAAATAAATTCTTGGAAAGAGCCTGATCCAGAGGCCAAAGATACCCCGAAGCCCCAGCAGGAGCCAGCACAGAAGCAGTTTTGGGAAGTGCATTAGTGCGAAAGCAGTCTCATGACGCTGGTGATGTCATGAGACTGCTTTCCACAATTCTTGCTCTGAAAATTCTCTCCCATATGCCGATCGGCTGTTTACTCCAACCCCACCTGCACAGTCTCGTCAGCTCAGCCTCCCTCCACCTGCCATCTATTTCCCACCTTCCTTCTTTTCTTCCCTCTTCTCCCTGCTTCTTTCAAAGTCTCCTCTCCCTGACTTTGTCTTTCCATGTAGCTAATCCCAATTTAACTATACCCAACCCAAAAAAATATATAAAATACTTGTGACACCAAAATAATGTTTTGCAGCCCACCACTCTGTTCACTCTGCTTCTTTACTATATCCCTTTCCCCTACCCTTTGTCTTGTCTATTTAGATTGCAAGCTCTTTGTGGCAGGGACTGTCCATTACTCTATATTTGTGCAGTGTTTAGGACAATGGGGCCCAACTCCCAGTTGCTACTGACACTACTGTAATAAACCTAACACCACAATAACAACAGCAGAACAACTACCACCACTGCTATATGGACTTCCATAAATTAACTATTGACAGGGGTAGAGGAAGATGGTATTAAAGGTTGTCTTGAGTATAGTGAGAGACTTAGGCTATTATAAAATAATATAACAATTTGCTGACACAAAGTATCCTATTTTACAACTGATAACATATAACAGAGCAAGGAACAATATATAGCAGGATGCGTATGCAAGAGAATTCTTATAAGGCAATTATAATTAAATTCACATCACTATGAATTGAAAAGGCAGTGAACCTACGGATCTAGAGTTTACTGTGCATTATCTGTCTAACAACGTAAAGTGTTTTGTACTTATAAAGCGCTACATCAGGGCTTTCTGCTCTTAACAACAGAGTGTGCTGGCAACCCTTATGTCCCTTAAAATTGCATGAAATCCTAGGCTGATGTTACAAGATTTTCTTGTCGTTTTTACAGGCCATCTTTCTAAAAGCTTTTTTCTACCCTCAGTCTTTTTTATGGATTCCCATCCCTTTTCAGTGCAGCAATTATTAATAAATTTTCCCCAGATCATACCCAAAAAACAAAACCATAAGAAACTATAAAGCCTCCAAGATACACACTTAGGCAATATATGCAACCACATATTCCTAGTATCATCACTCATCTTCCTCTTCCCTTCCTTCTCCGACCTCGTGTCCTCAATGCTCACCTGTTACGGGAAGTTCTATGGCCTGTGTTATGCAGGAAGTCACACTAGGTGATCACAGTGGTCTCTTCTGGCCTTACAAACTATGAATGTACTGGCTCTGTTTGGCCTGCATGTAATTTGGGGATGGCATTGTCTTTCTCTGTGTGTGTAGCATGCCTAGCCCATGGGCTTCTGATCCTGACTGCAATGCAGAATAGCTCATAGTCACCAAATTGTAAATAATAATAAACCACAATTCTTATCAAACTGTACATTGATGTTATTTCTTCCGTACTATTGCAATGCATTGTTAAGAAAATGAATAGCTCAGATGTCAAGCAGAACAATATATATTTAAAACTCTTTGCTATTTCAGCTGACTGCTATTTCTTTGGAGAGTTGAATAAAATATAAAGTAAAGTTCCTTGAGCAGAATCTTTTTGACTAATCTATTACTGAATGAATTCTTTGGGAAAATAAAATCACACACTCCAGGTGAAGCAGAACATTTAACATAATTGGCGATACCATCTTTTCCTGAGCATTTGTTTCATGCTTGGAATCCTTTTGATGCTTTACCTTTAGTGTCACAATAAAGAAATGCTCTTACTACGGAAGAGCTGATGAGAGTAAACAACAGATGTGTGACAGCACTGATGTAGCAGAACATATCCCCATCAGAATTCTTGACCTTTGAGCCTCCCTTTTGAATGCTGGAGCTAAAAATACCTCTTTTCCACAGACAAACATTAGAGCTACATGCAGCAGAATGGCAATGAAGAGCTTTATGCTCTAATGGTCTTACTATAAATAGAATCTGTTCCATGCTAAAAGCTCTTCATCAAAAAGGATTAGTGAGCACAATATACAGCAGGAGCAACTGACACCAAAACCTGCATCTCTCTAGTTCAGAATCTGATTTTAGATGTACCAGTTTTAATTTTTCTATCAAAATTGTATGATTTTAAAAAAAAAAAGAAGAGATTGTTGCCTCTCTTCACAGTGTTTTTAAAAACAGTCTCTTTGTTATTACAACTGATATCAGCGATGATCCCCTAGAAAAAGAAATTGATCTCAAACTGTAATGTCTGAATCCTCCATCATCAAGATTCTCCATTTAGATGGGTCCAGGAGGCAACTGCCTCTAGACTGAGTACCTAGAAGCAGTACTCCACTGTAGGCTGCTTCTGAAGGCATAGTTTATGTGAGGATAACCCTGGCTATGAGACACATTTTGGCAGTCTTCTTGGTTTGTGGGCGGGGGGTAGAGGGATGGAGACTGGAACAATCAGGAAAGCTTTCCTGTGGGAGGAAGTAATCCCTTTACATTTCTAATTTACACTTTTTAAAAGAAACAAGCAAAGGACATTTTCTAATGCTGTATTTTTGCTTTTTTATAGTATCTGCTAGCTTACCTGCTGATTTCCAAAACACTAATTCATGACTCTCCCGTGAGTCATTGTTTACAAATAAATGTTATATTCAAAACACTCGATACCCAAAATAGGTAATGATAAAAACTAAACAATCTATGATAATCATACATTAAAATAACTTCCTAATAAATGTCACAACTCATTTCCAAGCAAAGTCTTACAGAGAACCAGTGTGGCGTTCTAGAAATCATAGGCTTATTAAGTATGGGAATTAGAGTGCTAAGGAGGAGTACTGAGATCTCAGTCTGTGCCCACCAAGTTAACTAAAGTTTATATCTGGATGTGCTACTGAGAAATTCTGGTTACTTACCTTACAGTAACTGGAGTTCGTCAAGATGTGTGGTCCCAGTGCACATGTGCTCCATTCGCCTGGAACAGGAATATTTTTCTTAAGCAGTGTCTGTCTGTCGGTAGTGGAATACACATAGTGACCACACATGTCAAAGAACTCCAGTTATTGTAAGGTAAATAACCAGAATTTCTTCTTTGAGTGGTGGTCCCTATGTGTACGCCTCTACAGGTGAGTCACAAGCTCTGTTCGTTGAGGAGGAAAAACTTTGCCAAACAAGAGATTGCAGAACTGCTGTGCCAAAGGATGCATCTGCTGAAGAAGCTTGAATCAGGGCGCAGTGGCTAGTTAAGGTGTGCACAAAGCCACATGCAGCTGCTCTACAGATCTCCAGAATAGCGACACCCTGAATATAAGCTATTGAGAAGCCTGAGCTCTAGTCAAGGGGACTCTGACACCTTGTGGGGGAGGTGTCGCTGTCAACTCAGCAAACAGGATGCGACCTGAAATCTATTTGTAAAGATTCTGTGAGAAGACTGTCTCCCATCTTATCGGTTCAGCAAAGGAAAGAGAGTCCTGTAGATTTCCTGAAGGGTTTTGTCCTTAGCCGGTAGAAAGCTAAGGCTTGATGGACATCCAGAGAATGGAGCGTCTTATCTTCTCTGATTGCATGATACTTTGGGCAGAAAAAAAAAGATGGTTACTCACCTTTGTAATCGTTGTTCTTTGAGATGTGTTGCTCATATCCATTCCAATTAGGTGTGTGCGCACCGTGCGCCCAATCGTCAGAAGATTTTTACCCTTGCAACACTCGGTGGGTCGGCTGAGGCGCTCCCTGGAGTGACGCCCTTATGGTGCTGGACATATGCCCCGGCCGACCCAGCGCCCCCTCAGTTCCCTCTTGCCAGCTACTCCGACAGAGGGGAAAGAGGGCAGGTTTGGAATGGATATGAGCAACACATCTCAAAGAACAGTTACAAAGGTGAGTAACCGTCTTTTCTTCTTCAAGTGCTTGCTCATATCGATTCCAATTAGGTAACTCCCAAGCCTTACCTAGGCAGTGGGGTCAGAGAGAGATGTCATGGAGTGAAGGATCGCTTAACCAAATGCAGCATCACCCCTGGACTGCTGCACTATCACATAGCGGGCGGTGAAGGTATGCACTGATGACCAAGTTGCTGCCCTACAGGTCTCCTGAATGGGCACATGCACCAGGAAAGCAGAGGATGATGCCTAAGCCCACGTGGAGTGGGTGGTAAGGTGCATAGATGGGACACCAGCCAAGTCATAGCACACACAGATGCATGATGTGATCCAGGATGAGATGCGCTGGGAGGAGAGCGAAAGGTCATTCATCCGGTCTGCCACAGAAAAAGACGGTTACTTACCTTTGTAACTGTTGTTCTTCGAGATGTGTTGCTCATATACATTCCAGTTAGGTGTGTGCGCGCTGCGTGCACGTTCACCAGAAGACTTACCCTAGCAACACTTGGCGGGTCAGCTGAGTGCCCCTGCTATGGCACCGGATATATACCCCAGCCAACCCGGCCACCCTTCAGTTCCTTCTTGCCGGCTACTCCGACAGTCGGGAAGGAGGGTGGGTTTGGAATGGATATGAGCAACACATCTCGAAGAACAACAGTTACAAAGGTAAGTAACCATCTTTTCTTCTTAGAGTGATTGCTCATATCCATTCCAGTTAGGTGATTCCCAAGCCTTACCTAGGCGGAGGGGTCGGAGTGAGATGTGGCAGCGTGCAGAACCGCTAAGCCAAAGGCTGCATCATCTCTAGACTGTTGGACCAGAGCATAGTGCGAAGCAAAGGTGTGGACCGATGACCAGGTCGCTGCTCGACATATCTCCTGGATAGGCACGTGGGCCAGGAAGGCGGCTGATAAAGCCTGGGCTCTGGTAGAATGCGCAGTGAGATGGCCCAAAAGGACATGGGTGAGGTCATAGCATGTGCATATGCACGCCGTTACCCAAGAGGAGATCCTCTGGGAGGAGACTGGTAGATCTTTCATCCGCTCAGCAACTGCCACGAATAGCTAGGGGGACTTCCGGAAGGGCTCTCGATATAAAAAGCGAGCGCTCTACGGACATCTAAGGAGTGTAACTGCTGCTCCTGCCGAGATGAATGAGGCTTCGGAAAGAAGACCGGGAGGAAGATGTCCTGGTTGGCATGGAAGGCCAACACTACCTTAGGGAGGAATGCCGGATGAGGTCGCAACTGTACCTTGTCCTTGTGAAAGACAGTATACAGCGGGTCCACCGTAAGTGCTCCAAGTTCGGAGACCCTCCTGGCCGATGTAATGGCCACTAGGAAGACTGTCTTCCATGACAGGTACAGGAGTGAGCAAGTCGCCAATGGTTCAAATGGCGGATGCATAAGTCTCCTTAGGGCTAAGCTGAGGTCCCAGGTGGGGGCAGGGCGGCGTACTGGGGGGTAGAGGCGCTCCAGGCCCTTAATGAATCTAGTGACTAAGGGGTGGGAAAACACAGAGTGGCTACTTTCTCCAGGGTGGAATGTGGAGATAGCCGCCAAGTGCACCCTCAAAGAAGATATCGCCAGGCCCTGCTGCTTAAGAAACCAGAGGTAGTCCAAAACAGTGGGGATCGAGACCTCAAAAGGATTGACATTCTGTGAACACCAGCAGGAGAAACGCTTCCACTTGGCCAGGTACACTGACCGAGTGGAAGGCTTTCTGCTACTTAGAAGAACATGCTGTATCGGAGCGGAACAGCGTAACTCCGATCTGTTCAGCCATGAAGGAGCCATGCCGTGAGGTGAAGGGCCTGCAGGTCCCGGGTGGCGAAGACTGCTGTGGTCCTGCGTTATGAGGTCTGGAAGGAGTGGTAGGGTGACTGGGCTGGCCATGGACAGGTTGAGCAGTGTGGTGTACCAGTGTTGTCTGGGCCATACTGGCGCAATCAGAATTAGATGCACTCTGTCCCTGCGGAGTTTTATTAGGACCCTGTGAACCAGAGGGAATGGTGGGAAGGCATAAAGCATGTGGTGCCTCCACGACATGAGGAATGCATCCGTGATCGATCCCGGTGAAAGACCCTGGAAGGAGCAGAACGCTTGGCATTTCCTGTTCATGCGAGAGGCGAACAGGTCTAAGAGGGGAAAACCCCACCTATGGAAGATCGAAAGAATAACGTCTGGTCTTATCGACCATTCGTGAGACGAAGGACCTGCTCAGCTGATCCGCCAGAGTGTTCCGAACCCCTGGGAGAAAAGACGCTACCAGGTCTATTGAGTGGGCTATGCAGAAGTCCCAGAGTCGAATGGTCTCTTGACACAGGGGAGAAGAGCGAGTCCCTCCCTGTTTGTTGATATAATACATGGCCGTTGTGTTGTCTGTAAACACTGAGACACAACAGCCGTGGAGATGTTGTTGGAACACCTGGCACGCAAGGCGGACTGCTCTCAGCTCTCGGACGTTTATGTGGAGCGTCACCTCCTGCGAAGACCAAAGGCCCTGGGTGCGAAGGTGACTGAGGTGAGCCCCCCATCCGAGAGATGACGCATCTGTCAGGGAGAGTGAGGGCTGTGGTCGATGGAACGGTAGCCCTGCACACACCAGGGAGGGAGTTAGCCACCAGTCGAGGGAGCGTAAAGTGCTCGGGGGAACTGTCACCAGAACGTCTATTGGGTCCCTGCCCAGACAGTAGACTGAATTGAGCCCCGTTTGAAGGGGCCAGAGGCAGAGCCTGGCATATTTGGTCACATAAGTACATGCGGCCATGTGGCCCAGTAGGCCGAGACACGTGCGAGCCGAGGTGGTTGGGGAGATCTGCAGACCTCGAATGATCGCCGTAATCACCTCGAAACGTGGCTGAGGTAGGTAGGCCCTGGCTCGAGTGGAGTCCAGGGTTGCCCCTATGAAGTCCAG
>NC_133770.1:292181164-292253403 GCF_003597395.2 Chelonoidis abingdonii
TGAGTCCGCCTATTGTCGTGGGGCCAAGTTGGACTTTTCCGCTATTAGAGCAGACCCAACCAGTGAGAATAGGCCTGATTGTAGTCAACATGCTGTCTACCTGAAGTGGAGGTTCTATGATGAGCCAGTCGTCCGATGACGTCAGGGTAACTTAACGTGTAATCTAGGGCTAGTCTGGGTCGTGTGGAGTTTCTTGTTTTGGCAATTTCTGTTTGATTTATAAGTATTTGTGTTCCTTTTGGTCTCGTATCGATCATAGGTGTCCTATAGTAGCATTTGTATCACCCTCTGAGGGCCGTTAGGACTGAGCTAAATAGCTTGGAGTTAGAATTGTGCGTGTGACAGTGTTACCTCTAATTTATTATGGTGGATGTGTTTGAAATGTATTGTCGTTCATTCTCAAAAGCTGAAAGTACCTCTTCTGTTCTGCGATGAGGTGTTGAACTGTGCTGTGAGGTGGAAGTGATGTTGTTGCGTCCTTCGTAAGATCTTTGTTTTCTATTAGACTTTGTCAATAGTTAATGCGACCAGTGGATTGGAGGGTATAGATGTGTCGCGCCAGTGGGTTGGGGGAGGAGGCAGTGAGGCTGGAGCTTCAAGATGGCTGTGGACGCAGGGTGACAAGGTTGTTGGTGAGGGTGACGCTGTGGCCATGGTGTGCTTGGAGTAGGTGTCTCTGAATGTAGCTAGTGGAGTGTAAACGCTTTTTTGCCTGTTCGTGTTTTTTGGTGAGGTGAGTCTGGTCTTGTGCTGTTGGTAAGACTGTAGCGTGAGTGCGCTACCTTTAGGGACGCATGCTCGGGCGTAGTTGGTGGTCGCCTTGAGTGGACTCTGAGTGTAGATCTTTCTGAGTCCGCCTATTGTCGTGGGGCCAAGTTGGACTTTTCCGCATGTGAGCAGACCCCAACCAGAGAATAGGTCCATTTGTGTCACACATGCTGTTACCTGAATCTGGAGGTTCTATTGATGAGCACAGTCGTCCGATGACGTCAGGGTAACTTAACGTGTAATCTAGGGCTAGTCTGGGTCGTGTGGAGTTTCTTGTTTTGGCAATTTCTGTTTGATTTATAAGTATTTGTGTTCCTTTTGGTCTCGTATCGATCATAGGTGTCCTATAGTAGCATTTGTATCACCCTCTGAGGGCCGTTAGGACTGAGCTAAATAGCTTGGAGTTAGAATTGTGCGTGTGACAGTGTTACCTCTAATTTATTATGGTGGATGTGTTTGAAATGTATTGTCGTTCATTCTCAAAAGCTGAAAGTACCTCTTCTGTTCTGCGATGAGGTGTTGAACTGTGCTGTGAGGTGGAAGTGATGTTGTTGCGTCCTTCGTAAGATCTTTGTTTTCTATTAGACTTTGTCAATAGTTAATGCGACCAGTGGATTGGAGGGTATAGATGTGTCGCGCCAGTGGGTTGGGGGAGGAGGCAGTGAGGCTGGAGCTTCAAGATGGCTGTGGACGCAGGGTGACAAGGTTGTTGGTGAGGGTGACGCTGTGGCCATGGTGTGCTTGGAGTAGGTGTCTCTGAATGTAGCTAGTGGAGTGTAAACGCTTTTTTGCCTGTTCGTGTTTTTTGGTGAGGTGAGTCTGGTCTTGTGCTGTTGGTAAGACTGTAGCGTGAGTGCGCTACCTTTAGGGACGCATGCTCGGGCGTAGTTGGTGGTCGCCTTGAGTGGACTCTGAGTGTAGATCTTTCTCTTGTAAGAGGACTTGCTCGTGAGAGGGGTCCCTGAAGAGGGACTGGGTTGGGGGGTGGGAAGGCAGGGATGAAACAAATTGGAGGTGGTATCCTTGTTTCACCGTGCATAGAACCCAGATATCTGAGGTCACTTGGAACCACGCCGGGAGGAAGTAGGAGAGGTGGTTGGAGAAGGGAAGAAAAGGATCCTGTCCTGAAACTGGTACGCCGTCCTCGGGCGTACCTTCAAAAGGTAGACTTAGGGCCCGGAGGTGCTCTTGGGGGCCCGTGGTTTTGACCCCCTTGGGGCCCGGATTGGCGTCTACGGCCACCCCTCCCGCGCCTTCTGCTGAAGTCTTGCCTCTGCCGGGGCACAAAGTACGGCCGGTGGGGTTGAGGCCGGAAGGGTCTGCGTTGGGTCACAGGCATATGCATGCCCAACCAGCGCATGATGACCCTGTTGTCCTTTAAACTCTGCAACCTGGGGTCGGTCTTCTCAGAGAACAGACCCTTGCCATCAAAGGGTAATTCCTGGATGGCGTATTGGAGCTCGGGTAGCAGGTTGGAGACCTGGAGCCATGAGATACGCCTCATGGTGATACCTGAGGCCAGAGTTCTGGCTGCCAAGTCGGCCACATCAAGAGAAGCTTGGAGGGAGGTTCTAGCCACCTTCTTCAAGGAATGCAGCAAATTCTTGGCGCGAGTCCGGGGGTAGTAGTTCTGTGAATCTACCTACCTCCGCCCAGGTGTTGTAGTTATAACGGCTCAGGAGAGCCTGCTGATTGGCCACTCGGAGCTGCAGGGCACCTGCCAAATACGCCTTGTGGCCCAGTAGGTCCATCCGCCTAGCCTCCTTAGATTTGGGGGCTCGTGCCTGTTGGCCATGGCGTTCCCTTTCGTTGACCGATTGGGCAACTGATGAGGAGGGAGGAGGATGGACATATAGGTATTCGTACCCCCGAGAGGGTACCATGTATTTCCTCTCAACTCCCTTTGCCGTAGGGGGAATGGAGGCTGGGGACTGCCATAAGGTGTCGGCCGTGCCCTAGTGGGGACATCCGCCAACAGGATGCTCACAACTGGGTCCTTGACCTCTGGGACTTCCTCTACTGGGAGACTCATGTTGAGCGCCACCTTCCTAAGGAGGTCCTGATGGGCTCTGAGGCCTATCGGCGGGCACCCTGATGATGAGGTCCCTGCCACCGCCTCATCTGGAGAGGAAGAGGATGACACTCCACGGATGAGAGGGTCCTGAATGGCCTCTTGCTCATGGATCAGTTCCTGCTCTAGCGGTACCGGGGAGACTGGTGGATGGATCATCTGCTCCTCCGTCCCAGCTGGAGGGGGATGGCTAATAGTGGCCTCAGGTGCCCAATGCTCTGAGGGAGCTGAGCGGGCCTGGGCCAAAGGAGTACCTTGGGCCTGATGGTATGCCCAGGGTGTCCAAAAGGACCACTGTTAGGTCCCGTGTCCTGAGACTGGACCTCCTGGAAGACGCCGGTAGGCACCTCCGTATCACGGTCCTGGTCACAGTAACTGTCCGTGTGGGAGGACACCGACGTCTGCCTGGATGGCCATGGAGGAGCAGAGAAACCTTGGGCGACCAGACCAGTGCTAGAAGGTTGACCGGGATCTCGAGTCCCTGCGGCGTGAGCAGCTCCAAGAGGTATGGTGCCTGGAACTAGAGCGGTGCAGCAAATAGTGAGGTGGAGAGCGTAAGTCCAACCGGTGCCGCAAGTCTGACCAGTGCCATGTAGGAGAACAGTGCCGGGACTGTGAGCAGCGTCAAGAGCGGGAGCGGCGTCTCGACTGGGAGCACCTGCGGGACCGTGATCTTGAGCGGTGCCGGTCCGCTGAGCAGACAGACTGTGGTCTAGTCAGGGTCGGCTTGCCCAGAGATTGATTTACGCACACCGGCGGTGCCGGGGGTAGAGGAAGTGCCAAATCTGTTAGGGCAATTAAATCTCTCACTGCCGAAAGCGCCTCTGGCGTGGATGGCATGGTGAACTCTACCACAGTATGTGCCGGGGAGCTATCAGGCGCCGGACTCGACGGCCCTCGTGGGACCTGAATCAACGGTGCCGCGGCGGGTATCGGCGCCGGGCGGTCCAATCTGGGCACACTCTCTGGCTGCGGCGGGGTCTTGGCCTTCTTCGACCTCGGAAGGCCGGGTGGGATCGCAGCTATACCTTATCCTTGTGGAACACCGTATACGGTGGTTCCGATGTGAGCGCCCGGAGCTAAGACACACACCTCGCTGAGGTGATAGCTACAATAAAGGATGTCTTCCAAGAAAGGTACAGGAGCGAGCAGGTGGCCATCGGCTCGAATGGGGCACCCATGAGTCTGAATAGGATGAGGTTAAGTTCCCATGTAGGGACTGGTTCTCAAATTTGTGAGAACAGGCGCTCCAACCCCATGAGAAATCTGCTGACCATGGCATTGGAGAAGACCGAGCGCCCGTTTTCACCCAGGTGAAAAGCCGAAATAGCTGCCAGGTGCACCCTGATAGAAGATATTACCAAGCCCTGCTGCTTTAAGGGCAGGAGGTAGTCCAAGATGACAGGTATTGACGCCTGCAGGGGGATCATATGATTCCGGGTGCACCAGAAGGAAATACGCTTCCACTTGGCTAAGTACGTGGACTTGGTAGAGGGCTTCCTGATACCCAAAAGGATCTGCTGGACCAAGTGAGAAGAGCACAGCTCAGACTTATTTAGCCATGCAGCATCTACGCTGTGAGGTGGAGAGATTGCAGGTCGGGATGACAGAGTCGACTGTGATCCTGAGCGACCAGGTCTGGCCACAGCGGGAGTGGAATCGGGATGTCTACCGACAGCTGTAGAAGAGTGGTATACCAGGGCTGTCTGGGCCACGCCGGGGTGACCAGAATCAGATGGACTCTGTCCGGGTGCAGCTTGATTAGAACCTTGTGGACTAGCGAGAATGGAGGAAAGCTGTAACACAGGTGATCCTCCCACTGAATTAGGAAGGCATCCAACAGGGAACCCGGAGAGCGCCCTTGGAAAGAGCAGAACACCTGGCATTTCCAATTCTCGCAAGAGGCGAATAGGTCTATCAGGGGAAAGCCCCACTTCAGGAATACAGAGTGGATGACGTCCGGGCGAACCAACCACTCGTGAGCCTGGAATGATCTGCTGAGATGGTCCGCTAAGGTGTTCTGGACCCTTGGGAATAACAACACTACCAGATGGATCGAGTGGGCTATGCAGAATTCCCACAGACGAGTGGTCTCCTGACAGAGGAGGGACGACCGGGCTCCCCCTTGCTTGTTGATGTAAAACACGGCCGTAGTGTTGTCTGTGAGGACTGCAACACAATGGCCTTAAATGCGCTCTTGGAATGGTTGAAATGCCAGGCACACTGCTCTGAGTTCCTGTATGTTTATGTGCAGGGATAACTCTACTGCTGACCATAACCTGTGTATGGAGGTTCCCGAGGTGGGCTCCCCATCGCAGGGATGATGCATCTGTGACTAGGGACACGGAGGGCTGCGGGTCGTGAAATCGCACCTCTTGGCACACTATTTGGGTTCCAGCCACCAGCATAGAGAGGCTAATAGCCCTGGTGGGATGGTAACCACTGTGCTCAAGCTGTTCCGACCTGGGCAGTATGCTGTTGATAGCCAGGCTTGGAGTGGACGTAGTCGCAGCCCGGCGTGCCTGGTCACAAACGTGCAAGAGGCCATGTGTCCCAGGAGGCATAGGCATGTTTTCACGGTCAAAGTCAGGAAGCTTTGCAGACTGTGGATGATGTTCACCAGAGATTGGCAGCAGAATTGCCCAGGCTAGGCCTGAATCTAATACTGCTCCTATGAATTCTATCCTCTGGGCTGGTACCAGAGTGGATTTCACGACACTGAGCAGGAGGCCCAGCCGATTGAACACGTTCATGGTGAGCTGAACATGAGACTGCACCTGATCCCTGCAGTGATCCCGAATAAGCCAGTCGTCAAGATATGGGAACACTTGGACCTGCTGCTGACAAAGAGAGGCCGCCACCACAGCCATGCATTTGGTAAACAACCTGGGGGCCATGGATAGGCCAAAAGGAAGGATGGTGAATTGAAAGTGCTGTTGATTGACCACGAAGCAAAGGTAGCATCTGTGCACTGGGTAGATCGCCATGTGGAAGTACGCGTCCTTCATGTCGACGGCGGCGTACCAGTCTCCAGGATCTAGGGAAGGAATAAATGGAAGGAATAAATGGTCCCTAGTGAGACCATGCAGAACTTCAACTTCACCATAAATTTTTTGAGCCCACGTTGGTCCAGATGCCCTTGGCCTTGGGGATTAGAAAATAGCAGGAATAAAAGTCCTGGCCCCTTGACTCTCCCAGAACCTCCTCTATTGCTCCCAAATCCAGGAATGATTGGATCTCCTATAGAAAGAGGTACTTGTGAGAAGGGTCCCTGAAGAGGGATGGGGAAGGGGTGGGGAAGCAAATTAGAGGTAGTATCCCCTTTCTACCATGCGTAGGACCCAATGGTCCGATGTTGTATAAGATCACGCATGGAGGAAATGGGAGACATGATTTTGGAAAGGCGGGCAAGGATCCTGAATGGAGACTGGTGGTCCGTCCTCAGGTGCACCTTCAAAAGTTCTGCTTAGGCCCTGCCGATGGTTTGGGAGGGCCCTATCCTTGGCTGGCTTGGTGCCCAGTTTGTTTCCTTTTACCACCTCGGCCGCATCGTCTAAAGAAGTCCTGTCTCGGCCAAGGGGGAGGGTATGACCTCTGAGGCTGTGGTCTGAAGGACCTTCTCTGTGTTACTGGGGTATGCATTCCCAGAGAGCGCATGATAATTCTCAAGTCCTTCAGCTTCTGCAGCCTTGAGTCTGTCTTCTCGGAGAATAGGTCCTAGAGGATCTGCTGCAACTCTGGTGGTAAGCCAGAGACCTGCAACCACGGGACGTGGCGCATGGCTATGCCTGAGGCCAGGGTCCTACCTGCTAAGTCTGCCATGTCCAGAGAGGCTTGTAGGGAGGTTCTGGCCACCTTCTTGCCCTCCTCTATTATAGCCCCAAATTCCTCTCTGGATTCCTGTGGAACCAACTCCTTGAATTTCGCTATAGAGTGCCACGAATTATAGTCATATCAGCTCAGGAGTGCCTGCTGGTTGGCCACCCTGAGCTGCAAGCCTCTGGCTGAGTACACCTTGTGCCCAAATAAGTCTAGCATCTAGCATCCTTTGATTTAGGCACTGGGGCCTGCTGACCGTACCACTCCTTTTCGTTGACCGAAGCCATGACAAGAAAGCATGATTGGGGGTGCGTATAGAGGTACGTGTAGTCCTTTGAAGGGACAAAGTACTTCCTTTCCACCCCCTTGGCCATAGGTGGAACAAAGGCTGGCGATTGCCAGATTGCCTTGGCATTGGCCTGTATGGTTCATATTATGGGGAGGGTAACACTGGACGGTGTCTTCATGGACAGAATGTCCACCACAGGGTCCTCTGCCTCCACCACCTCCTCTACCTAGAGGTTTATACTGCACACCACTCTGCGGAGAGTTCCTGGTGGGCGTGGAGGTCCATAGGAGGAGGGCCCAAAATCATAGTCCCCGCCACTGCCTCATCGGATGAGGACAAGGAAGATATCCCTGGGACTAAGGGATCCTGCGTGAGGTCCTCTTGTGGAGGATCTTGTTGCTCAAGGTCCATCATGCTAGGAGCATGGGCCTGCGTTGGCACTGGAGCAGTCGCCTCAGAGCCTGGGGAGTGGGGAACAACACAGAGGCCTCCGAAGGGGCAGAACAAGAAGCCCCCGAAGGAGCCCCCTGGGCCTGATGGTATGCCCAGGGGCTCCAAAAGGACCACCTGGGGGTGCGTGGCCCGGGCCCTGGCCTTCTTCTAGCCACTGGCCTGTACTGCCCTCACCCTCGTCCTGGGTGTAGTAGCCACCTTGCAAGCGTGATGATGCAGAGGTGGAGAGAGATGGTCAAGGTGGTGCTGTACGCGCCAGTGCTGAGTACCCCGGTGCTTATGGTGCCAGGGATCGGTGCCATGAGGAAGAATGGTATGGAGACGTCAATCCGTGCCTGCAGTCATATCGGTACCGGGAGCCTGATCTGGATCTTGATGGCGACCTCCAGTGAGATTAGCATCGGGATCAGCTCTGGGTCGAGTGCCGCTCTGAGCGGTGATGGGAGTCCAATTGGTACCAGCCGTAATGCAATTTGGATCTCCACAAGCCGGAGCAGCATTGCAAGTACGACCAGCGCTGAGAGCGAGAACAGTGCCAGGACTGCGAGCGACGCCATGATGGGTGCCAGGAAGAAGATTGGGACCGGTGTCGTCCTTCACTCAGCGACAGTGGTCACATGAGGGACAGCTTTCCCTTTAACAGAACCATGCCAGAGGTGCTGCCGGCTGCAGAGACGTCAGCTCTGTGAGCATGATCAAGTCCCATGCCACTGAAAAGATCTCCAGTGTGGAGGGTAGTCTCAGCTCAACCGCGGTGTACACTGAGGAGCTTATGTGCACCAGACTTGATGGCCCTTCCGACGGAGTCAATGGGGCAGGAGCCGATATTTGTCCTATGCACTCTGGCAATGGACATGGCTCCAACTGCAGTGCGGGAAGCGTCAGCGGCTGCCGCACCAACAAACAAGAAGTGACCAGCACCTGCTTGGGCTGCTTCTTCTTCTGGCTCAGAGACAGAGACCTCTGCTGCTCTAGTGGAGGTGCCGAGGAGATCTGGCGCCGCGAGTCTTTGCTAGAGTCCAAACGCAGTGCCGGACCAGTCGGTGCTGCAGGGGCACTCCGCACTGAGGACGACGGTGACGAGTCTCAGCACACGAAGAAAGGGATCGAGTTGCTTCAGTCTAAAGTCCTGCTTCTTCCTGGTCCTCGGCTTGAAGGCTTTGCAAATGCGACACTTCTCTGCTTGGTGGGATTCCCCCAGACACCTTAGGTAAGAATCGTGGGAGTCTCCCATTGGCATTGGCCTCTGGCTAGCCGAACAGGGTTTGAAGCCCAGAGACCCAGGCATGGGCCTGGGTACCGGGATAGGGGAGAAGGTAGAACACTCCGTTCCCCCACACTGATTAAACGAACTCTAACTATACTAAGTAATTCACAACTATTAACAATTAATCAGAAACTATTCACAGGTACTAAAGCAAATGCTAGGAAAAGTGGAGATCAGCTAAGCTGCGCTCCACAGAACCAATGACTGTCTTGAGCGGTAAGAGGGGAGGGGGTGCTGGGTCGGCTGAGGCATATCCGGCGCCATAACGGTGCCTCAGCCGACCCACTAAGTGTTGCTAGGGTAAAAATCTTCCGACGATCGTGCATGTGGCGCGTGCACACCCCATTGAAATCGATACGAACAAGCACTCGAACAACAGGTAGGTGTATGACCTGATTCATGTGGCATTCAGAGGGAACCTTTGGAATGAACATTGGGGGTAATGTCACATAAACCTTCTCCTTATGGAACATTGTGTAGGGAGGGGTCTGCCATGAAGGACCCAAACTCACCTGCTCTTGTGGTAGAGGAGATAGCTTTCAGAAAGGCCGCCCTCAGAGACAAATGAAGAAGGGAGAAGGAGGCTAAAAGTTTTAATGGAGGATTCATGAGTGCTTACGGTCCAAGGCAGAAGTCCCAGATTGGCCTAGGTTTCAGTAGCAGATGAAAGGTTCTGGCAGGATTGTCACCTGTACCTCCTAGTAGGAGCAACTCATGAGCAACTGGTCATTGAGATAGGGAAATACCTACCGGAGTAGCCAGGGTATGCAGATATGCTTCCACCCTGGATAGCATCTTCATGAAAATCCTTGGGGTCATCAAGAGACTGAAAAGAAGCAGCTTGCATTGATAACGGTCTTGGCCCACTGTAAAATGCAGGAACCTCCTGTGTGCTGGGTGAATGTCTATGTGGAAATAGGCATCCTTCAAATAAAAGACCTGCACACCAGCCATCTTTGTTCAGAGAGGAGATTATAAAAGCAGAGGGTGATCATTCTGAGCGGCAGATGAAAATATTGAGTTATTTGAGATCCAGAATTGGTCTCCAATCTTCCTTCTTTTGGGAAATGAGGAAATACCTTGAATAACCCTGCACCCTTGTGCTGAAGAGACACTATCACTCCTAGCTGGAGCAAGGAGTCTACCTCCTGTCTGAGTGTCCTCTCATGAAAGGGGTCCCTGAAGAGGGACAGGGAAGGAGGTTTTGTGGTGTGGATGGACAGAAATTCTATAATATAACGGGTAGTACCAATCTCTAGGCCCCTCTGTTCACCATGATACGACGTCACGCTTGAGAGAAACAGACCAAATGGCCACCGAATGGATGCTAACTGATAAGGAGGCTGGTTTGCAGCTCTTGAGGATCCTGTCAAAAGCATTCTTTCGTGGGAAGATGGGGGTGGGGAGTGAATGACAGAGGGAAGTTCTGCCTGCTGTGCTGCACTCCCTGATATTTCCTGGGAGCCTCACAGGATCTTTGGTGGTAAACTGCTGAAGAGCAGGATGTTGTTTGTCTGGCAGTGGTTTGGAGCATTTTCTCTGAGGTGCCGGGGTGTATATACCCAGGAAGCAAAGGGTTGCACGGGGTCCTTAATGGTATTCAGTGATTTTTTGTCACTGAATAGGCTGTTGCCCTTGACAGAAAGATCCTCCACAACAGCATAAGCTTCACTGGGAAACCCAGAGATTTGGAGCCCTGGAGCTTGTCTCATGACACAAGGTGTCACTATGGAGTGAGAAGCTCTGTCTGCTGCGTCTACTGAAGCTTGGAGAGACAATCCAGCTATTAAGCTTACTATCATTGATGATGGCCTGGGATTGTAATCTAAACTGCAGGGGTAATTTGTTAGTGAACTCAAAGTTTATTATAATTAATGAAATCACATTTAGCCGTCAAGGCCTGATAATTCTCAGTGTGGAATAGTAGGCTAGCTAGGGTGAAACTCTTTTTTCCAAAGAGGTCTAATTTTGATCCTTGTTGGAGGGACCAGACCCAGGTTGGTGCAGATGACAATGCTCAGTGATGGCCTGAACCACTAGGGACCTTGCAATGGGGGGCAAAGACAAGTATTCTTCTTTTTAGAGGGTACAGAGTATTTCTTCTCTGTTCTTGTCAGAGTGGGGACAAAAGTGGCTGGGTTTGTCAGACCATCTTGGCTGGTTCTTATTATGGTCTCCTTGATTGGAAGTGCAACCTTGCTAGAGCCTGCACTCTGGAGAACATCCAGCAGCTTGAAAATGGTTTCCTGAATTTCTTCCAGGGCAATCTGGAGCGCATTCATAATTCTCCTTGGGAGCTCCTGGAAATGTTCATTGTCATCAGGTGGCGATGGTGAGGCACATGCAACTGCCTCAGATGAGGCCAAAAGTGCCTCAAGGACAAGTAGGTCCATTTGTTCAGGTTGTTCTTCCTCCTTATAGTGGCCCTGAGTAAAGCGTGGTTCTTTCTTATGAGACAACCTACATCTGAACTCCTTCTCTGATCTTCTGAACTCAGGCGGCCTCAGATATGGATCCCAGGAGCCTCAGTAGGGACAGCATAAGGGATCATATGGGTAAGGAAATGGTTCCGATGGGGAAAGTGCCATTCGTCTCTATCATAGCTTTCCTACTCAGATTTGAACCTTAGCGTTCATAACCTGAGCAGCTAGCATGAACCCCTCTAAGCTTAATTACCAGCTTAGATCTGATCTCGCTGCCACCAGCCAAGAATTTCCAGTGTCTTGGCTCACTCTGGTCTCCCCAAAACCTTCCCTGGGGGACCCCAAGACTCAGAGGCTCTGAGTCTTACCACAAAGGGAAATAAACCATTCCCCCCACCTCTCTCCCACCCAGAATTTCCTCTCTGGGCTAACCTGAGAGTTACTGATGCAACCTCTTTACATCACAATACCAAGAAGCATGTCTCCTCTCTTCCACAAAGAGACAACCCCAAAGACAAGGAAACAGAAAAGATTCTCTCTCTCTTCCCCCGTAGCTTCTTCCCGCCCTGGGACACTAGGAAAGTTAAACACAGAGAGCAGTTTCCCCCTCCCCCCGTCTTTCCTTTCTCCCACCAATTTCCTGGTGGGTCAACTAGAAAAAAAATCAACATGTCTTAAAAAGCAAAACTTTATATAAAAAGAAAGAAAACACATAAACATAGTCTCTGCATCAAGTTGACAAATACAGGGTCACTTACTTAAAAGAAAAATATGAATAAACAATAGAAAAGGGATAAACAGCCTTACCCAAAAACAATACAATTTAAAGTACTTATATAGCCAAATACACATAAAGACTCCACCAGCCAGATACATAGATGCAAATACAGCAAAACAATTTAAAAGACTATACTTTTGCTAACTTTGTACTTACAACTGGGAAACAGAAGATTAGAAGGACTGGAAATAGACCCTCTCATAGCTGAGAGAGCACAGAACAGACAAAGACCCAAGACCAAGAAACACCCCCAAATTCCCTCCCTTTAGCTTTGAAAAATCTGGTTTCCTGATTGGTCCTCTTGTCACGTGTTTGGTTCCCTTTGTTAACCCTTTACAGGTAAAAGAACCATTAACACTTAGCTATCTGTTTATGACAGTCTCAAGCTGGGTAGTGTGTCCTGTAGGAGTGAAAGGATGCCCTAAAGACTCTGCAACTTCTATAGGGTCTAGTAGCACATCTCAATATGATCTGTGGAGCTGCTCTCTCAGTCTCAGGTATGCCAGAAGAATACAAGTCCTCAGCTTTCACAAGTGGACTGCTGGTACTAGGTGTCTTGTGACACCTCGGCTGGTCAGCGGTAGCCACGAATGGTGCATCAAAGGTGTGGGTACCTCTCTAGTGATCACCATTTCCAAGATATCATCAACTCCGGGTCAGAATACACAGCCAGGCTGTTGAGGATAGTATTGCCAGCCATGAGGGATGGAGAGTGTGAGGGGCTTCTGCCTCCTGGCACAATCGATAATGCTGATTTTGGCTGGGCAGTGACACGGTGCAGTACTGTCAGTGTAGGGGGCAATCTCTCCTTTTCTTTGATGGCACTGGGACCAGTCACACCCATCAGTGGTTTTGAAGCACTCTTGGCTCTCAGTACTGACACCTCAGACCTGTGTTCCCTGTGAGCTCCTGACACACCAATATTGGGGCATGGAGTCTCACCAGACATGGAGGCTGTAGGAGAAGAAGTCCTCTTCTTGGATGAGGACTTAGGAGGAGATTTCTCTCACTTTTTGAGAGAGTACTTGCGCTCCCTCCTGTCTGCTCCACTTGCTAGGGTCTGTAACTCTGCCCTCTGATGATCTGAAACCCAGGAGTACCATACTTGGAGGGACAGTTCTTGGTACCTCAAGCCAATGTACAGAGGGTCAGACAACCTAGGGTCAAACTGCAGTCTCATCGATCATTTGATCAAGAGTTTTCTGAGCCAGAACTTTTGAGATATCTGGGTTCAGATGCGAAAGGAACAACAAACATTGCAATTGGAGGGGATGTGGGACACTCCCCCCCGACCAAGGAAATACAAACAAGTGCAATGGCAATCACTAATCAAGAAGACCTGAGGGCAGGCCACGCAGGTCTTAAAGCTGGGGTTCTTAGGTATAATAAATACTCCATGTGGTGGGGTATCAGGTGGAGGAGTCAAGCCCCTTACTAACACTGTCTATCTAAATCACTCAAATTAGCTAACAATCTAGAAAAATATAAAAACACTTTATAGAAGAAACTTTAATTCAAAGCGGAATGCTAACAAAGTTGAGGACACTAGTGGGATTCCATCTCAAGCTAAGAGTGGTAGAAAGGAACTGAGGAGGCAGTCAGTTCACACCTTGGTTGAGAGCACAAGGAGATAGAGGTCACAGTCATGGACCAATGGACACTGCCAATGAAAACCTTTCCAGTCTCAGGTGCATGTGCACCTCTAGTGCTATACAGCAGGGACCATCACTCGAAGAACTCCTGCCTCTTTTGTACTGCTATACAATACAAGAAGTCTATAGAGACCTTTCCCGTATACAATCCCTTTTCTAGATTTTATATTACCTCTTCTGCAAGAACACTAAGCCAATCAAACTGTGTCTTAAAGTACGTGGACTTTGCTACTCAGATACCTGATTTCAGAGTTTCTTGTCATAGATAGGCTAATTAGTCAAACCTCACACTGGTAGTGCTAAAACATAGCAACTCTAACCAGTGATTTCCGAGCATACCCCAAAGAGCCAGGTATTGAAATTAGTGTGCTCTATATACGTGAAGTCACCAGGCTAGCTTGACAATTTAGTGAGAGAAAATAATTTGAGAGTTCAGGAATGTGTGCAGTTTAGAAACATTTGTCTCCCAATGAATGGAAGTGGGATTCCAATTAGAAGAACAAACTGCAGTATGACCAAATCCAAAGGGAAAGAGAGTAGAATAGTGATAAGCCATATGGTAGACCATTGATGATCTGTGCATATGGAGAATGAGAGGTATATGGTGTGGTGAGGGGCTTGGTGTTACTGCGTGTGCTGACTGTGTTGTTGTGTGTATGGCTGTGCTGGTTTGTGTCTCAAGGTTTGTGCTGGGGGATTTTGTGTTGATTTGTGTCGGTGGTGAATTGAGGGGTTTGTGCTATGGTGAGAAGCTATTATTTGGGCTTATAATGTATGCCTTTTGTGTTGTGTGAATGGTTTTGAAGAATTGTGGTAACTGGGCCAAGTAAACCACCATTTGTGCAATTTCCTTCATACAACCAATGAAACTGTCACATGCAAATTAGCTGTATAATAAGGTTGATGACTGGTTGAGTTAACTCTGATATCACCATGGTTTAGGACTCTTGATTTGATATAGATACATGCCTTACAGTTGAATGGGTAAAAAGAATAGGAGTACTTGTGGCACCTCTGAGACTAACACATTTATCTGAGCATAAGCTTTTGTGGGCTACAGCCCACTTCACTGAATAGGTGAAATTTGTACAGTTAAATGCATGAGAATTTAAAAATGGACACTAATAGATAGCAAAAATCAGTGATGACTGAACCTGGTGAGAGTCTGAAAAAAACAACTCTTAACCTGTTTGTTTCCTTGCTTCATGCTGACTCTACAAACATTGTAGGCATCAGAGTGACATACAGAGAGGAGATAAACCTGGAATATTATATAGATACACAACTAAGGTGACTAAAATGCAGCTCTTGGACCAAATTATGTCCACAGAGTTCTGTAATTCAGCTTTCATCACATCTTTAATTTTGAGGCACAGCCCACATTCACAACAGGCCCTGGCATGCTCCAGCTTGATCTAAGTATGTCAGGGTTCCCTCCCCCCTCTGAACCCTGGGGTACAGATGTAGGGACCCACATGAAAGGCCCCCTAAGCTTATTTCTATCAGTGTAGGTTAAAAACTTCCCCAAGGCACAAATCCTTTCCTTGCCCTTGGATGCTATTGCTACCACCACAAAGTAGGGTGACCAGATGTCCCGATTATATAGGGACAGTCTTGATATTTGAGCCTCTCTCTTATATAGAAGTCTATTACTCCCCACCTTCATCTCGATTTTTCACACTTGCTGTCTGGTCACCCTACCACCAAGTGATTTAGACAAAGATTCAGGAAAAGGACCACTTGGAGTTCCTAATTCCCCAAAATATCCCCCCCCAGACCCTTCACCCCCTTTCCTGGAGGGCTTGAGAATAGTATACTAACCAATAGGTTAACAAAGTGAGCAGAGACCAGACCCTTGGGTTTTTAGGACACTAAAAACCAATCAGGTTCTTAAAAGAACAACTTTATTATAAAGAAAAAAGTAAAAGAAGCACCTCTGTAAAATCAGGATGGAAGGTAATTTTACAGAGTAATAAAAAGATTTAAAACACAGAGGATTTCCCTCTAGGCTCAACTTCAAAGTTACAAGAACAGGACTAAATCTCCTCCTTAGCATGGGGAAAATTAACAAGCTAAACCAAAAGATAATCTAATGCATTTCCTTGCTATTACTTACAATTTCTGTAATCCTTGATGTATCATTTCAGTAGGAGCTGGGTTACCTGCTTGGTCTCTCTTTTTGTCCTGAGAGGGAACAGCAAAGAGAGCACAAACAAAACCTCCCCCTGCCCCAGATTTCAAAGTATCTTCTTTCCTTATTGGTCCTTTTGGGTCAGGTGCAAACCAGGTTATTTGAGCTTCTTAACACCTTACAGGTAAAGGAGGGATTTTATGCTACTCTTAGCTGTATGTTTATGACAAAGTACAAGATTGTTTTGATCAGCATGAAACATTGCATGCCGGGCCCAGGGAGCTCCTCCAGAGCATTTGTGTGCATGGCTGCCATTTGCTCCGTTTTATGATACCACAGGGTTCCTATCAAGGTGCTAAATAAAAAATTTAAAAAGAGCAAGGACGACTAAGAATGGTAAAAATGGTAAAAATATTGATGATAAAAACAAAACATTCTATTCCTAAACTAATCTTTCATATTTCAATGGCAGACAATACAGTATTGTAAAACAAAATTCTTACAGCAGCACAGGGAAACCTCCAAAGGTGAAGTCATTTTACAAAATGGTTACACATTAGTTTGCTCTATTTATTTTCTACAAACATTTCAAAGAAGAAGATTTTTGTGTAAATTAAAGTTTGTTGCAGTGTGTTTTAAAGAGCAGTCTTCAGTTCATCAATTACCAATCTCTAATTACAAGCTGCCTTTCACATCAGATTTGCATCACAAAACTGCAACATATACTAATCTAGACCTTGGATTTGTCTGAATTATGTATAGCTTTCTGAATGAACGTCCTGTACCAACACAGTATACTGTGGCAGCTGAAATGCTGAAACAATCTCTCACAGGTAAACAATCATATTTCTGAATTATCTCATTTTCTTTCTTTGCCCTGCATAGTTCCCGTCTATTTTTCACCCTAGAGTAATGTCTATTGTCTGCCCAAAGACTTATGTGTACTAATGTCTCCAAGGAATTGTTCAGTCTGCATTAAAATCTTCCACAAAGATAGCGACTGAAGGGTAAAACACAGAAAAGGAAAATGAACATGCTCCTCCTGGGTGGTATCCAAAGATTTCATCCTCCAGAGAAAGAGAGAGAGAGAGAGAAAGACTGGAAAGGGGGGGTGCATGAAAGACATTGTAACTGTATAATGGACTCTGATTTTTGTGCCTTTTTGACATCATAATTGTGTAACAGTTTTACTATCTTTGTGAAAGAGATATTGTTTTTCATGTAACAAAACAAACTGTAACTGACTTGTACATTTGGTGAGTTTCCTGGCTATATATTTATAAATTTCCAATTTAGGAATGTCACAAGACTCAGAAAACAGACACTTAGATCCTACCTTGCTGAGGACCACATACGTACCTGGTTCGACAAACAAAGTTTTTCACCTATCAGAATCCAACCAAGGCTAGGCTCTTAGTAAAAAATCTTGTTAGGTCTGACTGTTTGGTAATTGAGTTATTGTGATCAGTTCAGTTCTTAGTAGATAATTATAGCTTCTCTGATATGGATATCTATAACTGGTATCCAGAAAGGCCAAGGATTGAATGGGCATGGGGTCTTCCTTCAAATCCACTGAAGTATTTTCTCAAAAATAGGTCTTAAGTACATTGTTGGGACACTGAGTGGATTTCGGCAGTGTTAACGACCGTACTGTGCCTGTTTTTTGGATAGATGACTTCAGTATCGAGTCAATGAAAACTACATTCACTAAAAGGTGTTTTAAAGATAAATTAAACCAAAAGCTCAAGTCATCTTTAAATGCGTTGATCAGCCTTGTTCCATCTGGAATATTTTTTAGACTTTCTCCACGATAGCTGATCAATCTATTACACGACTGAGACAACAAATATTCTCTCACAATTATAGGTTTGGCTTAGGGGCACCTAACGAAAGTTACAGTGAAAAGAAGTTTGCTCCTTAATGTTTTGGTGATACATTATTAAATTATGTTGTATTTACCAATGTATCTGTATTAATACACTCCTTGTAGGTTAAAGATGCTCTTTGCTGAAAGCAGCAGTTTGCTAACTTGACAGCTGAATACTGATTGAAGTAAAATTCATTTTGGCGACATTAACTAACAAACTGCCAGGCAAGCACAATGGAGTTAGTGAGTTGACTCTATTCCATTGCTGCTAGCTTAAGATTTATACTTGTATAGATGTGGGGGCATTTTCTGGTTTAAGCAATATAACAGATTGACCAGGTCTCATGGAGAAGGGTCTAAAGAATATTTCAGATGGAACGAGGCTTGTCATGCATTTAAAGATGTTCTGAGACTCTGCTTTACTTTATCTTAAACACTGTTACTAAAATTGGTATTGGTTAAAAGTTCCACGTGATCCTTGGACACCAGCTGAAGTCATAGGTACAGACACTTAAATCTGAATTTCAAAGTGCTTTATAACAGGACTGCCTGCCCCTTTAAGTCTCATGACTACAGAAGGACAGTGGCCTGCTGGAGCCGTTGACAGGATAGTAGTCCTGGACCAGATGACTCAGTAGAGAATTGCCACAGGGTCAGTCATCTAAGCAGTAAAACGAGCCACTGTAGCTGGAATCACAGTCTGGAACCCTATCCACAGATCACAATGAAAAATCAAATGAAGATGCAAATGAAGTAAAAATCTTAAATGAATCCACATGTTCCATAGAATCTCTATGGATCGTAATTCCATGCTCTAATAAGAATATAACAGTAGGGATCTATTATTGACCAACTGACCAGGAAAGTGATAGTGACGATGAAATGCTAAGGGAGATTAGAGAGGCTATCAAAATAAAGAACTCAATAATAGTGGAGGATTTCAATTAGCCCCATATTGATTGGGTATATGTCACCTCAGGATGAAATGCAGACACAAAGTTTCTCGATACTTTAAATGACTGCTTCTTGGACTAGCTGGTACAGGAATCCACAAGGGGAGAGGCAATTCTCAATTTAGTCCTGAGTGGAGCACAGGATCTGGTCCAAGAGGTAACTATAATAGGACTGCTTGGAAATAGTGACCATAATGTAATAACATTTAACATTCCTGTGGCGGGAAGAACTCCTCAACAGCCCAACACTGTGGCATTTAATTTCAGAAAGGAGAACAATGCAAAAGTGAGGAGGCTAGTTAAACAGAAATTAAAAGGTACAGTGATTAAAGTGAAATCCCTGCAAGCTGCATGGACACTTTTCAAAGACATCATAATAGAGGCCCAACCTAAATGTATACCCCAAATTAAAAAAAAACAAAACAAAACAAACAAAACACCAAAAGAACTAAAGAAGAGTCACCATGGCTTAACAACCATCCAAAAGTAGCAGTGAGAGATAAAAAGGCATCTTTTAAAAAGTGGAAGTCAAATCCTAGTGAGGTAAATAGAAATATTTACACTGCCAAATTAAGTGTAAATATGTAATAAGAAAAGCCAAAAAGGAGTTTGAAGAACAGCTAGCCCAAAACTCCAAAGGTAATAACAAAATGTTTTTTTAAGTACATTAGAAGCAGGAAGCCTGCTAAACAACCAGTGGGGACCCAGGATGATCGAGATGCAAAAACGATTAAGTCATTGCTGAAAAACTAAATGAATCCTTTGCTTCAGTCTTCATGGCTGAGGTTGTTAGGGAGATTCCCAAACCTGAGCCATCCTTTGTAGGTGACAAATCTGAGGAATTGTCACAGATTGAAGTGTCACTAGAGGAAGTTTTGGAATCAATTGATAAACTTTACAGTAACAAGTCCCTGGGACCAGATGGCATTCACCCAAGAGTTCTGAAAGAACTCACATGTGAAACTGTAGACTATTAACTATGTTTTTTAACCTGTCCTTTAAATCGGCTTCTATACCCAATGACTGGAAAATACCTAATGTAACGCTAACATTTAAAAAGGGCTCTAGAGGAGATCCCGGCAATTACAGACCGATAAGTTTAACATTAATACTGTGCAAATGAGTTGAAGCAACAGTAAAGAATAAAAATGTCAGAGACATAGAACAACAAATTGTTGAGCAAAAGTCAACATGGTTTCTGTAAAGGGAAATCATGTCTTACTTATCTATTACAGTTCTTTGAAGGAGTAAACAAACATATGGACAAGGGAGAACCAGTGCACACAGCGTACTTAGATTTCCAGAAAGCCTTTGACAAAGTCCCTCACCAAAGGCTCTTACGCAAATTAAGTTGTCATAGGATAAGAGGAAAGATCCTGTCACGGATTGAGAAACGGTTAAAAGACAGGGAACAAAGGGTCTGGAGAAAGGGGTAAACAATGAGGTGGCAAAGTTAGCAGATAATATTAAACTGCTCAAGATAGTTAAGACCAAAGCAAACTGTGAAGAACTTCAAAAAGATCTCTCAAAAACTAAGTGATTGGGCAACAAAATGACAAATGAAATTTAATTTGGATAAATGTTAAGTAATGCACATTGGGAAAAATAATCCCAATTATACATACAATATGATGGGGGCTAATTTAGCTACAACGAATCAGGAAAGAGATCTTGGAGTCATCACGGATAGCTCTCTGAAGATGTCCACGCAATGTGCAATGGCAGTCAAAAAAGCAACAGGATGTTAGGAATCATTCAAAAAGGAATAGAGAATAAGATGGAGAGTATCTTATTGTCCTTATATAAATCCATGGTACACCCATATCTTGAATACTGCGTACAGATGTGGTCTTCTCGATTACTTGCATTAGAAAAGTTCAGAGAAGGGCACTAAAAATGAATTAGGGTTTGGAATGGGTCCCATGTGAGGAGAGATTAAAGAGACACTAGGACTTTCAGGCTTGGAAAACGAGGAGACTAAGGGGGTATAATAGAGAGTATATAAAATCATAGTAGGTGTGAAAATGAACATGGAAAGTTATCTTACTTGTTCCAGCATAATATAAGAACTAGGGTTACCAAAGAAATTAATGGCATAGGTTTAAAACAATAAAAGGAAGTTCTTTCACGCAGCGCAACGTCTAACTGTGGAACTCCTTGCGCTGAGGAGGCTGTGAAGCTAGGACTATAAAAGGGTTTAAAAGCGAACTAGATAAATTCATGAGGGTCTAAGTCATTAATGGCTATTAGCCAGGATGAATAAGGTGGTGTAGCCTCCTGTTGTCAGAGGCGGAGATGGATGGCAAGAGGAGCTCACGTGATCATTTCCTGTAGGTTCATCCCTCTGGGGACCTGCATTGGCCACTGTCAGTAGACAGGCTTACTGGCTGCTGGATGGACCTTGGGTCCTGACCCAGTATGCATTTTATTTGTAATGCATGTAAAATGCAACCACAGAATTACAGTTATTTTTCTCTTATTGGCATCTCCCCTGAACAAATTGCAGGTAGATAAACAATCAACATTTTTTTAAAAACAATTGTTTTAAGTTAAAAACAATTTTTTTGTGATAAATTGCTTTTGAGAAAGTAAAGATACCTTATAGCTATTTACAGAGATAATTTTTACTTTTTATTTCTTTTATTAAAAGCTTTTCTTTTTTAAAGACCTGATTGATTTTTTCCCCTTGTTAAGGCTCAAAGGAACTGAGTCTGTATTCACCAGGGAATTGGTGGGAGAAGAGGGGGGGGGAAGGTGAATTTCCTCTTTCTTTTAGATTCACAGAGCTTGAATCTGTATTGCCTCTGGGTGAGGGGAAAAGGGGAGGGGGGAAGGGACTTTCCTCTCTGTTTTAAGATTCAAGGAGTTTGAATCACAGTGATCTCCTAGTGTACCCAGGGAGGAAAAGATCTGGGAGGAAGAAAAGGGAAGGGGGGAATGGTTTATTCCCCTTTGTTGTGAGACTCAAGAGGTTTGGGTCTTGTGGTCCCCAGGGAAGGATTTGGGGAATCAGAAGTGTCCCAAAACACTATACTTTTGGGTGGTGGCAGTCTATCAGATCTAAGCTGGTAATTAAGCTTAGAGGAATTCATGCTGGTACCCCATCTTTTGGACTCTAAGGTTCAGAGTGGAGTTTTATACCATGACACATGCTTTCCAGTAACGACATGTTGGATGATGAAATCATTCAGTGACGGGCAAACACAAGCTTGGCATGTGGCAGGCTCATCCACAAGCTCTGTTGGGAACATGGTGGCTGCTAGGAACCAAGATAAACATCGATCATGCTTTTGTAATCACATTATTCCTCCACAGCTGCAAGACATGGACATTCTACCAATGTCACATCAAACAGCTGGAGAACTTCCACCTTCGTTGCCTAAGATCCATCTGCAACATCAAGTGGCAGGACAGGATCCCAAATACCAAAGACCTAATCAGAGGTGCCAACTCCCTGGCATTGAGACCATGCTCATCAGGGCTCAACTTTGCTGGATCAGCCATATAATCTGCATGGAGCTCTCCTGTGTACTGAAAGCAGTGTTTCACAGCCAACCGAGCATTAGAACCTCCTCTATGGGTCGACTTATCCTTAGACATAAATACACCTTGAAGGCCAACCTCAAGATAGACATTAGAACCTGGGAACTCGTTGCGCTGGACAAACCTAGATAAAGAGGTCTGTGTCATGAGACTGTGATGAATTTTGAGTAGTGGCATATGAAGTCTCTGCAGGAGAAGAGAGCATGTCATAAGGCCAAGGCCTCAAACCCTCTCCTCAACAATGACTACGGTTGCACAACATACAGCCAGATTTGCAAATCTGGGATTGGACTGGCTTTCCATATGAAAAGCCATAAAAACAAATAAACCCAGAACTCAGATCAACACTAACTGCACACTCATCTGTCTAAGCAGCAGAAGAATCCAACAGTTTACCACTCTCATTAAACCCTAGATTCTCCTTCAGAAAACCTTGAATACCAGTGGTTAAGAACACATATCTATGGAACTGAGATCAAGGGTTTGAAATCACTGCTTTAGAAACTGCTCAAGTAATCAGTTACACAGACCTGTTTTCTCTAGCCTTTTCCATCTCTAAAATTCTATAATTTATACTGTTTTATTCAGTCTCTGAGTGGAAAAGGAAACTCTTGAGGGACAAAAACGAACAGTGGTTACCATTCAGCTCTTTACAGTTGCTTTCTGCAAGTAATTAATGTTACTGGAGTTTTAAGCTTCTGTACTGGGCCTAAGCGTCCTGCAATTCTGAACCTTCATGCTGGGTCCCAGAGATGGCCTTCCCATTCGTTCTCTAATCCAAAGTGGATCTTGAATTGTACAAAACACCACAAATTAGTGTTAGTTCCCCAAAACACTGAGTGCAAGGAATAGTGTGCACACTGCAGTAGCAAAAGGAACAACTGCAACAAATTTTAATGACAACCATGGTAATGTCTCACAAGGTTAGGTTAATTCTTCAACATCCTGAAGTAACTCATGAAACAATACAGACCTCAATCAATTACATTAAAGACAAATTTGAAAGGTACACATTTTATTTTCCCAAGGAAGGATCCTCTTGGCAGTATTAATTTACATTTCTAAATAAAGTATAACCTCTTGGTTTCCAAGCAAAGTTACTGAGTCATTTTGCAATGAAAATGCATGTGTCATCTTATGAAATTAATTTAAATTTAAATCACTCTATATCCACCACACATCATCATTTATAAAGGCCCCATAATATAATTAACGTTTTTTTAATTCTTTCCAAATGCACTTACCTGCTAAACAGAAATAACTCATAATTCATTAATAAATGAGAAAATTGCTGACTAATACATTCACTAACAACAGATGTTCACAAATCTACTGATTGACATAAGCTATAAGATATTATAGTTACTAAGTAACTCTCAAAAGACAGCAGAGGTCAGATTGCCAGTTTAGGTAACAATGATGTTCAGGTTGTTAAAGCAATGGATAGCTGCTTACTACCCGTTTTCACCCAGTTTGAAATCTCATCTACATTTTTCTCTTACTTTTAAATTTCTTTTACTTAGCTTATACCAGTGGTTCTCAAACTGTGGGTCGGGACCCCCTTTGAATAGGGTCACCAGGACTGGCTTAGACTTGCTATGGTCCAGGGCTGAAGGCAGAGCCCCACTACCCAGGGCCCAAGACAAAGCCCGAGGGCTTCAGCCCTGAACAGCTGGGCGCAGGCTGCAGGCCCCATGTTCATCCTTATAATATGATTGTGTGGTATCCAATGAAAAGTTTGTCATGTCGGGTGTCTTTGGAAGGCTCATGATGCACTGAGCATTGTTGTTATAGTAATATTATAGGTTGTAACATATAGTTTGAGGTTGAAAATGTGTCCTCATGTCTCAAAACAAGCCCAGACAAAAGTCTCCAGGAACAGAGGGGCAGGTCACACCCCATCAGGGCATGTATGGGACAAACCCAGCCCAGCCTCACAGGAACAAAGGACACTGGCCTAGGCAGCAACAAAGGATCTGTTGGACTCTCAAGTGAGTCACCCCACTTCCTTTGGTCAGTTTGGCACTACAATGATGTAATGCTCATCTGACTCTGAAAGGGAGGGGGGGCGCCATGAAGGAAGAAAGCATGATAAAAGGGAGAGATGTTTGCCATGCTCTTCCTCTCTCTTCCACCTCCATCTATAGAAACCACCACCAAGCAACTGAAGCGCTGATCAAAGGGGAGAGCCTGGCTGAAGGGTAACCAGCCAGCCTGTGGTGAGAAGCAACTAAATTTGTAAGGGCCCTGAAAGTGTTAAGATAAGCTTAGAATGATTTTTCCTTTTATTTCATTTGACCAAATCTGATTTGTTATGCTTTGACTTATAATCACTTAAAATCTATCTTTGTAGTTAATAACATTGCTTGTTTATTCTACCTGAAGCAGTACGTTTGGTTTGAAGCGTGTCAGAGACTCCCCTTGGGATAACAAGCCTGGTGCACATCAATCTCTGTTGAATTGCTGAACTCATATCAGCTTCCAGTGTCCAGCAGGCATAACTGGACACTACAAGACCGAGGTTCCTAGGGTTGTGACTGGGACCGGAGATATCGGCTAGTGTCAGTCGGTTGCAAAATGCAAGCAGCTTACATGCCAGGGGCAGTGCGTGAATAGCCCAGGAGTGGGGTTCTCACTGCAGAGCAGGGTAAGGCTGACTCCTAGAGTTGAAGATTGGAGTGACCTAGCAGATCATGGGTCCAGATAACACCAGAGGAGAACGACAAAACATAGGTTTGTGGGCACCATTTACTACATTCCATTTTCATGAATAAGTATGTAATTGGCAAGGATCTGTGATAGCAGAGGAAGATCTAGTACTGTCGAAGGAGTTAATGCCCCAGGTGACACTTAAAAGTGGCACTAGAAAATAGACACTAATTCACATAGCTGTAGGAAGAAAAACATGCATATGTCAAAAAAACCAAAAGTACAAATATCCTTACACACAAACATCTTTTCTAAAAAAATTACTGAGCGTGGCTTTTTATTACCAAGCTTCCACAAGAAGCTAAAAAATTTTTTGTATATGCAGGCACTTCTCTCACTCTTGGGATGTAAGGTTATCCATGATCATCCAGACTGCTCACAGATGGAGCAGCTGTGGTAGCTTTTAATCACTGATAGTATTACTAAGGTTTTGTAAATATGACCACAAAGTCAAAAAATTTTTTACAGTGTACCTTTACTCTCAAGTTAACAGTGAGATTAGTATGTACATTAGTAGCTGAAAATATATCTACCATGATAAACACTGTATATTTAGAATGAGCAGCTGGAAAAATTAACTTCTGTCAGGCAGAGTCAGTACAAAATTCCAGCTCATTATTTTAATGTTCATTGTTCTCTGTAATTTTAAGCAAAACTTAAGCTGTCTCTTTTTTAATGTTTTATTAAGTTCCTATTTTTTTCTCATTACAGACGTGACAACTTTCAATTCAATGTTGCCTATACTGCTGCAACATGTGCTTCTCTCCCCTCTCTTCATTTCAATGGCCTGTAAACCATCAGTAATTATGTATCACAAATCTCCTTCAAAAAATGTTGTTACAAGCAGCTGCATGTATCACCTGTCATGAGCTACATACCAAGATATGTTTCCAGGGGTAAAGTACAGAATAGATCTCTGTAACAAAAAACCCCATCCACACTAAGCATAAATCAAAACAGTTTCCAAATGTAGTTTAACACAGTTAAGCCCCATCCATACTATCCCAAAACCCCATTTAAGCAGAACTGTCCAAGAGAATACCTACTGGCAGGATTCCAGCAATATTCTTTAATGAGAGCGTGACAGATGCGGAGGTGCTCGGTAATAGTTTATGAATACTGTATGCTGACCTGATTATTTGGATGTTTACTGTATGAATACGTTGCTTAGTTTAATAGCAGGCTATAAAAGGAAAAAACAGACAATGGAAAAGAAGGGTCCAAGATAAGCCAGCTTTCACCTCGGGAAACACTTGAAAGTTGTTACAAGACAATGCCAGGACCGGAGAAGGCATGGGTCAAAAGTACTGTAACAGTTTTTAAAAAGGACTCTCTCGGAAGAGAAGATGTAATTGTTTAGGACTATTTGGGGAAAATAGACTGACACAGGCACCCACCAGGATGTCTGAAGATGCTACGTCTGCCTAGGCTTTCACCACAGAATGGCAGGGCTTTAGATAAGGTAGACACATATGTAGACTGTTGTTTTAAAATCCTTTTTATCTAAGTGCTTTGTTTCTACTGTTAAAATAAAACAGTTTGAAAGTTGTCCAGTTACTGTAACACCACTGGTCAGGGTCCCCTGAAAGGAAGAACTGCAAGTGCCAAACCCAGTCAGGCTTACTGGGTAAGCACACTTTATGCACAAGGTGCTGTAGCCCATGGCCTGAGAGGGAGAATTGCAGAATTCCACCCCAGAAGAGATAGAAGCATACAGCTTGACACCTCAGGGGTGAACTCAGAGAGACCTGGAAGGGGACAGCCCTGCAACTGTGACATGATGGCAAAGAGGTTTTAATTATTTGTAACAGGCACATTAAACACATTTAAAAACACAATATTTGCATATTACAGCTGGAAGACAGACTGAGTTCAAATCTAGACTCAGGAACGCCAGTCAGCTGCCCGAAATAGTTCTTGGTACACCACAGCCCTTACCTGCAGCTTCTGAATATGTATGAAAGATGCTGTGCAAAACAACATTTTACTGCATTGTTTCTTCGTTGAACTAATTTTTGCTAAATCATTCTAAATTATAGAGTTTTCAGAAGCAAATAATGATGCAGTGACTTGATCTGAGTAACTAAGAAAGTAATCATCATGTTTTACAGAGCGTAAAATAAAATTTAAAAAAACGCAACACCCTAATTTAGAAAGCGTTCTTACTTTCACTGTATAACTATTTTCAATAATTTTCTTTCATTATTATTATTATTATCCATAAGTTTGGACTTGATCCTGATGCTGTAATACTCATCTTCATGTGAACTTTACAAAGAGTCTAATACGATGTTTACTGATAACACTTCTGTTTTTCAAAGCCATATTACAAAATACATTTGCTCTGTGTGACAGGGTGTACCAACCTTGTACTAGCCAATGGTACCTGACCAATCACTGTGGGCCCAGGAGACCACGCTGCATCGCCCATGCTGCGCATGCTCCAGGTGGAAAGGACAAATAAAAGGAAGTAGTCCAGCTCAATCAGCGCTGGCTGGCAAGAAGAAAGGATATGTGCTACAAGATCCTGCAACTCTCCAAGCGGTAGGAACCATGGACCTGGACTGTGCTGCGGAGGACGAACCGATCCCAGAGACTGACTGGGATGCTAAAATACTGCCAGCCGGGAAGATGCCCAAGATGAGCCTTGCAGTAGGAAGTGACCCAAGGAATGTATCAGAAGCCGATGCTTGAACCGTTAACTGAGAATTTCCCAGCTTCAGGGCCCTGGGTTGGAACTCGGTGGAGTAGGGTGGGCCCAGGTTCCCCTGCCCCCCACAACCCACATTTGCCACTAGGTGTTGTTACTGGATGCTGCAGGCATAGCCTGTTTGCCCTGCCCTGCCCTGCTCAGGGTTCAAAGAGTGATTGTTTGCTCCGCCCTGCCTGAAGAGGTAGAGCCCCCTAACTGTGATTGCCTGCTCCAGCCAGGTGGCTCAGGGGCCACAGACTGTTTGCTTTGCTTTTCCCCTGCCCAGGGGCTACAGACTGACTGCTTACTTTGCCCTGCCCAGAGGGTCAGAGCCCCCTAATTGCTATTGTTTACCCTAACCACGAGGCTCAGGAGAGTAGAGACTGAGCATTGGCTCTGTCTGTCCCAGAGGCTGCTGGCTGTTTTGTTGACTTTACATTGCAGAGAGTCAAAGCCCATTTGTGATTGTTTGCCCAAGCCAGGAGGCTCAGGAGGCATAGATGAAATGTTTACTGTGCCCTGTCAGGAGCCCTGAGTCCCCTTAATCAAAATGGTCTGATTCAACAGAAAGTCCCGCAGGTGATGTGACGGGATGTACAAACCCCTCACTGGGCCAATGGGGGCAGCCCAGCCTGACACGCCCTCTCATTACTCTGCTCCTCTTATTATCTGAAGATGCTTCAAAAATCTTCTTCCTCTTCCTATAACATCACAGGATAGTTTTATAGGTACACATAAATGTTAGGGCCAACCTGACAATTTGATATATAAGAGAGCTGATAAAAACAATTCAGGGTTTACAACCCAGTAGTATATATTTGATGTGGGTGAAAATACAAAATCTCAGCTCAAGTTTTTTTGTTTGGTTGGTTCCCTTGTAAAATAAAATCAAAAGTTTAAACTGTTTTAATGTTCCCATTCTCCAAAAACAGTTACACTTTTCTTTTAAAAATGTATTTATTTCAATGATAGTTCAATAAACAGAAAAACAAGGCTCACAGTCTGAATAGGAGGCAATAAAAAAACAAAACTTACAGAAAAATATTTTGCTACATTCCAGTTTTATCAAAGGATTTAAAAAGGCAGAGAGAGAGAAAGAAAGAAAGAAAGAAAAACAAGGAAAGGAAACAACAACTAGAAGAAAAGACAGAAAACACTCAACAGAAAGATACATAATTCGCTGTCAGTGTTCCTATACAATGGCAAGCAAATATTCTTACACGTATATTCGATGTTACAAATGTGTATGCTGCATTTTTCATACAAAGGCTGCTTCTGTTATGCTTCATTTTCTTATCGTTGATAGTATTTCAGGCTTCCAATGTTGAGGTACCATTAATTTAGTTATCACAAGACAAATCCAGATGGATTTTGTGCTTTTAAATCAGTTCCATGTTACTGTTATTTTTATCAAGGCAGTAGAATTCTGTGGAAAGCGGATGCCTAAGGTTTAAAATTGAACCAACTGTCCCTAAGAATCTTTGTCAAGAATTGCCTGATTTCCAAAGAATTTGTGGTGATCATGGACTATGCCCAATTTGGCAGGCACAATTCCCATCACATTCAAACAGGTGGTATGACTTCTGTGTCATACCTAAATTTTGGTTCGGTGTCACTATCTTCCCTGTCACAATAACCAATCCAAAAAACTCCAAAATGCTTTGCCCTCGGTTACAAAAAACTTAATTGGAGCCTAAAAATATTATTCAAAAGTGTATCATTTTCAGGGATTACTACCCAAATTAATAAACTAGAAAATTAGTGTGAGCCATTATTTACTCTTCTGTCATTAGCTGCCAGAAAAGCATTTGACAAAGAAAACTGGATTATTTGTGATACTATCAGAAAAATTTGGCCTGTGTAAAAGAAAGGAAACAATCTCAATATAAACTGATAAAAGTCTAAAACTTTCAAACTGCATTTGGGTATGCGGCTGGGTTGCCCAGTCTCCCCAATTAGGAACATTACAATTTTAACCGGCAATAACAAAGTGGAACACAGCCAGAAAACTAAACAGGAAGGCGTCAAAGTAGTTCCAGCCACCAAATAACTAGAAAAAACTGGCTACTGCATCCTTATTTCCCCCCTTGTTTCCATATACTTGTAATTTTGGAAGGATATACATGCAAGAGACAGCTCAACCTGAACAAGGAATCATCATTTGTAGTATAACTGCATAATGAAAAGTCTACTGAAGTTAAAGGAAAGATTTCTCTTGACTTCAACGGATGTAAGATCATTCCCAAGAGCACAAGTTAGTACAAAAAATAAACCTAGAGAAAAACAACACTTCAAAATGGGGATGGGAGAGGAAAAGCTCATCTATTTCAGTCCAGAACAGTGCATCCCACTTTGGTTCAACGCCTAAAATTGGCTCGAAATATCCTGTCTGTACAGGCTATTCAAAGCATTCCTGCAGTACAGTTATGAATATTATTCACTTCTCAGTTTTTGCATAGTTATTAGTATATTCCAACTAATTGCTAAGTAATTAGAATCCCCTTTAATCAAAGTTTCTTATTGGATTCTCATATCTATAAATACATTTCCTGATCTACTTTTCCAAACTGCCCATGAGCTTAGTATCTTCCAGGAATCATATACCCACTTTTATTGTTCACAATTTCTATCCACACTGCCTCTGCTGTGTCAGCCAAAATATTCATATCGCTTTTCTCTACCTACTCAGTATTATCCATCAGAAACTGGCCCACAAAAAAAAAAACCTTTATTTCGCTCATCTTCTCTATAAACTTTCCATACTGGCTACACCTTGACATGGTGGGAATGCTTGCATATTCCAATGATCTTGTGAGGAATGCCAGCAGGAGTTTTAACTCCTGGTAGAGCCACCCAAGTTGAACAGGTCAAAGGAAATGCAACCAACTGGCCCTCTAGATTGGGAGTTGAAAGATAAGTCAACAGCCTATCCTTATAAAAATGTTAATTTACAAGAAAACACAAGGCAGCAGCTATTCCAACAACTGCATGACAGACAGGAAGAGCAGAGCAGAGACTTATGAATGAACTAAGCGACAGCCAAAAGCACAGCGAGGATTCCAAATCAGATCCTCTCAATAAAGTATGTGTTGATATAATATTTTAAATGCCAATCCATTTTCCTGGTTATTCACATTTATTCTATAAAACTAGTATATCCAGTTCAGCAACTTTATTGAATGAACTCTTAACAATTCATTAAAAATGTTTAGTATTTCTGCTTTAGTCATTTAATTGTTTACCTTTCTTTCCTCTCCCAAAATGCCACTCATTTCTCTCATGTGAATTACCTACCTTGTTCTAAGCAATATTTTGTTAAATAAGTAAACTGACATTAGTAAATTCTAAGCCTAAAATTTTGCATGACATTTATTTTAAAAAGTGGAGCTATTTAATTGAATTATATGGAACAAACAGTAGTTGAAATTCAAATTCATCACTTGCTCATCATCACAAAAACATTAGGAAGTAAAACTTCAATAAGAATTACATCAGCTGATCCAAACTATGTCATACAGAGGCATTTGTTGACACCGGAGAAACGATTTTAATGTGTCAAACATCCTACTTTTGTCAAGTTAGTCCCTTATTCAGTACACTATCCTAGTCTCTTGATACGTCTTAGAAGCTAAAACATCTTCTTGCTTGTTTGCTGTTCCTATCACCTCTCAGGCTGTTAGGATACTTAAAAGCTTTTTCCACTTTTCTTGCATCTCATGTAGATTGTTAGAGGGGGAGGGGGAAGCAGAGTAGCAAGCTCAGGATAGCAACAGAATTCATACACAATCAAGGTTGTTTCCCAATTGCAGCCTCTCAGCCTTTCCATCAGACATTGATCATTTTCAGTACAGATGACATGTTCTTGGATTTCTCTCAAAATGACACTCTAGATTTCCTTTTCTACCGACCATATCACCCATGCTGTTGTAATTCTAAAATAGAAGTAATCAAAGAAAATTCTTGGACTTATAAAGGAACAGAATCCAACATTCATGCTTTGTGTTTTTATTTTGAAGTGTAGAAGCCAATTTTTAATTTCCTATGTGCATCCTTCAAAGTAAAGATTTTTCTAGCCAAAGACGATCTGTTTCAAAAAAGGGTGTTCAACTAAAATAAGTGAATAACTTCTGCTGTTCAATCCAAATGAATTAAAGTGCTCCTTTCCAGTTTAAGATCTCAACTCCCTTTTTGCTGATTTTTATACTCTTCCATATCCCCAGGCATCTCATACACAGACCCACTGGTTTTATCAATATATTTACGCCCTGGGGCAAGGACTGCCAGTATTTGGATTGTTGGTTTAGCACCTAGCAAAATGGTGTCCGGGATCTATAGACAGAGGAAAGGCAAGCTGAGATAGCCTCAGTTCAACTCTCTGCCTCCTTTCAGCAACCCCTAGATGCAGCAAGCCAATAAAAAACAAACAGAAAACAAAAAAATCTGCTCTACTAGATGCTCAGGACATTTTCTGGGAGTGCAAATATACAAGACAAGGGTTAAAATCCCAGGGTGGTCCCAGCCAAAGCAGGACAGTTAGAAATTGTATCTGGAGAGATACAGGTCTCAGGAATCTGACCACCAGTAGAAATCATCATGGTGTCTGCACTCACCCCCAGTATGGCCTCCAAAGCAAACCATTATGCCTTAAGAGAGCTTAGGGGCCAGACTTCCTTTTTTCTGGATACTAAGTGGCATTTTAAAATACTTCCCGCCATATTAAGGGTACTAGGAATTGACACAGCTGTACTCCATCAGAATTAATCAAATGTATTGCTGAAAGACTTAATTACAATTAGAGAACTGACTAGAAGCTACAAAATAAAATTAATGGTTTCATTAATTGTTTTTAAGATCCATGAGAGGAAGGACCTTTGCGTATTTAAGAGATGGCTTCTGTTCCGTGATTTTATTTATTTACTGTTAATATCTCATTGTGGTTATAATAGTCAGAGTTTAATACCAGAAGGAACCTCCTAAATCATCTAATCTGACTTCCTGTATATTACAGGCCAACACCACCCAGCACCTACACACTAAACCTAACAACCAAAATGACACCCAAGTATTACATCCCACATGAGACTAGATTATTTTATGCTACAGGCAGATAATAGGAGGCGCTGAGGGGCACCATTGCTCAAGGCCCTTGCAATGGCAGTTGTCTCATTTAAAATGCAACAACTTATTGCTATATATTGTCAAAGGTACTTTGAGGATACAACCCAGAGGATAACTGCCCTAAAATGGCTGATATGCTCATTAAGCTGTTCAAGAAGCTGTTAAATCCACCTCTGATATTTATGCCATTTACCCATTATGAGCCATTTAAATTTAGCCTTCAGTTTTCAGTCTTCTCTGAATATAACAAACCTGCATGAGGCAAGTGAACAGCTGGTTTGTTTTGATTTCTCTGTAAAAGGTTTTAGTATTCTGTACTTATAAACTGGCAATCAAGAATACAGCTATTTAACACCACTTTCCTTAATCGTGAGCTGGAGACTTCAATGTTGTATATTCTATATAAGCAATTCTATTTTTTTTCTTAACTCTCACTTTGGCAAATGCAATTTACTGTACTGTACAATGCTTTAAGATATCAGGGTTTAATTTAAACTGTTTTGAAGTACATGTACAGTGTGTGGGGAGAGACTTAATACTACTCGGGCATGATTTCCGGGCATCCCATGGAAAGTATACAATCTAATTAAAGATTTACTGAGGAAATCACCCAAAACAAATAAGACATTTTGTTAGAGTTGAGGAAAGATTAACACTAGAATTTCCACATTTATATTTAGGATTTCTGATTTTTGGTTTTAACCAACAAACTTCCCGCTCTTCCATTGCCCCACTTCCTGATATAACAATAACAACTTGAAAACTATGTTTATTCAATAAACACCAGAAAGACTCTGGAAGTGGCTACTAGTGTCTCAGGGCTTGTCTACATAGAGCAGCAATGTGCACTATAGGGGTGTGATTTCCAAAGTGCACTAATATGTTGCACATTAATTGGTCTATGTATACTCTTCTGCCATATACTCTTCTGGCACACACTAAAAGTTCCCTAAAGCTCTTTAATGGAGTGCTGTTTGAAACAGTTCTAGGGAACATTATAAAGGGATTACTCATGACAGAATATACTACTGTAATGAGCAATGTATGTAATATACACTAGTCATTACAGTGTATACAAAGAGAAAGCTGCAACCACTACCCACTCAACACCCAGGATTTCTGGACATAACATCAAACTCAAAAATTGCTAAAATTAATCCCCAAAATGACATTAAATGAACCCTCAAAACAGAAACTTAGTTATATTTCAAGCCCATACAGAAAGCCTTTGTAATCAGATAATGTCCGATCCTGCAAGGTGAAGAACACCTTCAACTCATATTCACATCCATTGAAATTGATGTACTCAGAACTTCAGAGGGTGACACCCATATATAAAAACAATTCCCCTTAATGGAAAGCAAGTTGTGGACTCTACCCGGGTGAAGCAGGATTAATGTGCAATTCTTACACAAGTCCAGCATGCTTGGCCTTTAGAGTTTATTTTGCTTTATATTGTGTATAATCATTATTCAATTTTAGTTGTTCACTCAGTGTCTCAAGGGCTTTGAAGGAAGTCAAGGGTTTGCTTTATAAGCAGGGCTGTTGATCAATCACAGTTAACTCACCCGATTAACTCAAAAAAATTAATCATGATTAATCACAGTTTTCATCGCAGTGCTAAACAATAGAATACCAATTGAAATATATTAAATATTTTGAATTTTTTTTACATTTTCAAATATATTGATTTCAATTACAACACAGAATACAAAGTGTACACGGCTCACTTTATATTATTATTTTTTTATTCCAAATATTTGCACTGTAAAAGTGATAAACAAAAGAAACAATATTTTTCAAATCACCTCATGCAAGTACTGTAGTGCAATCTCTTTATCATGAAGGTGCAACTTACAAATGTAGATTTTTTTTGTTGTTATATAACTGAACTCAAAACCAAAACAATGTATAACTTTAAAGCCTACAAGTTCACTCGGTCCTACTTCTTGTTCAGCCAATTGCTAGGACAATCATTATCACGATTAATTGTGATTAATTTTTTTAATCGCTTGACAGCCCTATTTATCAGAAATATTTTTTGAATATTTATAGTTTGCTACAGCTCCAAACCACTATGTAAGCTTTAATTATTCATTCTCACTGGGTTTCTGACGTTTATCGTCATCTCCATTTTACACATGTGGAACCTGAGGTACAAATAAATATGGCATCTCAACTAGAGGGCTGCAATCCCAGGAATGGTGAACACCCTTTTTCCTTTATGGGAGCAAAGTCCCAAAACTCTATAAAGCGGATTTCAAAACTTCTTCTCTTGTAGCACAGGGTCCTGGTATAGAAATGATTGAGAATTAATGGCTTAAACAATTCACCCAAAAGGAGTCAGAGGTAGAGCTGGTATTAGAACACAGGAGTTTCTTGCTCCCAGTTTAAAATACAGAGAACGGAAATCCTAGCTCTGTACCTTGCTTTTATTATAAAAAATATTATTTGGAACACAGATATACATAAAAAGATTATTTTAACTTATGACATATGTATTAAAATATTGGAGCAGTGTCATACATTAATTGTTAAGCATCTACAGTTAGCTCATTACATTTGTAACTATGATAATTTCACTATAAAATGCAGAACAGTACTAACAGACTGATAAAGGTTTGGTCTCCAGAGAATTTTGTTCTCTTGTATAATTTAGCAGCATGAAATATACAGAGACATCAGAAAAGAAAAATGTTGCAATTCAAGCAATTACAATTGGTGTCTCAGAAATCCAGCCATAAAACTTTCATTGATTTTCTTCTCAGCATAATCTTTTTGCTTATTAGGCATTTGTAAGATTATGTTTTTTTTATTTGATTATGGTAACATATATGCACTTTTAAAAAAAAGACTTTTACCACATTTGGTTTGATGCCTGGTAATATAAAGAAAATATGCCACAAATTTTAGAAAGTGTTGAACTTGCTAGTGTTAAGCAAGATTTCCTTTTTCAATTACACATGATTTATTACACTTTATAATAGACAACTCCATTCTAAAGAGATGGTCTAAATCTTAAAATCAATTTTTAACACCACATTAAAAACTCTCATATTAACCTTTGATATATCTTCCTTCTTTATGAGCTGTCCAATTTTAAATATTTTTACACTGATCGACTCTTCCCATTTTGCATTTCTTCCCAAATCACTTAATATTAGGATTTCACGTCACATCCACTACAAAGGAGTCTACTTAATGGGATTTCTTTTCTTCCCTCTCCCTACTACCATTGAAAACCGACCTGACTCCTAACCACCCAGATAAACATTTTAGTACCATTAACAATGAATTATATGATGCTTTATATTTTATTAAATCTAACAGACTATTGATTGTACTGCCAAATTACCTTTCCAAAGCAAGACAGAGTTCTGTAATGTACAAGTATAACATACATTAATGTATGACAAATAGTCATTTAAAAGGAATACTGAGGTTAGAAAAACAGCTTTTATAAAGCTATAAAGGTCACCTGCATTGTTAAGTACTCATGGAAATTTTCATGAAAACAGATGAATTACAGTAAATCTTCACTATAGCAGTCAGCTTTTCCTAAAGATAGTACAGAGCCTGAGTGACAGTAAAATATAATTTACTGCCATACAGCATTAGCTATAAATCATTGTCACAAAAGCTTCAGTCAATACACACAAGCACTGGACAATTAAGTGAGGTATCATACTATACAAGTAGACTCAGCATAAAATGTAAGCAATTCCTACGTAACAGCATCAAAATAACAAAATTCAAAGCAAAACCAGTTCCTGATTATTCAAAGTCCAATGCTTAAGAGAAACAAAACTTTTCAAACTGCTGACACTAATCTATGGCCTCATGAAAAAAATGTTATCCCAAATAGAAATGCTGTCAAACAAACACACAAGCAAAATAATGCTAACAGCTGCTTAACTGGGTCTACATTTTGCATTCCTAATTTCCAGAAGACTGGAGTTCATTTGAAACCAAAATTCTAAACGTTCATCAGTGAAGTACACAGCTTTTAAAAGTCTGACTTGCTATTATAAGAAATACTACTAATGCCCTTTTCATATAGACTTAAACCTGTTATATTAATTTATGTTACATTTGCCTTTTATCAGAAATGCCCATTAAAAACGTTAAACCAGCTTTTAAATGTTACTTTCATCTCCTTACTGGCACTTTAGCCTTAGAAAATTCTATCACTGGCTGCTTTCACTTCATAAACAAATCCATACTATACAGTTGACACATAATAAGACATTTAAAAACAAATACTATTACTCTGCCTTCTAAAAAAACCATTCACAATTCACATTAGTTGCAGCAGGAATTGAGACAGATTAGCCATTTCATTATAGCTAATTGAGTTCAGTACCAATTAAATTCTGATCATCCATGTTCAATACCTGGCTACCCATTTGTCCCATATGAAACGGAATTGAACAGTGTAAACCTTTTGTGTTCATTTTAAATTAATTAAATCTACTTGTGTGGTTATTTAGAATCAAAGCTTAGAGTGACATTAAGGGCTGCAGTATACCTGTTAGTTATTACATGTCTATGAGGGGATTATACTTACAATTAAGAAGTCAAAGTCCTCTCTCACACCCAAGTTACCTCTTAGGATGACACTTTTCATGATTATTCTCAGCTAGAAGTTAATTTGTTTAGGAAGTTTGAAGAAAATCTATCCTGCCATTTAAGAGTTACCAGAGCATGTACAAATGGCGTTTTTCACAACTTCAACAGATTTTGCACTGATGTTAAAATCAGTTTGAATTTCAAGCTTCATGTTTAACATGAAGGTATTCCTGGGGCACCCATGTTATCAACGAGTCAATACAGAGCACTGTGTATGCATTATGTGCTTTTCCCTATCAATTTAAACTACGAATGGCAAGAGGATGTCATATTTTATATATACATATACAACCAGACACACACCCTTCTTCCCCAGATCCTCCAATAACACTGTGTCTCAGGGCTTGTCTTCACTACTGGGGTAAGTTGACCTAAGTTACCTACATAGCTTAAGTTGACTTACCCTGGTGTCTTCACCGCACTGTGTCAACAGGGGGATACTCTCCGATCAACTTCCCTTACTCTTCTCGGAGATCTGGAGCACTGGGGTCGACCAGAGCGCCCTCTGCTGAAGATTTAGTGCATCTTCACTAGACCTGCTAAATCAATCCCTGCTGCATCAATTGCAGCAGCATCAATCTCCTGTAGTGGAGACCAGGCCTCATCCATAACTTGTGCAGATCACTTCCAATTGTGTCAGAAGTGGCACCCACTGCTGTGGGGCTCTTTCTGAAGGTCCCCAGTGGCTTCCACTGCAATTATTTCACTTTGGAATACTTGGCCCCAAGCATGTGGAACCTCAACTCAATGCATGATTTAATGAGCGCATATTTAAATATAAATTTAAATAAAAGCAAGTGGAATTATTGTTCTTTGTTTTTTGTAAAAAGGGGAATTAAATACCATACATTATTAATGTAACATTCTGGTAGCAATTTTACACAAACAAAGCCAGGGAATAATTCACAGTTCCCACATTAACATAACTTTTTGACACCATACATAAAAATTTAGTCATTACAGTTAACAATATATGCAGAAATGGAAAATATTAGACATGACAAAGACGACAAAGTATGGCTTAGGGAAAGACCATATACTTTGCTGGCATAACTTGGCTCCATAATTTTGCATTTTCTTACCTTTGATCTTACTGTCTCAGCAATTTAATAATATTCATGCCATTTTTCCACAATAATGCATATTCCTTTGGACCCATAGAACCCTTAGAATCTTTGTTTTAATAAGAAAGAATATCACACTGTAGGCCAGGAGATATTTCAACCCACTTGACTAAAAGTCAGGAAATATCACAAACCTTAGAAATAGAGATGACAGTACAAATCATTGACACAAGACAAAGTCTGTCATCCTTCCATTAGGTTCCACATAAGAAGTCAAAAATTATTGTGCAGAAGAGAATTGTATTATGAATCAGAACAAGTCATGTGCCTCCACCAAACATCTGATCTTGACCTACAGAGTTACCACGTTAAATAGGGATGCAAAAGACTACTTAGTTTTTGTGAATCAAAACTCGTGCTATATTAAAGGGAGTAATTGAATTTGCAAGTTGAAGGAAAACTCAAAACAAGAGAGAATGACAGAAGAAACAAAAGATCTTTCATTTTAAATAAGATGGATTAAATAAGATAAGGGGGAGATTTTCACATTCGTATGGGAGTTAGAAGCACAAACTCCAATGAAAATCAGTGGGACACACGCCTATAAATCCCTTCTAAAGTGCTGTAAAAATCACCACCACAGGCTCTTAAATGAACACTGTTGCCACTCTTACACAGGAGTCAAATTTACATAACTGTTACATGTGAAATTGATTCTGCTCATACAAGTAAGGCATAATTATGAGAAAATGCTCTTCCATGCTAGCCAAACTATCACCCTTCCAGTAAAAGTTAATATAATCTAAGTCTCTAGAACAGAGTAATAAATATACTTGAAAAAAAGTTTATCACAGATCAGTGACAAACAGAATTTCTTTTACACCACATACTGTAATACGTAAGGAAAAAATGAAGAACAGTAGCATCCTGTACAAAATATTAGGATCTTTGTTTGCAAGAACAAATTCCTGATCAGCTGTATCACAAAACTATTATCACCATATTTAATATTAATATAGTTTAAAGATAATAGATATCTAAATTATAAGATTTTCTCCAGCTGAGCAAAGCATTCATGGAGAAAAAAAAACCAAAAAGCCCCACCTTTCCCACTAACCTCTTCTACATCATAGATTTTCAATCAATAAATGAAAATGCAAACAATGTTGTACATGGTACATCTTATCAAAACACTGCTTGATGATTTTATGTAATAAATCTCTGTTTTAACATACATATTACAGAAGATTAGAAATCAATACTCATGCTAAATAATCGTGAATGCTTTTTGACATTACTCACCCCACTGGAGAGGAGCCAGCTGCAGATGCTCTAGGACTAGTTGATTAAGAACTCCTTCTACACTTGCTTCCCCTTCACGCTTCAAAGAAGGGTAAATGAGAGTTAAGGAAAACTTCGACCCAGAGAGAAAGGGAGCCTGTAGCACAAACATTTATGATAACTGAAAACCAAAACTGAACCTTAAGGATTTATTAAAGATTCAAAACTTCATATCTATTTATTAATCTGTGATGTTGGATAATGGACAATTAATTATAGCAGTTTATATATTCAGTGTGGAAACATTAAGTGCCAGATTCTGACCTTGCCATGGTGAAGCAGGTGTGAAAGTCAGACCCAAGTGGCTAGGAAAAAATGTAATCTGGACCTTTAATCAACACATGCAAGGCCCACACCTCTGACAGTCTATGTGCCTGGTGGCAAGGTCTGGCCTTACACCCAAGCAATCTGATCACACCCTCTTTGCACTGCGGAATAGCTCTGGACATATCGCCTACCTACTCCTTACAGTGCTAAAGGAAGCACTAGGTTCTCACACCACCTTGTTTCCATTCAAGTGCTAGGTGGGGAAGGCACAGTAACTTCCTACGCCTTCTCTTCATACACCAGTACACTCAAGAAAATAAAAATATGAAGGAGTACGGATCAAACATATAAAATATGGGATAAGCAGAAAAATAAAACCTCTGTTGTAAATAGAAATAAAATGTAATGTAACGGTTTGGGGGGAAAAAGGGAGAAAATGGGAGTTCCTCCTATCAAACAATTCTACTTACCTTTACCTTTGAAATAAAAGGGTAACATAGGATTATTTTCCTTGAATACAAAATGTAAACCACGAATCACTATTAAATAAAATCAATGAATTTACTTACAAGCACTGGGTTCATGCTGTGTTTAGGTGTGCCACATTATATATCTTCCTTTAATTATATGCATTATTACAAAAGAGGCTAATTTAAGAGCTCATAATCCTGGAAATCAAAGTTGCACAGCAAGTTCCTTGTACTGGGAAATCAGGCCGTAGGGACTTGAAAAATACATATTTCCTAAGTGCTAATATAACAGTAAATTTAACTAAAATACTTTGTGTTCATATCATTTCATTTTCACTGTATATAGGTTAAAGCAACTACAGCGTCACAAATTAGTTTACAAAAACAAAAGCAATGGCTACTTTTGAATTCAAAGCACTCTAGAGAAGTAAGGGTGCAGATATAAATCCTCTTGCATTTCACGGCTTATTAAACAGTGTTCATGTAAAGATGTATCAAATAAATTCCATGACCAAAAACAGCTTCTGCAGGGGCACAGAAAAAAATGATTACTTGTCTTACCCTACAATAATTGTGGTTCTACAAGATGTAGTCAGTGTGAATCTCATTGTAGCCATGCACGTGTCTCATAGAAACAAGCTCAATTTTTTTTAATAGCTATATCTGTTGAGGGAAGTGCATACTCCAAACTGAGGGCATAAAAAGGGCAGAGTGACATTGTCCCTTCCTCAGTTTCCTTGCAATTTGAAACTTGTCATAGCTTAGGACTCCAAAAACAGGGACAGAAGGCAGATTGTCAGATGCACACCGACAACATTATTTTAAACATCACAGTTACTGTAGGGTAAGTAACCATACTTTCTTCTTCAAGTATCTGTCAGTAAGGATCCCACTGTAGGTTACTGGCATCTGTGATGGAATGAGTGACAATTTCTCATAGTTCACTAGGAGGACCAGAGGGGCGAACAGAGAGAGTACACTGATGAGGCTTGTCAAGAGTTTCCTGATATGATCTCTCTGATCATCCAGTTATCTAGTTACAGATAATTGTGGATGCCCATTTTCCTTAGGTGTGCCACCACTACGGCAAGGCATTTTGTAAAGGTTCTTAATGCAGTTGAATGGCACTACCTGTGGGAGGGGTGAATGGCAATACAGAAGTATGCATCCTGTAATCTCAGAGAGACAAACCAGTCCTTAAGCATGAAGTGATAAATAATGAAAGCAAGCATTATCATACTGAACCTGAGACCATTCATTATCCTGAGATCCAGATTAGGATGAACCCTTCCCTCCCCCTGCTTTATTCTTTGGAATGAGGAAATACAGGAAATAGATGACTTTTTTTCTTTACTCCTGCAGAACTACTTCCACAGCTCCTAGACTCATAATGACTTCTTTTTGTCATAGGATCTCATGAGAAGGGTCTCAGAACAGGGACAGGGAAGGGGGACACAAAAGGAATTGGATAGAATAGACATGGGTGACAATATTCAGCACACATTTTTTGGCTATAATCGCCAACCATCCTCAATGGAAAGGAGTGAGGGTGATTTCTGAAGATCAGCTCCAGGGTGGTGGTGTTCTTGACACCCCCTTCTTCCTCCATCAAACCTGCTGCCTCTGGCATGGAGCCTGATGGTTTATGGAGAAGGAAGATGATGAGTGTCTTCGAGAGTACAAGGGTCACTTTCTGAGAGGGCATTCCAGTTGGCAACCATGGAAATCAGAGTATGTGTTCTCTCATTCAGGGAGCTGGTACTGGTAAGGCACTGACATGTTAATACCAAGAATCTCAGTGTCTCTGTCAAATTGTTCAGGAAATGAAGCATTTCATCGTTCCAGCTACTGAAGTCCATGCCTTTGAAGGGTAGATTCTCTATTGTTGCCTTGACTTCTTTTAGAATCCCAAATGCCTGTAAGCAGGAGGCTTGATGCTTTGTAGTCAGCCACTTCAGACTCATTCACTGCAACTTATAGCACTGTTTTGGCTACCAACTGCCCTTCTTTGATTGTATCTCTCAGTTCCTCCCTGCATTCCTGCAGCTTTGATAGGAAGGTCACTCTTTTCCAACTCAGAGACTGTATTTAGAAAACAGGTTCGCAATGTGGAATTGGAGAGAGGCTGACAAGCAAGCATCTTGGCCAAAGAGGTCTTGTTTCTTGGGATCCTTCTGTTTTGGATTCCCCTTGGTGGGCCTTGCATTTCTTGGACTGCAGAAACCACAAGCAGCCTTAGGGTTGGGTGAATGTAAAAATGTTCAAAGTCCTTATGTAGGCTTTGGTAGCACTTCTCTACTAGCTTTGAATTCAGGAGAAGCAAGGCCAGGGTGTGTCACAGTCCCTTTGCTGGATTCAATATACACATATTAATTTGGAGGTCATAAATTTTTGTGAGCACAAAGGAGCTGAGGATATCTAACAGTTTGAGCGTGTTACCTTGAATCACCCATGTCTTGATGTCCAAGGCTTCAGCTATCCTTGAGACAATACTTGGAATCCCTGAAATCATCAACAGCCAGGATTCACAAAGAATAATGCAAATAAATATTGCTACATCCACCATCTTGCTACCAGTTGTCTTCATTCAATGTGCCATCCTACACTAAAAAACAACTGTGTAACAGTGGCTTTGCGAGCTGCCATGCTTATTGTCTCTTAATGATTTTAAGATCAAACGTGTGCAATTAACAAGTAACAAATGTTTATGACTGCCAGAGCTACAGTCAAGGCAGAATATGACAGTCAAGATGCATACGAACGAAAGAATCTAGTGTCACCGACTATTAAGTTTCTAGGGGTCAAATTATGTCCTCAGTTACATCCGTGCAACTTTGTTGTCCTTCCTCCGTAACACCAGTGCAGCTCTGCTGGCACTCAGTAAACTTTTAATTGATGATATATAAGAAGGTGTGATACAGCATGGCCAGAGGGTAGCAGGAGAGGGTTAGAAGGGAGCCTTATTCCCTGTAAGGGGATGAAAGTTTGCTATAGATTAATTAGAGCACCTGAAGCCAATTAGAGCACCTGAAGCCAGTCACATGATAAAAACCCTGCTTCAGTCAGACAGTGTGGGAGTTGGAGCAGAGAGGAATTGGTGTTGGAGCACAGAACAGTTTGAAGGGAAGCAGAGGACAGTTTGAAGAAGTGCTGTGGTGATCTAAGAAGTCCAAGACACTAGGTAAAGGGACACCTGGCTTGTACAGAGGGAGGGCAGGAAGCCCCCACAAGCTGAAGGGCAGGAGAGAGAAGTAGCCCAGCGAAGGAAGTGTCAGTTCAAGTGGTTTACCACTATCCTCAGGGACCCTGGGCTGGGACCTGGAGTAGAGGGCGGGCCCAGGTCCCTCCCTCTCCACTCCCCTCCTCTAGGACACCAGTGAGGCAGTTAACATTCCACTGCAGGGGCAAGAAATGGTGCCCTGAAACCCCGCCCCCCCCAAAGAAGAGAAAGCGCAAGACCCATCATAATAGTGCTGGCAATTTGCCACAAAGGAATAAAATCCCAATCACTGTCTTATCTCTCTGCTGGTTCTATAGAACTCCCACTAGTAATCAGCAGAAACACTCAGTCAATGCAGCTAGCTGATACAACTCCTAAATACACACAGGGACTTGAAAGATGACACCATCTTAGTGTCGGTCCCAGGATATTAAGGAGACAAGGTGGGTGAGGTAGTATCTCTTATTGGACCAGCTTCTGTTGATGAGAGAGACAAGCTTTCAAAGCTTACACAGAGTTCTCCTTCAGATCTGAGAAATCTATTTAGAGTGTCACAGCACACAAAGTACCAGCTTCCTCCAGGACCTCCTCCACAAACTCCAAACACCAAACTCCAAAAACCAACATCCATCCCATCCCCGCCCCCTGGATATTACTGCAGAATTTGCAAAGAAGGTTGGTTGTGTCCTGAAGAAAGCTGGCTCTTTGTGTGTTGTGACACTCTGTGAGTATGATTCCCAGACCTGAAGAAGAACTTCATGTAAGCTTGAAAGATTGTCTTGCTCATCAATAAAAGTTGGTCCAGTAAAAGGTATTACATCACCCACCTTGTCTTATCACTTTTACATATATTTTTCAGTTTAAAATTACCCATTATTTCTTAAATACATTAAATAAAAGTTGCCGTTTAATTAGAGGGCTATCACAAATATTAGAAAAGACAAGGGGTAGTAGGTGTTAGTCTGGAGAATAGAACCTTGAGATTGTGTTTCAGTTACTATCATCTATTTGTATTGCAATAGGACCCAGGGGCCCCAGATCCACTGTGTTAGGCATTATACAAACATACAACAAAGACCCTGCCCCAAAGAGTTTACAAACAAAATAAGTAAAATTTTAATGTTTAATTTAGAGTGAAGACCAATTATTTATTTTAGTGCAGTAACTGTAGGAATAAGAAGTACAATTTATGATTTCCTTACATTATCAATTCTTTGGGGGTAGGGTCTCTCATCCTATGTGTCTGCACACCACCTTACAAAATGGAACTTTATTACTGCCTGGTGCCTCTGGATGCTCACGCAATGGAAAGAACAACATATTTGATCATTTATAACAAACAACGCTAACATTAGAAAAAAAATCAATATACTCTGAAATTTACTTGAAAGATGCATTCAGATTCTATGGCTTTTCTCACCCATTGAAGGGGAAAATGAATTTTCTTTTGTTCTATACTGAAAGGGTTATCTCCAGGATCTTTAATGTGATTTATTGGTTTTATGTTGCAGCTTGTGCATTTTTAATAACTATTTAGTTGTTTTTAAAATAAAATAGAATGAGCCTGACATGTATTTTAAAAAAAAGCGGAGGTTACTTACTGTAACTGGATGTTCTTCAAGATGTATGGTCACTATTTGAATTCCACGCATGGGAAATGCATGCACACTATTGTGCCCAAGTCCAGAAGTTCTTCCAAGCAATGTCTGTTGTCACATGTGCAGTGCATCTCCTTTTGCACTGACAGAGGGTATAATGGGCATTGCAGGTCAATGCCTTTCTAGTTCCTCTTCTTACTGTAAATCCAACAGGATGCGAAGCAGAGGGATGGAGGGCAGGTGGTGGAATACAGAGACCAAACATATCAAAGAACCTTCAGTTAGAGTAAGTAACCTCCACTACTACTTCTGGTGATGGTCCCTACGTGTATTCCACACATGGATGATTAGCAAGCAGTGTTCAGACTGGAGGAAGTCCAAGAAAGCTGGTAGCAAACATACTTGCAATACTGCTGACCTTACTGCTGCATCTGTGGGCCGGGGCATGAATTAGGGCAATAGTGTATCAAATATGTGTGGATTGAATTCGAAGCGGAACATCTGATAGGGATGCGACGGAGGCAGCTTGCTCTCATGTGGAGTGAGCTGTGACAGGCCTAGGAGGAGGAATGTTTGGTAACTTGTAGCACTCTAAGATGCATCCTGAGACCCATTTGTAAAGCCTCTCAGAGGATATGGTCTGTCCATGGAACCTCTCTTCTATGGTGTTAGAATGTCTCAATAATTTCTTAATGGGTTTGGCTCTTTGCAGGTAGAACATCGGATGCTGAGGGAGTGAAGTCTCTTGGGCAATAGTTGAGGAGAAACCTTTTCTTTGTGAAACAATGTATAAGGTGGGTCCTCCATGATGATGCCAAGCACGCAGACCCTCCACGCTGAGGTGATAGCTACTCAGAACACTACCTTCATGGATACATGGGCCATGGTACAAGTCACCGTGTATTTGAAAGGTGGACTAGTGAGCTTGGACAGGACAATGTTAAGGTCTCATTTAGAGATAGGTTTAAGCACTGATGGGAAGTTCCTGATCAAATCTTTAATGAATCAAACTGTAGCGGAGTGAGTAAAGACAGAGCATCCTTCCACCAGAGAAAGGAGGGCACTAATCAGTGCTAGGTTTACTCATAGCAAACTAATAGAGACACTTGAAGTCTTTAGAGATAGGAGACAGTCTAGAACAACCAAAATGCTTACAGTATCTGGAGAACGTTTGTGCCCTTGTGCTTAGTCTGAAAAACATCTCTGTTTGACTTGATATTAGATTCTAGTACATTCTTTTCTACTCTGGTTAAGGATCACCTGAATGGGGAATGAACACAAGAATTTTGTTTTCAATTCCCATCCAAAAACCAGGCAGTGAGATGGAGTGAGTTTGGATTGTGACACTTGGTCTTCCCCCTGACTTGGGTTAGGAGATCTGAAAACAGGTGAATCCTGATTGGTGGATGGGCAGACACTCTTAGAAGATCTGTGAACCAGAACTGTCAGAGCCGGTGGGGAGCTTGAAGAAGGATGTTGGCTTTGTTGTGATGTATCTTCCATACAACTTGCGGAAGTAGGGGAATGAGAGAAAAGGCACCTCTGAAGCCATTCATCTAAGACATCAGCAGACCATTGCCTTAGGAGTCACAACACATGCTTCATCTTGAGCAATATAGAAGTAGCTTGTTTGAGACACAAAGAGGTCCTATAGCGGGGTATCCGACTACGTATCTCACTTAGGACTGCGGTGCAAATCTCCCCCTCATGGTGTACCAAGAAACTTCTACTTAATCTGTATCTCATGGAGCTGTGAACAGCAGGAAGGAATACTGCATATATCATGACGCAGTTCCTGATACGCCAGTTCCAAAGTCTGATGGCTTCCTGGCAGAGGGCATGTTTATATAGACCACAGTGGTGATATTTTCCAACATTATCTGAATATGGAGTAAACATATAATCAGAAGGAAGGAATGATGAAGAGGCACCTGTTGGAATCTGTGGACCAGTTCTTCCTCTTCCTCTCTGTAGACTGACAGAACAGGCTGGCAAGAGGGAAAGGATCAGTACAACTCCTCAGAGGGGCCTGCACACCTCCTATAAAGATCCCTCAGATGCCAATAAGGCCAGGAAGAGAGATCAAAATAGTTGCAGGAGGCCCAGGAAATCAGTACCTCCGGTCCCTGGGGGGTTCATATCTGGCATAATGGCGAGCAAAAGCCCTTGACTGTCTGTCAGGGCTCAACACCTTCTCAAGAAATACTGGTGCAGCCATCTGCTCTGATTCATCAAAGTCCAAGAACTGCTCCATTGGTAGTGGTTGTGCTGTCAGTACCAGGGCACTCCTCCTGGATGGTTGGAGGTGAGATAGCTACAGGACAGTGATGTAAGCCCCTCCTCCGAAGTAAGGACACACTTATGAGGGGCAGTCCAGAAGGAAATGGAGACTGTTGATAAGGCAGGAATATATCGTCCAGTATTATATAAAAGTCTGGCCCTGGTGTCCAAGGAGTTCCTGCAGTTAAGTATGATGAATCCAGTGCATCTGTAGCGACTGGATAGTTTTTAGATGGACAAAGTCGTTTCAATGATGGGTCCGGACCAGAACTTGTAGACAGAACCAGCAAGCATCTAACCTAAAGCTTTGGTACAGAACTGATCGACAGAACCAGCAGATCTTTCTTTACATATCTTGCGTTCAGATCTAGGAGTCTTCATAGGAGCTAGCTTCTTAGGTTCCATTCACAACAACTCACTCATTGTGGACAGACTCGAGAAGGAAGAACATTTCTTTTGGATCTGTCCTTGTGCCCATGAGAGTGCCCTCTACTCTCAGGTAGGGTGGAGCCAGGGGGAGGGGTTCCACAACCAAGGAGAAAGAAATAACCTATACTATACTATAAACTTCTTAACTACTAAGTACTAGTCTAAGAATATAACTATTTACAAATGTTTTCTATGTAGGTTAAGAAACTAAGTGAAGGAGGACACAATTCTGACTCAGGCTATGTGATAGTAAGAAGGAAATGGACCGGTGTCAACCTGTACTGTCTCTTATACTCTTGATTAGGAACACGAGATTTACTGTGCATGGGTGGGCCAACAGACACTGCTTTGAAGAACTTCCAGATTTGGACATGTGGCAGGCAAGTGCACTAACGTGGAATACACATAAGGACCATCACTTTAAAAATATGGGAGGTTTCCTTTAATCATTTCACATTAGAAATATTTATATTATGTAGTATTAGCATATGTAATTCTATCCATGGTTTTCACAGACCCACACTGACTACCAGAATTTATACCTAGTGTTTATATCCTATCTGTGTAAAGAGAACATTTGACTGGAACCTATAGGCTTTTTAAATCATATTCATATCTTGTCAATTTACAAAATGTTTAAAAAAATATGGAATTGCTTATTTGGTAAGTGATAATTAATTTGGTAACTGACTAAAAGATACTGTTTTCCTCTAGTTCTCTGTACACGTAGAGTATAATAATGGAGAGAATGAGTCAATATGGTCAGCAAGATAGGCAGTGGTCACCACACACCAGTAGCCTCTCTGCTGTCCATGTTTGTAGGCCTCACAGCAAAGGACAGTTTTAAGGAGGGTTTTGAAGAAGGATGAGTTAGTACTGCAGATGTTTACAAAGGAGCACATCACAGTTGTGAGGGAAGAATGCGAGAACACACAACAGTGCTTGTTTGAAAATTTAACAAGTGGACTATCAGAGGCAGCAGAAGATCTTTCATTATAAAAGAAGAGATGATAGGTAGAGTTAGGGTGACCAGATGTCCCGATTTTATAGAGACAGTCCCAATTTTGGGGTCTTTTTCTTATATAGGCTCCTATTACCCCCCCCCCCCCCCCAATTTTTCACATTTGCTGTCTGGTCACCCAAGGTAGGGTGGGGACAGGTCATGAAGGGCCTTGGAAGTAAAGACAAAAAGCTCGCGTTTGATACAATAGAGAACAGGGAGTCAGTGAAGGGATGGAAAGAGACACGATGTGGTCAAATCAAGGTGCTTGGAAAATTATCTTTGCAGCAGTATTCTGAATGAATGTAAATGGGGCAAGATTGCATTTACTGGACACAAAAAAGAATGTTACACTAACCAAGACATTCGCTGATGAGAGCCTGCACATGAGTTTTAGCTGTGTTGATGGATAGTAAAGGCTGTAGCTTAGAAACATAATGCAGAATGCAACTGCAAGACAAAGACGTAGCCTGGGTATGAAGACCTAGAGTGGTCCAAGTCAAAGATGAAGGGGAGAGGATAGCTTAGTGGTTTGAGCACTGGCCTGCTAAACCCAGGATTGTGAGTTCAGTCCTTAAGGGGGGCACCTAGGGAGCTAGGGCAAAATCAGTACTTGGTCCTGCTAGTGAAGGCGGGGGGCTGGACTCAATGACCTTTCAAGGTCCCTTCCAGTTCTAGGAGATAGGGATATCTCCAAGAATTATGACACTTAGCTTATGGATCTGAGTGACAGGTAAAATATTGGTCTTGTCCACAGTGATCAAGAAAGAAGGCATCAGGGAAGATTAAGAGGTCTGTTTTAGCTATGCTGAGCTTGATCTGACAGCTAGACATCCACAAGGAGATGTCAGAGACACAGGCCATGATTTTAGTTTGGACAGAGGGAGACAGAACCAGAGCAGAGAGTTAGAACTGTGAATTTTAGCATCAAATTGGTAATTGAATTTGTTCAAAAACAGAGGTGATTACCCACAGATAGGGTGTAGGAGAAGAGGACCAATGACAGAGCCTTGTTTAATCCCCCCAGGAAACCGGAGAGAATATAACGAGGATCCTCCAAAGGACACACTGAAGCAGTGATTAGAAAAGTAGCAGGAGAACCAAGAGAAAACAGTCTCATGGAAGCCAAGGAAAGATAACATGTCAAGAGGAGGAGGAGCACGGTCATCTGTGCCAAAGGCAGGTGACAAATCAAGGTGGATGAAGATGGAGTACTGGTTCTTAGATTTCGCTAAAAAGAGGTTGGTAGATATTTGGCAAGAGCTGTTTCCGCTGAGTGCAAGAGTCAGAAGCCATATTGAAGAGTCTTAGATGGAACTGGAGAAGAGGAACTTCAGAAAGCAATTCCTCCTTTTTACACTAAGCCTTGCATTTCACTACACCTTAAGTGAGCTCACAATTCTCCAGTAATAGATACCCTGCTGCTTTGATATCCTACTCTCTAAACCTGCTAGGAGAACTGGTTTATGGGCTTTGACCCTACCTGTATGACCCTACAGCAAGTGATTGGCACTAAAGACCAGAAGGGCAAGTATCCCCTGTCACAGGGCCTCGCATAAGATTTAATTTAAACATTTGGATGAGTGAGAAGTTTACTTATTTAGGAGTAAAATCTCTAAATAAATTAAATTGCAAGAAGGATTGGACTACAATCTCAGGCTCACTGTATGACCTATGACAAATAACTTAAATCTCTGCATGCCTATATTTCCCTATCTAGAAAGAGAAAAAAATATTTATCTTTGTTAATTGTTTTGACATGTACACATTCAAATGACTGTACAAGGGATACTCATTATTACTCTGAAAATGTGTCCATGCAACAATGATGTAATCTTACGCAACACGCCTGTCCTTGTATGTGTTCAGAGTCCTATGTGCTGACTTTCTCCAACAAAGTATTTTTTTACTAGTATTTAGCTTGTTAGCATTGCAGATGACACACAAAGATGAGAGTAAGCAGAACCCTCTTCTGGCCTGCCCATCTTCAACAGAAATATTAGAAATAAGTTCCGAAATCTTTATTGTGTGTAATGCACGCATCAGCTACAATGCATCAGCTACAAATCTTTACTTTTAGATTCCAATATGAGTCTGCAGGTCTGGCAGTTTAAAAGATTAGCTTTTTACTTGTATACTCAAAAAAATTGTTCTAGAGCCACAGAGGCAATGAATACTACACCCTGTGATGCCATTTTAAAAAATAACTTTTCAGAGTGGAACTTTACTTTGTCTCTCTTAAGAGACAGGGGGCGAACACTGTATAATGTTTTATGTTGAAAATCTCGACAACGGTTGAATGAACAAATTATATTCCCTAAGGAAAAAATTTGTCTCTTAGATTCTAATCAAACTTATCAATGTATACTGCTGTTCCAAAGACACCATATAACTAAAGCACAACCTACTCAATGTATTGTGTTTGAAATGTGATGCTAAAAAGGAATTTGGTATAGATTTATCAAATTGTTTTCTGTTTTAAATCCCTTAATTGTTTTCTATCTGCTGTGCAGTGTTTCACCTCAGGCATGCTGAAGATATTTTTTATGTCACACTTGTCAGTTTCTGTATGAATAAATACAGGTGGATGAATGCATCCCAGTCTTACTTCAGCATAAATAAATTAGCAAATTTTCATAAATAGAAATTATACTAATGAAAAACTGTTTTAAATGATTAATGAACACTGTTTACCATAAATCTGTTTTCTCATTTGCATTTTGAACTTTTGGAATGCTGATTATGGTGCTGTTTTGATCTTGCTTAAGGCACTTGTTTAGGTTTTGAAAAACAAGATGAACTCATTTGCTGATCTCAGTCAACAAGATGGACCAATGAAATTTCACTTTTTTCTTGAGACAAAATGGGGCAGTAAAGGAGATTTATTACAAAGTACAACATTATACATAAATATTTATTTAACATTCTAAAAATCACAAAGCTACCCCAAGAGATGAACAATCTGAATGCAAATGTAAACTATTTCTAAAACTGATCAAGCTTCACATAAGGGTGGAATGAATCATAGAAATTAGATAGAAGAGATATATTAGGCTGTCAAAACCATTGCTCTATCAATGCTAGATTATAACTTAAAACATTTTCTATTACTTTGCCTAGTCTTGTTTTAAATGTCCCATATAAGTGAAAGGATATGTAATTGACATACTTATCAACAAAACTTTTAACAACCTTAACCCAAAAAATAAACACCTTAAAAATAGCATCGGGGTGTCACATGGTACCCATGTGGAAGATGGCTGCCTAGTCCATCATCTCCTTGTGTCCCACATATTAATTCATCTCCAATAATTACTGTCCTAAAAAATTGGAAATTAAGTTTGTCATAAACGTTTAAATTAGTCTCCTGGATGAACTTCAGACTGTTGAATGTGGATTCCAATGAAACAATGAGAAGCAACGAAAGACCTAAGTCAGAATCACCTAAGCAGCTGAAGGGGCAGACCGCAAGGACACAGCAGAACATAGCCCAGGATATCATGGCACTGCAAGAATTCCTCACAGACTGAGTGTATTCCATCTCCAAAGATATCTGTGGCCTCTCTACAGATGTATGTGATGTAAAATCCCAAATGGCTCACTTGGAAAATGACCTACAAAGAACTGCCAATAAAACCAGTGAAATTAAAGAAGAAACTGCCTCCTGAAAGCTTGGACTAGACAAAGTGGAATAAAAAACAGGATGGCTTAGAAAACCAATCTCAAAGGAACAATCTTCACCTCCTGGGTGCTGCTATATGTCTAGACTAAGGAGAAAGATATTATAAAAGTGAAAGCAGTTATAAAAAATTTATAATGTAACAAATGGAAAAAAAAAGGCAAGTTGATTAGTAATAAATACAAAACAGAAGCTAGGACCTGTAGAAAATTGATAACTGAAACAAAAAAAAGACATCAGGAGAAAACTATGCCCAGTAGTGATAGGAACAACAACAAGGAGTTTACAAAAGGATTCCTAACAACAGCATTACTCCATTATTAGATGGAAATGGTAGAACTGTCAATGATAATGCAGAAAAGGCAGAAACGTTCAATAAATATTTCTGTTCTGTATTTGAAAAAAAGCCAGATGATGAAGTCAGATCATATGACGACGACATTCTTTCCATTCAAACAGTAACTCAGGAGAATGTTGAACAGCAGTGACTAAAGCTAAACATTTATTAAATCATCAGCTCTGGATAACTTGCATTCCAGTTTTTTTTTAAAAGAGCTAGTCAAGTAGATTGCTGGACCCTTAATGCTGATTTTCAGTAACTCCAAATGTTAAGGTGACCAGATGTCCCAATTTTATCGGGATGGTCCCGATATTTACTTGTTTGTCCTGCGTCCCAACCAAACATCGCAAATTGTCCCGCTATTTTGCACTCCATAGCACAGGTGCCCGCAACTCAGCCCCGGCCCCACCCCGCCCCATTGGATCCCTCTCCAAATCCCCGCCTTGGCCCTATCTCCCCCCCAAGCCCGTCACATGCCTTCTCCTCCCCCCTCCCTCCCAGGCTTGTGCAAATCAGTTGTATGGTGGCGCAAGCGCTGGGAGAGAGGGCGAGAAGCAGGATGCGGCAGGTCGCTCAGGGGAGGCGGAGGTGAGCTGATGTGGTGGGGGGCAAGGCGGGAGCGCCAACCAATTTTTGCTATGCTTTGGTGGCTTTTTTTTTTTTTTTTGCTCTGCCAGTGTCCCACACCCCCATGTCCCGATATTTCATGTCTCTCATCTGGTCACCCTACCAAATGTAAATGTATTCCTCTAGAAACAAAGAATGCAGGCCAAATATACAGGATGGGGGACTTTATCCTGGGAAGCAGTGACTCTGAAAAAGATTTGGGGGTCATGGTGGATAATCAGCTGAACATGAGCTCCCAGTGCAATATTGTGGCTAAAAGGGATAAAGCAATCCTTGGATGTGCAAACAGAGGAAGCTCAATTAGGAGAAGAGTGGTTAGATTCTCTCTGTATTTGACACTGGCGAGTCCACTACTGGAATACTGTCTCAAGTTCTGGTGTTCACAATACAAGGAGGATGTTGATAAATGGGAGAGGGTTCAGAGAAGAGCCAGAAGAATTACTGAAGGGTCTGAAAAAGCTTGTTGTATAGTGGTAGGCTCAAGAACCTCAATCTATTTAACTTACCAAAGAGATGGTTAAGGGGTGACTTGATTACAGGCTACATACACTTGGGGAACAGAGAACAGTATAACGTGATTCAATGGGTGGAAGCTGAACCTAGACAAATTCAGACTGGAAATAAGGAGTAAATCTTTATCAGTGAGGGTAATTAACCATTGGAACAGTCTGGCCAGGATCGTAATGTAGTCTCCATCATAGGCAATTTTTAAATCACAATTGGATGTTTTTCTAAAATACATGCTCTAGTTCAAACAGGAATTATTTGGGGGACGTCCTGTGCATGTGCTATACATGAGAACACAGTGGATAATCACAGTGGTCCCTTCTGGCCTTAAAAAAAAATCTATGAATCTTGTAAGGAACTAGCAACAACGGTCCATCACACTTGTCACATCACATCTAAGTTATTGAAATTCTACCTAGAGCTGAACCAATATGCCATCCAATACTGCAGTGTGTGCAGTACATACTGGCTGGTTTCCTAAGCAGAATCAACAAGTTTGAATACATTATCCCACTGATTTACACACCACACTGGCAGCCAATGTAATTTCAGATCTAATTCTAAGTTCTTGTCCTGCTCTTCAAAGCCCTGAATGGATAAGGCTTTACCTCATGGAACATCCATCTTTCTTCACTCCTCAATAACTTGCTACACTCAGACATTTTGGCTGGTAGAGCTCATGTTTCCTTCTGGCACAATGGGGAGTAGGGTATTAACAGCGATGGCCTCACAAAAATGGAACAAACTTCAGCTTGATGATATTTCGCTGACTCTGAATCCTGAGCTCCTTCACACAACATGGCAAGATGTACCTATTTAAATTGGCATTTCCCTAAATAACCATGCAGAGAAAAAAAATTAAAAAACAGCCTCTGTCATTGTAATTTAACATATATTTGTAGTTTGTGTCTATTGTGGTGGTGGGTTTGTGGCTGATAATTAGTCTGAAACTGACGATATATTTATAGAAAAACAGATCACTATCAGAAAGTACCAGTTATTGTATTGTGACTATTTATCTGTAACAGATCTGAACTGACTGATAATAGTGGAAATGCATAACTCTAAGGTATTTCTTAAAAAAAAAAAAGAAAAAGAAAAAGAAAATCACAATTTAGTACGAGTGCCAACATATCCTATTACCAATCTCCAGGGTCAGTCTGTGTCCCATAAAAACACTCAGAACCATGTAAAGTTAGTCAAAAATGAAGGTTACTTATCTGTGACTAGAACTGTTCAAGATGACGTCCTATACATTCTCAGTTAAGGGAACTAGGCTCACTCCGAGACTCTGGAATACTCTGGAAAGCAGTGTGCACTGGGGGCCTATAAAGGAGTGGTCTGGGAAACCTTTTGGGAAAAGAGGAGCCTATCAGAAAGGATGGGCTCTACTTAAACCAAAATGGAACCAGGTTGCTGGCATGTAAAATTAAAAAGGTCGTAGAGCAGTTTTTAAAGTAAGGGCTGGGGGGAAGCCGACAGATGCAGACGAGCATGTGGTTCAGACACAGACATTCCTTAGGGGAGGGTCTATTAATGGAGATTCTCTATATCCTAGTAAGGAGGAGTGGGTAGATGATGATAAAATACGGGCAGAGTCTGATGAGAAACAGTTAAATGAAAAAGACCCATTCAATTACATCACATAATGGCAAACAGCTGAAAAGTGACAATTTTTAAGTGTTTAGATACAAATGGTAGAAGTCTAAATAGTAAGATGGGTGAATTTGAGTGCCTCGTATTAAATGAGGATATTGATATAATAGACATCACAGAAACTTGGTGGAATGAAGATAATCAATGGGACACAGTAATACTGGGGTACAAAATATATCAGGAGGACAGAACAGGTTATGCTAGTGGAGGAGTGTCACTATACCTGAAAGAAAACAGAGTCAAATGAAGTAAAATTTTAAATGAACCAAACTGTACCATAGAATCTCCATGGATAGTAAGCCCATGCTTGAATAAAAAGAATACAGCAGTACGGATATACAACCAACCACCTGACCAGGATGGTGATAGTGACTGTGAAATGCTCAGGGAGATTAGAGAGGCTATAAAAATGAAACACTCAATAATAATGGGGGATTTCAACTATCCTCATATTGACTGGGTACATGTCATCTCAGGACGGGATGCAGACAAAGTTTCTTGACATCTTAAATAACTGCTTCTTGGGGAAGCTAGACCTGGAAACCACAAGAGGAGAGGCAATTCTTGATTTAGTTCTAAATGGAGCACAGGATCTGCTCCAAGACATGAATATACCTGAACCACTTGGTAATAGTACAGTAAGTCCCCACTTAATGTTGTTTCGATCTTACGTCCGTGCTCCTTTAAAGTCGTGCAATGCTCCACTATAACATCGTTTGGCTGCCTGCTTTGTCCACACTGGCAGTCCTCCATCAGCTCCCCCCCACCCCAGAGGACCCTACAGATCAGCGCCTTCCCCTGCTCCTCCTGCCCATGGCAATCAGCTGGTTTGCAGCATTCAGGAGGCAGTGGGGAGGAGCGAGGACTCAGTCCGCAGGCTCCCCCTCTCTCCTGAACACCGCAAACCAGCTGATTGCCGCAGGCAGGAGGTGGGGAGCAAGGACGTGGCGTGCTGAGTAAAAGGGGAGAAGAGGTGGGTTAAGGTGGGGGTTTGGGGGAAAGGGTGGAGTGGGCGGGCCGAGTGTTGAGCCCCCTGTCCCTGGTGCTTGCAACGTAGGGGAAGCTGCCACTGCTGCTGCACAACATGCTTCTCCTAGCCTATGGCACCTTCAGCCTTCTTGCCTGCCTCATTGTCTGCAGTGCCAGTGGGCTGTGCCTATGTGGGGGTAAGGCTAGAGCACCTCCTGTTGCTTCCTACCTAGCAATGATGTTCCCATTGCTTCATACTCAGCAATGATGATTGTAGTATTAAATTGTTTAAAACTTATACCTGTATTAAATTGCTTGTTTAAAATTGTTTAAAAAGTATATAATGCCTTTTGTATGGGAAAAAAAAAAATTCCTTGGAACCTAACACCTCTCCCCCCCTCCCATTTATATTAATTCTACTGGGGAAATTGGATTCGCTTAACATTGTTTCACTTAAAGTCATATTTTTCAGGAACATAACTACAACGTTAAGTGAAGAGTTACTGTAATCATAACGTAATAAAATTTAACATTCCTGTGGAGGTGGAAACACTGAAGCAGACCACCACGCTAACATTTAATTTCAGAAAGGGGAACTATACAAAAATGAGGAAGTTAGTTAAAACAGAAATTAAAAGGTACAGTGCCAAAAGTGAATCTGAAGAACAATGCCAAAGACTCAAGAAGTAACAATTTTTTTTTTTTTTTTTTTTTTTTTAAGTACACCAGAAACAGGAAGCCTGCTAAACAACCAGTGGGGCCACTAGATGACTGAGATGCTAAAGGAGCACTCAAGGACAATGAGGCCATTGTGAAGAAACTAAATGAATTCTATGCATTGGTCTTCATGGCTAAGGACGTGTTTGAGATTCTCAAACCTGAGCCATTCTTTTTAGGTGACAAATCTGAGGAACTGTCCCAGACTGAGGTGTCATTAAAGGAGGTTTTTGGAATAAACTGATAAATTAAATAATAAGAAGTCACCAGGAACACATGGCATTCATCCAGAAATTCTGAAGGAACTCAAAAGTGAAATTGCAGAACTACTAATTGTGGTATGTAACCTAACATTTAAATCATTTTCTATATCAGATAACTGGAAAATGTCTAAAGTGATGCAAATATTTTAAAAAGGCTCCAGAGGTGATTCTGGCAATTACAGACTAGTAAACCTAACTGGAGTACCAGGCAAATTGGTTGAAAGTATGGTAAATAACAGAATTAGCAGATACATAGATGAATATTATCTGTTGGAGAAGAGTAGAACACGGTTCTCAAAGGGAAATCATGCCTCAACAGTCTACTAGAATTATTTGAGGGTGTCAACTAGCATGTGGACCATGGTGGATTAGGCTATATAAATACTTTCTCTCCTGTAGGACAAATTCTGCCCTCCAGTGTTTGCAACTGACTTTTTACTGAAGTCAATGTGATTTGCACATATCTCTAATGACAAAATGTAACCTTTTGGTTTTATGGTGTGTCAATCACCACAAAATATTAACCAATTATCGTTACAAGATTGTTATTGAAGAAATATAATCTCTAAACAACCCAGGTGGTGGCTTGTTTAAAAAAATTATATGAAGAACTAAATTCATCCTGTTATTTATGGCATATGCAATACATTCAAAACTACATTTTTTAAATGTAAAAATGTTTGACATAAGGCAACATTAATTAAGAGCTTCACCTGTGCCATTAATGCCCATTATGATAGATCCTGTGTAATGTCTAGCTATGACGACTCCTTTTATTACCTGTCCTTTATTGCATATGCGCATAAAAAAATACTGATATCTAGGAAACTGAACATTGGATAAAAGCTCCAGGTATTTTTTTCCTTTAGCTGTAGAGTAGGTTTGATTACTTGAAGAAAAAATGTTCATATATTGTTCCCTAATGTACAAATCTCTCTCATACACACATCCAAGTACATAAAGTACAGTTAATGGGATACCTCAGGAAATTAATCTGATTTTAGTAAACAGAGGAGTTAGGTAAGGTAAGATCAAAAAATCTCTTTCTGTATAGAGCCCACCAGCACGGAATCTGGGCTATATCTAGTAATACCTCAGATACATTTTCTGAGATATCCTCCCTGCTAGTTCTCTCATCTTAACCCCTCGGCTCCATGGACACCACACCCAAAAGGCAGAGTTCTCCGATATCCGTTCCAAAAAGACACATAATATTGTGGAGTGACCAACAGGTTACTACTGCCTGACAGATCATGTCAACAACAGCAGACTCTTTTGGGCTACGAAGTGATGAAATAAATGGGCTCCCCACACTCAAAAGTCCAGGATGTCCCTCTAATGTACTGATCTATTTAATGCAGATGCACAACTATTTTGCTTTGACTGAACAGAAAGCTTCTCCCTTCCAATCCCCTTTCTGGGGGGAATGGGGGCATCTTGAACAGTGCAAAACAGGAAGTCTGATTTATAAAAATCATGAAGTCCAGTGCAAATACATTTTATTGGGTTGAACTACATCTAAGGAATGGAGTGGGGGCATAGGGGAAAAGGCAAGCTTTACGGTAGTGTTTCCCAAATTGTGGGAGTTCACCACTCGTGATGTGTGAAAGACTAGCAGAAGCGCTTGTTGGAAATTTTTCGACACAACCATTTTTGAACTGAAACCTTTTTGCAATAATGTACCAGATTTGACAAAAGTTTTGTTAAGAAAGGTTTCTTAGGTCCAGGATGGACTCTCTAGTCATTCCTCAGTCACACAGGGAGGGGTCACTATCCAGGGAGCTGCCCCTCTGTCCACCCAACCCTATGTATCTGCAGCCCCCGCACACACACAGATCCACACCCCCCACCAACCCTCATACCCCCACACCTGGAACGCTCCCACCAAGCCGCCAGCACCCAAGCCCCCACCGCACCAAGCCTTTACTTTGCATTCTTCTTCTGCATGGTAAAATTTCAAAGCTATACTAAGCCAATGTTCAGTTGTAAACTTCTGAAAGTAAAACCATATTGTTTTGTTCAGAGTTGTGAACATTTCAGAGTTATTAACAACCTCCATTCTGGAGGTATTAGTATACAGTAGGACCTCAGAGTTACAGAGTGGAGCAAGACTGCAGGTAGTGAAGGTGAAATCTGACATGCTGAGTTACATACACATGGTCCAGGAGCTGAAGCAGGCAAGCACGGTTGTCATTGTGTTGGATTTGTGGCTTTCAGAAATGAAGGCTACAGACTTATACCTTTCCTTTGGAAGATAAGCTATGGCTGCCCTAGTATTGAGGTCTGCTCCTATTAAGATTATGTACTGAATCAGTTGTAATGATGGCTTGTCCAAATTTAATTTCAGGCCTAGATGGGAGAAAAAGTTTGATGACTAGAATGATGTGTTAGACTTGGTCGCTTGATGGTGCATGAACTAGACTATCGTCCAAGTAAGGACAAATTTGAATCTTCAAGCAACCAAGGTGTGCTGCTACTACAGCCATGCATGTGGTGCAGACCCTTGGGACTGAAACTGAACGGAAGCACTGTGTACTGGTACTGGTTGGTGCCCACCATAAACTGCAAATAGATCACGTGGCAAAGATTCATTGCCCTAGTGTAAGCATGAGTCTTGCAAATCGAGGTCAGCATACCAATCTCCAGGAAGGGATAACAGAAGAGAAGACAACCATTCTGAACTTGATTTTCTTGATAAAATAGTTCAGCTTTTATAGATCTAGAATGGGGCAGGGGCCACCAGATTTCTTTGGGACCAGTAAGTACTGGGAATAGAAGCCTTTTCCTCTATGCTGGTAAAGATTTTCTTCTATAGCTTCTCATTCTAGAAGACAGCATAATTCTCATGAGAAGGGTCCCTGAAAAGAAATGGGGAATGGGAAGGAGATGCCTTGGATAACATATCCCTCTTTTACTGTGCTGAGTACCCACCTGGCCAATGTGAAGTTTTCCAAAGAATAGTAAAACTGGGAAAGGCATGACCCAAAGGAAGGAGATACAATCAAAGCACTTTCATCAACTGAGGAGTCAAAACAAATGCTTCAAGGCTGCAGTTGTCTGGTGAGAAGGGCCTGTAACAGCCAAAGATGGCTGGTGACATGGAGAAGTGTTAACCTTCTCTTAGGAGCATACTGAGGGCTCTGATAGAAGGAGGGTGTGGAATAAGATTATGGGCTAAACAGCTTTTTTAGCTGGAGTATAAACTCCTAGTGAGTGAAGTGTTGCATGAGGGAGTCTTTCAGTGCGCACATAGCATCGACTGTTTTGGCAGAAAACAACTTAGACCCCTCAAAAGATAAATCTTCTGTTGTACTCTGCAGCTTCTTTGGAATGCCAGAAGCTTGCAGCCAGGATGAATGTTTCACAAAGACTGCAGTGGTAAGGCAGTGTCAGCAACATCTATGTCTGCCTGAAGACATGTACAAGCTGTAAACTGATCCTCAGAAATCAAAGACAGAAACTGATCCCTATACTGCTCTGGCAACTTATCACCAAACTTAGAAATGATAGAGAAATAATACAATTGTTTTTAGACTGATAACTAGCAATCCTTATTTCGAATGTGGAAGTGCAAAAAGTCTTGCAAATCATATAAATCTAATCTATTAAATTCCTTATCCTTCAGAGTGGCTTTAGATTGGAATTGACAAGATTGTTTATTAGTGGCTGTGATCGGTAAAGAATCAGGAACTGGGTGGTTAAAGAAATCACCAAGGTCTTGATAAGGGACTTGATATCATTAGTCAACTTTCTTAGCCTTACAAGGTATATAAGACAGGGTCTGCCAGAGTGTGAACACTCTGTACAATCGCCACATGGACCCCTAAAGAAGTACCCACCCTCCTCATGAGACCCTGGAAAACTGAACTCTCCTGTGGGAGGTGTTGACACTAGAATAACCACTTCATATGATGAAGAAATGTGGAGAGGAATGTCTAATAACTCCTCCAATAATTCTCTGTCCTCCATGGGTTCCAGCACAGCAAAGTGAGGAATAGTAGTAGGATGTTGAGAAAATAACTCCTGCAATAAAGGAGAAGGAGACTTCCTCCTAGAAAGTGAATGAGACAGAGGTCTAGAGTGTCTGTAGTCAGCCTAAGACTAATAAGGCTATGGAGAGTATGGCATAGATGGAGACATCCATGGGGCACCCCAAGCTGGAGTCTCCCTGTAGGGAACCCAATCCTGATCTTTACATCAAGTATTGAAAGACCTGTAGGGTTAGCTGGAAGATCTGGAAGGAGAAACGGGTTCTTCCCTTTCAGAGTCTGAAGAACAAACAAACCTCTTCAGAATAGGGAGGAGCAGTTCTCAGTGGGGTCCTAAGGTGGTCTTCACATAGGAGATCAATAAGGCTCAGTAACAGGCAATGGCTGGGGTAGTCAGAAAGGTGATGAAGTCAGTGAAAATAGTGACGGCATAACCAGAGTGTGTGTTGCTGGTGTGGGTGCACCACTGGTGACAGTGTAACCACAGAGTGGATCGACAGTGCTGGGTGTGTCAATGGAGTAAACAATGCACATGGCTGCATCAAAGGAGAGTCAGGTGGGAAAGACAAACAAGATCTTTTGCCAACAAGAAGACACGCAGAGTAGAAGTGTATTGGTGCTGAAGCACACAGAATCGGCTGAGGAGAGGAAGGAGCAGTTGGCAGAGGTGATGACTCCAATCTTCATCGCCCCAAGAGTGCCATCTCAGATGGGACCACTGAGTATTTAGATTTGTGAGGCTTCAAACCAATACCAGAGATTTACAGGAAGATTTTCTTGGAGGAGACCGAGTTGTAGAGGAATGTTTGGAATGCTTTGAATCTGACTGAGAAGATGAAGTGTGACGTTTGTCACCCAACTTGTGCTTTGAGTAAAAATCTGCTGGAGGGGTGGCTCCAGAGTCCAGTCTATATAACAATCAGGGCCTGGTTCAGATGCAGGTCACATCACCTCTTTCATGAGGTGAATATTCAGACTACTGTCTCTGTTTTTTTAGTTCTGGTGGGGAAGGAGATGAAATGGGGCATTAGTCCCTCACATGTCCCTCACCTAGACAGGTCAAACAACTGTCACTCAGAAAATTATTTGATATATTTTTTGCAATTAAATAAAGAATGCAATATATACATTAATATTGCTACTCAATAACAACCAAAAAGATGAGGGCACTAGGATTATTACAGCATGTCACCAATTCCAGTGTAAGATCCTGATCCATGTTATCAGGAAGGGTTTAAACATTTTAATAGACGTCAGAAGGTTGAATCTACTAGCAATATTATATAGGAGATTTGGTTAAACAGAAATTTTTCATAGCATGGATTGTTTTTTAAATGTTGTCTAATGAGCAAGACATGGAACTTTGCATCAAGACTCTTGGTATCTATTTCTGGTTATGTCTCTGACTTCTTATGGCAAGTCATTTTCAATTTACTGTGGTTGAGTTTACTCATCGTCATTAGAGATATATAATATTACGAACCCACGTCACAGCATTTCTGTGCATTTTCAATAATTAGTGATGACAAAGCATCTGAAATCTCTGGATGAATGGCACTATATATGTGCAATGTATTATTATTATTTTAATCATATTATTATTAGGGAACGTTAAGGGGCAAAGGCACCATAATAAAATAAGTCTATAATGAAACAGACCACTCCAAAAAGGATTGGGGAGGGAGAGATGTGCATTAAAGTCAAGTGCAAAATACTTCACTTAGGAAGTAAAAATCAAATGCACAACTGCAAAATGGAGAAAACTGGTTAGGTGGTAATATTGCTGAAAAGGCTCTGAAGGTTATAGTGGAAGACAAATTGAATAAGAGCTAACAATGTAAGGCAGATGTGAAAAGTCTACTATTCTGGTGTGTATTAACAACAGTGTTGTATGGGAGGGAATTGTCCCACTCTATACAGCACTAGTGAGGCTCAGCTGGAGTAGTGTCCAGTTCTAGGTGCCACATTTTGAAAAGATGTGGAAAAACTGGGAGACAGTTCAGAGGAGAGCCACAAACATGAGGAAAGGTTAGAAAAACTGGTCAAGTTTAATCTTGAGAAAAGAAGACTGAGGGGGAGCACTTGAAATCAGTCTTCAAATATGTTAAGGTTTGTTATAAAGAGAACAGTGAATAATTGTTCTCCGTGTCTGCTGAAGGAAGGACACGAAGTAATGGGCCTAATATGCAGTAGGGAGATTTAGGTTAGATTTTAGGGGAAAAAATTGAAGTATACTGGTAATTAAGTTTTGGAAAAGGCTTGCAAGGGAGCATCCCCATCATTAGACGATCATAAAAGCAGGTTGGATGAATACATATCAGGGATGGTCTAGATGTACTTGCTCTTGCCTGAGTGCATGGGGCTGGATTTGAGGACTTCTCAAGGTCCTTTCCAGCTCTACACTTCTATTATTCTAAGTGTAACTTAAAAAAATATTCTCAGCATTTTAAGGCTAAATCATGATTTTATTACCGCTTTGCAGACTTTGCTTTTGGAGAGAACTAATCTAATTTTATATAACACCAAACTTCACTGCTATTTTGCATTCCCCAAAAGTTGGGGAAATAGACAGGATTTGCAGTGTACCCATATGACTCAGACTAAGACAACCATTATATTAAGACCTGAACATCGTGAAAAATCTAAATAAAATACAGAGCAATTAATTAAGAAGTCTGTAATTATGTTAAGTTTTAATTGTTTTCCTTTCAGTAACCTTATTAAACAGTGATATAAATTATAAAATAAAATGTGTCATAAGGCTGCTATATATATTGTGGCAGAGCTCTGACCTTGCTCCCATGGGTTCTGTGCTTCTAGGTGGTTTATGCTAGCCTCAGTGGCTTACTGTGACCCTCCACGTACCCTTCTCTCTCTAGGGGCAGGGTTACAGTCTACTAAGCCCTTTTCATCATAGGCCAGTAAGGAGGTGGGTGAGAGAACTCCTACACTGTCTGTTGTGCCTGGAGGCTTATTTCAGAACAGTTTAGCCTCCTGTCCTGACAGGAGCCTGACTTCCCCTCCCAGGAGGTGTTCCTTTAGTGGTGGGTTGGGGGTAACCCGGGCCTGCCCTCTTCTCTGGGTTCCGGCCCAGGGATCCTAATGGTGGCAGCTGTTGGTAGCCAACCTTTCACTGCCAAAGCTGCTACATTTTCCCTGGGCCACTTCCCCACAGCTCTCCTGCTTCTCCCTTCTTCACCCTTACTCTAGGGCTTCCTTAACAAAGGTTTGAGGGTGTCTTCATTAAGCAGCCCTTCAGCTGCACTTCCTCTCCTCTGGCTCCCCTCTGCCTGACTGGAGTGAGCCCTTTTATAGTATCAGCAGGGCCTTAATTAGAGTCAGGTGGTCACATTAGCTTAATGGGCTCACCTGACTCTTTGCAGGTTAATTCGAGTCAGGTGTTCTCATTAGCCTGGAGCAGCCCCTGCTCTGGTCAGTCAGGGAACAGAAAACTGTTAATCCAGTGGCCATATAGCTGCCCTCTGTGCTCTTCTGCTGTACCCAGCTGGCCTGGGTCTATAACAATATATAAAAAATCAAGCATTTATTAAAGGATATAATTTTCCAACAAACGTCTAACTTGCTGTTGATCTCCAGACCTTTTGCCTGCTGTCTCTCTTCTTCCAGTTGCTTTGGGTTTGCAAACTGTATCCTTTCACCAGGGGAATCTGGGAAACTCTCGAAATTAAACTTGTCAACCTGGATAGCCATACTGAGGTGGGGGGGGGGGGAGAAAAGGAAGAAAAGAAAAGAATTGTTAATACAACAATTTAGTGGGAATGTCTCCTGCAGATTATTTCACAGACCTTTACCAAACCAAACAAAAAGGTATTATATATTGCTTCAGTAAGAATAATCTGGATCACGATGCATTAATATCATGATTCATGGTACAGAATATTGAAAGCAAGTTATGATCAAAGATCCATATTGGTAAATGGAGAAAACACTAGGGGATCCCTTCATCCCTGAAACCTGTTCATTTCACTGGGGCTCCTCAAAACTCAAAGCTGCCACCAGAAAGCTTACCAGCAGAACTTACTTTTTCAAAGTGATGAAGATACATAGGATGCAACAACAACATTTGGACAAACGGTTACACCCCTAAAACTTGGTTCAGTAGAGATAATACTTTCTCCATTTCCATTTTTCAACCCATTTTAATTCAGTTCAATGACTTAATTCAAAGTTAAGAAACCAACTGGGAGCTGAAAAGCCAGGAAAGCTTGTTTTCCTCTTTCAGTCTCTGAATTAGAAGTGAAAGAGGATGAGCTCTATTAATTCTAAAATCTTGAAAGACATGGCAACCACAAAATCAGTTCAATTCACTAACTACATCTAATACTTGCTTGTTTAATAAATCAGTTAGATTTAAATGAAACATATGTTGTGATAAATGTTTTCTTCTAGGTATTCAACATATTATAGTAGTATTATTTAATAAAAAAATTAAAATGCTGTTTTGTGCCTTTTTGCTGAATTTCCATCCAAACAGAGCTTGATACATATCACCAGTAAAAAAAAAAAATTAGTAAATGAGAAATGTGTTATTCTTCATTTTCTAAAATACTAACAATGTAAAAATTAAGAATGTCAATAAATGAAAGTTAAGCTATATAACTGCTTAAATAAATGTATAGCTGTAGCGTATCCTCCTGGTTAGCAAAAGGAAGCATCAAATTTAATATAAAGTCTATATTTAGTAGCAAATCAACATGCTTTAATGATTATCAGCCATGAGAATCAATCTTTCTTTAGGAGAATAACTAAAATGTGCAAATGCAAAAAAAAAGTTAAAAATAATTATTTAAATCAAGGTTTCTTGTTGCTTATTTAAATTATGATTAAAATCGGTGATTTACATCACTTTGATTTAAATAAATTCACCCTGCTTAAAATATGAGTACGCTAGTAAGAAAACACTATAAATTACATTTTAGCAACTCAACCCCATACAGCATCAAAGTAAATGTAAAAGAAAACCAAAAAAAAGAAAAAAATTGTAGGAATATCAAAATGTGTCCCTGAAATTAATTTTAACTTTTGTTTCCTTCAAAAATTATACTTATAAAACTCATAACTTAAAACAGGGGTGGGGAATTTATGGCCCACTGCCTCATTTCATCCAGCCCATGGCAAATCTCCGTGCTGCAGATCAGAAGCCCCTAGCCTTGATGCCCCGATGTGGCTGGAGTCACAAGTGCTGGCTCGCCTCACTGCGGGGGGAAGCTAGGGTTACCAGGCAGTTAAAAGTCCAATAGGCTCCATGAAGCTCCCGGAAGCAACCAGTATGTCTCTGCAGCCCCTAGGAGCAGGAGCCATCAGGGAAGTTCCACGCACTGCCCCTGCCCCCAGCACCAGCTTTGCAGCTCCCATTGGCCGGGAACCATGGCCAATGGGAGCTACAGGGTGGCACATGTGGGCGCGGGCAACAAACACTGCGCAGAGACCCCTGGTCCCTCCGCCTAGGGACTGGACATGGTCGCCTCTTCTAGGACCAGTGCAGAGAAGCAGTCAGGGAGCCTTCCTTAGCCCCGCTGTGCCACTGATTCGAAACCACCTGAGGGACGTGCTGCCCGATCGGAGCTCGCACCCAAAACCCACTGCCCCACGTCAGAACCGCCTCCTGTACCCTAACTCCCTCCCAGAGCCCACACTCACACCTGAAGCCCAACCCCCTGCCCCAGGTCAGAACTCCCTCCTGCACCCGAACTCTCTCCCCGCATCCCCACCTACACCCCAACCCCCTGCCCCAACCCGGAGCCTCTCCCACACTGAAACTCCCTCCCAGAGCCCATACCCCAAACCTCCTCCCACACCGCAATCCCTTGTCCCAGCCCTGAGCTTGCTCCCGCATTTCAAACCTCTTGACCCCAGCCCAGAACCCCCTTCTGTTTCCCAAACCTCTGGCGCAGCCCCAACCCAGAGTCCACACTCCCATCCAGAGTCCGCATCCCAACTGCTTGCCCCAGCCCAAAGCCTCCTCCTGCACCCTGAACCCCTCATTTCTGGCCCCACTCCGGAGGCCTGGGGAAGCCCTGAGCCTCCACCCCCCAACGCCGCACGGGGCTGTGTGTGGCCCACGACTGATTTTTTCTGTGGCTCAGTGGCCCCGATAGAAAAAAGGTTACTAAAAATGATGAATTTACCACTAAACACTGACATGCCCCTGCATATAGATGTACAAATAAAGACCCCGGCACCCCAACAAGTCACTTTTAACATGAATAAGAGACTCCAGAGTGTGGACATGCTGTTTAGTATAACTATGCCAAAAGGAGCTTGGTTCGTTCTCTCTCTCTCTCTCTCTCTCACACACACACACTAACATAAACCTACAATTTTTGTAAATGTAAAACCTATATTTACTCATGCACATGAGATAACTGCAAAAGTACCCAATTTCCATGCAGATTTTGTACATTAAAACTCATGAAGTCCATAGCTTCAGCATCTCTCAATGCATCTCAGCCACTACTAGACAGTATTTTCAACATCTTACGGTAATAGTAATACAAACAAATAATTAGTAAAATAATTAACAAGCATATGGTGAGGCATGAAAACAAATTAAAATATTATGGTTTAGTGTGCGCTAAACAATCAGATATTAAACTATAAACAACAATTATATAAAAAACAAGAATTTACACCTTTCTGAATGTAGTGTGAAATGGGTTTTCCTGGATCCAATAGAATGTGCTTCCTGTCAAAGTATCAAATAAGAAGCACTTTCTGAAATGGAGTGCTATGGAAAAAATTAATTAGTAAAGAATTAAAATACACTACCTTGGACAACAACAAAAAATGAATGACTGCTGATGACTTTGCTCCTAGGCAAGACAGAATGAAAGAGACCAGCTTTTAGCATAATTCCTGTGGCAATACAACTCATCCAAGAGCAGGACTGTCAAGTATATTTCCTAAGGTTGGAGGGAACTACATTAGTTTCTGTTCTGTACCGCAGCAAATTTCAAATGTGGAAATATTTTTCATGGATGTACTAAGACAGGCAAATGTAGAATAATGGAAGTAACTGAAGTAACCAACTTACAGATTTTTGTTGGAGAGGGAGGTTTATTGAATTTGTGATGTTTACTTAATTTTTTAATTAAAATATCCTACAAAATAGAAAATGTTTTCTATAATAAAGGTTTATTTCAGCGAACTCAGTCTTATTTCTAGCCCTTGGTAAATGTAGGACAAAGCTTTGGCGCATCCCAAAGTACAGAGAGTAACTTACAGTCATAAAACTTTGAGGTGGAAAGAGGGACTCAGAACACAGCATCAGGCTATAACCTAAATGAAGGGTAATTTACAGGAGAAATTGTTAATGCTCCATGATTCTCTTCCATAGTCAAAGAGCATAGGTGTGGCAGGGAGCCAATGGTGGCACCATTATTGATCCTGCAGGCTGCTACTGAATAGGAGTGTCACCACTGTAGGTCTTGCTGCAGCCACTAGGCATAACTGACAGTGTGAACCAAAGGCTATGAACCAGAGTAGACCTGGCCTTGGCAGAACAGCAGTACACTAGGTATGAGTCAACCAAGTATTAGTCAACATTCCTGACCTGAGAGGAAGATACAAGAACATCCAGAGTTCTCAAGTAGCTATGTAAACACATTCTGAAGAGACGGTGCTGGAACACATCAACCCCTCATCGAATACGGGTGGGATAACAAGTTAATGGATGAACATGTGTTTGAACTAGCAGGAGTAAGGTGTTAATTAACATCTGGAGCGTAATACCTAACTTGTTTGTATTGATGTATAAAAGTAGAAGGCATAAGAGAGGCATCTTTGTACTGGTCTAGGGGACAGAAAACTGCTATGCTGATTGAACTGGTACCTTGTTGCAGGCATAAAAGTATAAGTGTACCTGCAGCTTCTATGGGGCACTAGCACTGTCCTCTGTAAACAAACTTGTCCAAGCACCTTCATCCCCAAACCAAGCCTGTGGTCTCCTTTTATGAACACTGAGGTCTGCTGAATTAGCCAGCTGTATTCTGTGCTAGTGCAGCAAACAACGGAGACCCAAGAATAGCAGCACTACCAGCATTAACAACTTTGCAGCACTTGTAACACTCCACAGCCACAACAACCATCAAAACTTTTTTAAAAAATGAGAAATTTCTATAGTACATCATAGACTAACAGAAGTATTGGAGCATAAGCTTTCGTAGGTGAATATCCACTTCATCAAATGCATGTACACGCGTCTGATGAAGTGTGTATTCAGCCTCGAAAGCTTATGCTCCAATACTTCTGTTAGTCTATGAGGTGTCACAAGACTCTTTGTTGCTTTTTATAGATCCAGACTAACACGGCTACCCCTCTGATATAGTAAATCAATGTTTTATTTAGCTTTATTACACCTTTAATCAAATTCAATTTCTAAGAAAATTCCTTCCCCTTTGACTGGGAGGCAGAAATAACTTGCCTAGAAGCTGAGGTAATCAAATCAATTTGGAGGAAGTAAACACAAATATCCTCCTGCATTAAGACAGTAAAAAGAGCCAAAAACATTCTTCAAATGCTTTGATTACTTCAAGATGAGACATGTACAAAACTATCACTGAGCTCATGAACATGTAAAATGCATATGTTGTCGGAAATATATTCATGTTAAGGAGTATAATTTGGCCTAATCCTGTTGAGGAGGGCTGTACTAAACTTCCAGACATAATTCTGAGAAGCTCAATAGACACACACACAAAACCAACCAACAAAATAATAGTCTAAATGACAAAATATTAAGATATCATTTAATTTAATGTCAAGGTACCCAAAATATATATGATAAAGAGACAAGGAAACATTTGAGTTATTTGTGGGCGTGTGCTTTGCAATGAAATGATTATCAATGATAAATTGCTGTTAATGACAGCATTTGCTCAATATGTGATGCCCCTCAGGGAATTCATCTGCTGTGCCTTCCACAAAACAAAAAGGTAATGCTAAACTGACAAATCACATCAAATTTATGAGACCCTCCCTGAGCGCCATTCATTAGTCTTCCACTTTTTATTTAAGTATCCTATTATTTCATTGTCTTTCTTGTCGGTATCAGGTATTCATCCCTTGTAAGACTGTGGAACTTGTACACAATAGTTAAAGAAAGAGTGAGTGGGAAACAGCACACATCTTCCATCTCTAATAAAAGCAGCGGAAGATCTTCCCTTTCTTTACCTAGTTGAGTAAGTAGTGCCCTGAGACTGTTCACCATCCTCCTTGGTTCTTATGGTGAAAGCTCTTAGCCCTGTTTCAATCAATTTTAACCAATGCTTGCACCTATGCTCAGGTCTAGGATATATACTGCACTGATATTACATCAAGGGAGACAGACAGCAATACAGTAGCATCCCGAGAATAAATGTTATAAACCGTGAGGATGAGGCAAAACCACGGAGGGAAAAACACCACATAGTGTAATCTGCAGAACAATACAACAGGTACAGTACTAGAATGAGGGTACCTGGCGGTGCAGGAAGTGGAAAGAATCAGAATGTTAGAAATTCATGACAAAGGAAAGAATCTTTTAAATATTCTTATATTACATAACCTTTCAGTGCTCCTATTACTAAAGAAATTCATATGAAGTTCTGTCACTCTCCTGGTATTGTATCATTAAAACTCCTTTACCATTTACTCCTCAATGTTTACTGAAATGGAAGGCTTTAATCTACTAAAAATCAAATATATAAAAAGGAAATGCCTCGAACACCACATCTACCATACATCATGAAGAAAATATATAGATACACACATACAGGCTATACTTCCACTGAAACATGCCTAGACCAGTCGACTTTTAAATGCTGTATGTCACCTTCTATGTACCATTGCCTTAACAAATGTGTTCTGAATTTTATAGATAAAAAAGTGTCCATTGTGTTATGCTTATTATTTTAAGAACTTAAAAATGTTCTAGTTTTGAAGTGATTTTGTAAATATGCACTAATTGATATCTTCCAGATAAAAAGCAGGAGATATGGAAGGGGAATGCATAGCACTTAGTTTCAACTTGATCCTTGCACTGTGAAATAAACAATGAAACAGAGAGACAAGGTAGGTGAGGTAGTTTCTTTTACTTGACCAACTTCTGTTGGTGAGAGAGACAAACTTTTGAGCTTACACAGGTCCTGGAAACAAACTCAGGATGTCACAGCTAAATACAACATGGAACAGATAATTTAGCATAAGTAGTTAACACATATTTCAAGGGACCATTCAAGGTGAAGTGTCCCATTAACAACCCTCCACTCATCAGGGTTGGAGGGGGAAGAAGGGACGTGGGGGGAGAAAGGAAAGAAGCTGGAGAGGGAGTTGTTAGTGGATTACAGATTGTTGGAATAAGCCATACATCCACTGCGTCTATTCAGTCCATGATTTTAGTGTCTAGCAAAAGCTTAAAATCATAACTTTGCTAAACACTAAAAAACATAGATTGAACAGAGACACTGGATGTATGGTTTACTACAACAATCTAGAGCCCACTAACAACCATCCTCACCCCCCGCTGCTTTTCCTCTCTATTCATTCCTTTCTGTGCTCTGACTGGAGGGGTGCTAACAAGTCACTTCACCTAGAATGGTCCCTTGAAACATGTCAACTAGTTATGCTAACCAAATTTTTCCATCTTGTATTTAGCTGTGACA